>NW_027316167.1:18637011-18792011 GCF_026437365.1 Eucyclogobius newberryi | reverse complement strand
ACTGGACGCTGGCTCCATCATAACGTCTATAGGAGGTTTCAAATGACTCTGGTCAATAAAGCCTGAGGCATCGGATCATGTCTTGTGATGCAATACTTTGTTTCAGGAGCTAACCTTTACGGCCCCTTTAGGTTTAGCATCGCCCATTTGTTCAAAAACACACATTTTTCCAGCTTCTTTTCTGGATTTACAGGATTAAGCAGTTTTTGCTCTAGATTAGTTTACTCTCTCTTTATCCAGGCTTGGGACCGGCACAGGGTGCACCGGCGTAAGTCCTGGTGCCAGTAGTACAGGTACAGAACTTACTGTGGTGGCATTCTGAGTTCTGCGCGGTCGTCTGTTTATTTGGAGTTATTGTAAGCATAAAGCCGTACTTCGTATTACAGACGAGTGTCTCTGCTCACCTTTGCTCTGCTTCTCTGTGTTTAGTAAACCTGCCCATGGTTTGTTGTGTTCATTGTGGTGACTGTCAGCTGCTGCTCCAGTATTTATACTCCACTGTGAGCCGTGTGCCTGTGCTTATATAGGCAGAGCTATAGCACCACTGCTGCAGCACGATCCTCCAGCCTTATGTTTGACACACTTTGTCACCAATGTTTAATAAAATATGTTTGACAAGAACAGAGGGCCATGTGACGTTATCACAAAAAGTTTGTGATAACCCCTTTGTTACCTGTGTAGCTGTGTAATGTATTGACCTGTGTCCAGATCCGGGCCGTGTCATGAATCATCCCCTTTATTAGCATCAGGCGCTTCACAGCAGTATTTGTAGCTTCTATTGTAAGAACATCTGCATCATCACAAAATTAAAGGAATAATAGAGGATTTTTGGCCGATTTGAGAACTCAAGAGACTTTCCAAGAGGCCGGATCGCATCATCTCTCGTCTTCGCACATTTCCGTCTCTTCTGAGCTCGAACATAGTCGTTCTCTGTCGTCATTTTTGTACTGTACACTGAAGGAACTCGCTAAACACACACCGGCATATCAACCACGCCTGCGCAGCCATGGAAACGTGCGGCTATGCTGGGAAAGAGGCTGCAGGTGTGCAGTAGGACGCAAGGAATGATTGACATGTGGGAGAACTACTGAGCTGTCCACGCCACGAGGAAATGAGACTCAGATTGCTCGCCAAAAAAATCTCTATTCCTTCAAATTAAGCATTACAAATACACTGTTATGCCTCTGTGATGTATATTAGGGGAAAAGAAAAAGTAAAATTGGTTTATTATATTTTGGTTATTTTTATAAAGACACATTGGACACTCTGCAAAAGAAAGATAAAACAAGTATTTTTGTTTCTTCCAGCAACATGTAAGAGGCCCCAAGCTTTCACAATCCGAGAGGTAAAACGCGAACAAAATCAAGTTGAATTGTTGCTGTTATGAAATTCCAAATATTTAGGTTAAATAATTTTACAACCCTGTAGTTTGACTACTTCAAACATGTTGAGTGTTTTTAAAGATCCTCTTCTTACTTTATTTTGACTCTCTCCACTGTTATTGCATCTGGTGTGTGTCTGTGCTTTGGACTGGTCATACCACTGGAGTGATTGATGCAACGGTGTTTAAAAGTGAACATTAGTGTCTTTGACCTTTGACCTGACTTGAAGAGTTTAATAACAACTTTGAGGAGTCATTCATAAAGCGAGTGAGGATGTGGAGCTGCTCCAGCCCTGTCGGCACCTCACTGGATGTGATTTACTCTGCATTTCTACCTCTCTGAGACTCTTCCCTCGCTCTCTTCCTCTAGCTCTCTCTTTCTCTCTCTCTCTCTCTCTCTGACTCATCCCTCCCTTTCTCTCTTCCCTCTCTCTCTCTTCCCTCCCTCTCTCTATCTCTTCCCTCCCTCTCTCTCTTTCTCTCTATCTCTCCCCTCTCTTCCTCCTCTCCCTCTGTCTCTTCCCTCCCTCTCTCTATCTTTTCCCTCTCTCTTCCTTATCTCTCTCTGTATCTTCCCTCCCTCTCTCTCTCTCTCGCTGTTGCTTCCCTCTTCCCTCTCTTCCCCTCTCCTTCTCTCTCGTCCATCTCTCCCTCCCTCTCTCCTCCCCCTCTCCCTCCCTCTCTCCCCCTTTCCCGGTTGCTCCTCCTCTGGTACAGGCTGATGGATGGTGCTGCGTTCACTTGCTTGTTATTGGCCGGTGCTGTAGGGCTCAGGCGTTAGCTTGTGTTTATGAGTGGAGCCTGCGCTGATTCCATGATAAAACTAGATGTTCCCTTACAAGGCTGCGAGCCTCCCCGATGCAGCCATGTCCATATCAGGCAGAGTCTTCCTGTGTGTAGAGGCCAGTGTCTATGAGCTGCACTAAGACAAGACTGTGTTTGTAGGAAGCGCCATGAATACAAAGGTCTTCTCATTGCATGCAGCCTTAATAGCATAAAATAAATGTTTGAAAAAATGACATATCGAGATCACAATTTAGGTAGAGAGCTCCAAAGTGACCATGTAAGTGCAATGCAGCCCAAGAACGACTTAATGAAGGCCAAATGACAGAAACGCACATTTTTTGCACTGGTGTTTAAAATAAAAGTAAACGTTTATTTCCTAAGGTTATATATATATATATATATAAATAGGATAAATTATGTCCTGCGTAGTGTGTGTGTGTGTGTGTGTGTGTGTGTACCTGCCACTATTTATAGATCCGATTTAGTGAGTGGGGCTGCAGTGAAGCCAGCATCACTCAAGGGTTAAATCCCACTCCATGTTATGAAAATCACATCCCATCAGCTGTTATTTGTCACATTTTCCTGTCATTTAATTTGCCTTGGACTTAATTAAGAGGTCCGTCTTCTTGTTCTCCTGTCGCTTATTTAAATACAAAGCAGAATGTAAATGTATTTTCTCATACAAAGCGTTTTATGGAGGACAACGTGCCTTTATTAGGAGGTAAAAAGCACTGTAGTGAAAGAGAACTAATCATGCTAATTGTTTTTTTTTTTTTTGAAAGATTTCCCCTGCTCATTTGCTTTTATTTTAGTTTGATTGCAAATAGAGAAGTCAGCTGTTTGAGGTGTTGAAATAAGTAAATGTTTAAAGAGGTTTAATCTTCAAAAGGTCAAAAGTTTATTTACAGTATGTTGCTGTATGTTCATCATTGACGTGGCATTTGTGTTGTGCCTGCATTATATGTTTGTCACTATGCAGTGGAACTGTTGTATTAATGTGTTGGAAATTAAATTAGATTGTATAAAATTATGTTTTATATGAATATGGTAAAGTAGATTATAAGTCACTGTAGAATTAACAAATATAATGGTAATGATTTATTTTACGCTCATACTCACATCATGTTATACTTAAATATCAAATAGATTTTTATGTATGTATGTATAACTTTTATTATATTTAACACAAAATAAAACAAACAAAACAATACACAAGGGAGGAAAAAGACAAAAATAATAACAGCGAAAAAAGGTGCTCAAAATACTGTAACTTTTTTGGGGTAATCATGGAGATGTTTTTGTTTTTCAAGGTTTTCACAATCAAAAGTAAGTAAATGAATAAATGCAAGATTGGGCCATAACAAAGCAGCAGGTGGCGGACCCCCTACCAGAAAAGTGACAGTTGCATATTGCATATAAGTGATATTGCACCTTTAAGTAGGGCCGTGCAATCATTTAATTGAATTGAGATTCGGTCCTGTCTAATCGTGCCTGGCTCTTTTTTTTTTTTTTTATCAAGGGCTCCACAACCAATTCTGTCAGTAACACATGTGGTCTGGAGCAGAATTCAGACTTTGGAGGAAGAATTTATTTTTTATTTTTTTAAGTCTGTATTGTTTTGTTCATGTTCGGAAAATTATTATTGAAAGGGATTTTTTTGTTTTAATTAGGATGAAATTGAATTGAAAATCAAGTGAATTAATACAAGCAAAAGAAAATAATTTAATTGTCATTTTGCCAGGTCCTATCTAGGAATGGAACTATCTCCAAGTCTCAGAACAATAACACAACATGCTTCTCACGGCACCATATTTATTGCAGTCAAATCAGGAGTTGGATTGTAAAATATGCTACTTCTTAATAAGCTATCATATTTTCTCCAGGTTTTTTTTTCTGAAACAAAACAACACATTAAAGCAAAGGAGCTTTTCAGTTATTGTTACAGTCCTAAGTAAGTGTTTGTAGTATAGCTTTGTAGTACGTATTCCACAGTGCACAGTGTCAATCCTCAAGTGTCCTCTGCTATTTCTGCTGAAAGGAGCACACACCTGCAGTCTGTGGCCTATAAAACAGCCTCTCTCCTCTGCCTGTGTCTTTGTCCCTTCCTTCTCTACTCCACTCTCTTGTTTAGGCTTTGTTGTAAGTTCATTGTGTGCCTAAAAGATACAAAATTGAAAGAACGCTGTTGGCTGTGTGTACTGATTTCCCCCTGAGTTGTAACCCTTTGACGTGGTGTTTCTCTTGGCCTTGTGCTGCCCGGTCGGTCTGGGGACGTGGCGTAACGGTCAGGAAATAGACCACAACTGCAATCATATTTCCTTCAAAGGGATCTGTGTGTGTGTGTGTGTGTGTGTGTGTGATGTGTGTCCACTTGCTCTTGTTAACAAAGAGTAAATAATGCACTGAGAAATGTCTAGTCTTAATCTGTGATCTACCATCAGTTGTAGAAGCAGTTATGAGTAATGACTACTACTTACTTCTAATTCTTTTGTATTGTACTGTCATGCAAATTGATCTGACGCATTAGAAGAACAATGATTTCATACTGAATTGGTTATGATTATCGATGTTCCAATATGATTTTTCTGAACATATATAAACTATATAAAAATAAGTGAACTCTGCTTCAAACCGCATGTGTTTATTGACTGATTATAGGCGTTTGTTAAGCACATTGTGGACAATTAGAAATGACTGACTCTCCATCTCCATTAAAATGTGACAGTTCTACTTTAACTAGTTTTTCCTCCAGTGAGTGTAGCAGTAGTATTCTGCAAGCCTGAACAACAGCAGCGTCCTGAAGTGGTACAAGAGTGTGAAAGACACCAATGACATTTTGCATGAGCTCCTTTCACTGCTCAAAGAATGTTCCACGCTAATGCCAGGTCAACCAGACTAATAGTTACTGAATATACTCAGTTTACTCTTTTCAACATAGTAAATATCTTACAGTACTAATATGCATTGCCGAATATTCATTTGTGTTTCTTCACATTTTTAAAAGTTCAGAGAGAGTGCATGTGGCTGCGGCTGTTGTCAGGCCTTACGTGACTGGCTCTGCAGTTCACTTCACTCTGCAGTTTGAACAGACGACAGACACAGGCAGAGGACAGGGCGGTGTCTGTGCGTTCTCTGTCCTAAAGCTGCAGGAGGAGGCTCTGTTCTTTGGTGTGGTGCTCATTATCAGTGAGTGGATGTGTGCGCACTGACGTACTGTGTCGCGGTGCTCAGGCGTCACCGGCCTGCTCCTCTTCATACAAAAGCACCTCCTGATATCAATACCTCGGCCCCTCCCCCAGTGCACTCTTATTAGCATGTTTTCTGCACTTTGAGCAATGCCTACAGCTCTCACACCGCAGTGAGAGCCGGCAGCTAATATGACATGCAGGTGTCACTAACAGCTATCTAATGGTGGACTCAGGTTTATTAACTCCTCAGAGGAGTTGCTTCTACGCTAAGACTTTTTAGATTAAAATTATGTTTCACTCCATTCCCCACACTAATGTCCAAACAATGTCACGTTGATACTTCTTTTGTTATTAAGACTTTACTGTACGCAATGCAAAGTGCACATATGACCCACAATGTAGTATCACAAACATTGTTTATGTGTTTAACAACAAAAACAGGATTATAAAGACTCATATTTGATGTTGCCAGTAAAATCTGTAAAGCTGGCAGACTAAGGACTCTTGTGGACAGGTACAGTACAGAGCGTGTGTCTAAGGGCTTATGTCTGTTTTCAAAACATGTCAGAACTTCCAGTTCATTGACAGATTTTACTGTCATGTTTTGCCAGCACAGTAGTGTCCATTCAGCTATTGCATCCAGGAGCCCTCCTGAACTGTAAAAGCCTCATTTAGTTACCATGTATGTGAAATGAAAGTCAGGGTACAGTTCAGTGTCTGTATGATGCCCTGTTCAAACACACATTTATCCATGTGATATTCCTATCATAGATGAATATTGTCCTTTGTTATAACCTTTCTACCTTCTACTTCGTAAACAAGTAGAAGGCCAGCAGCCCTGTCCTCCGGCCGTCTCCCGCCATCCCGTTGCCATGGAGTACCGAGCATTGTTTGCTGGCCTCTGTGTCGGGTTGCCATGGCAGGGCTTATTTTCCATATTAAATGTTTGGCAGCATTGTACAGATGCTGATGACAAACACCCAACATCCCTCTTTGATCAATGAGACTGCACTGATTAAAGATGAGAGGGAAGAAGCACTCGTCTGTGCTAAACGTGTCACATGTGTAACTGTAAAGTTATGGACTGAAATGGGGACATGTCTACTTTAGCTGATAATACTTCCTTTGCCCAGCAATTTGACTCAGTAGCTATTATGGTGGAGGAAGATAATTATTGATATACTGTACACAATTATTTAACACTATTTTGTGGGTGGTTATACACTTCATCATAAATTAATATTTGTAAATAAGATAGAATTTCAATAGCAATTTAAATAGTAACTGTTCTGTTTGTTGTGCTGCCTTTGGCAGGTTTTTCAAACAAAGTACAGATCCCTAAGTTCATCCCCCTGGTGGTGAGATCTGAGCATTGCCTTTATATATATATATATATATATATATATATATATATATATATATATATATATATATATATATATATATACAAAGTACAGTTCATGTTGTATGAATCAAATCAAGTCCAGATCAAGAAGCACCAGTTAAAACAATTCTGCCAGGTTAGTTACAAATGTTGTTTGCAAATAAGGGAAGAATAAAATAAAATAAAATAAAAAAAAACATTTTGCAAAACCTAAAGTCAATTTATTATAGCCTAAAATCTGTTGCATTTATGAAGCATTATTTGTTTGTCACTGTATTCAGCAGATGGAGTTTACACGTCTTAGTGTTGTACTGGTGTAATGTGTGAGAGCTGTTTGGTTATGAACAGATAGTGTGGAAATGCAGCCCATTGACGTAGTTAGGGCCAGATAAGTTCTCACTGCTCCATTGTCGACGCGCCAGTGCGGTTTTCGTGGTTTACTTTTGCTACTTTTGCTTTGAGTCAGCTGTCACTGGAGTTGTGCCGATGAGCATATCAGTAGTGTAAAGTGCATAATGTAGTGCAGGAAATTCTCAATGCAAAGTCTACACCTTCTATAAGCAACACAATATAGCCCATGCTTCCTCTGCTGCTTTGTGTACTGAAACTCGGACAGAGGTCAAATACTGTGCAAATTCTATGTAAACACGCTTAAAAATGTCACATAAATTACATGTTATCTCAACACAGACAGATAAGTTGACTGATTTCCTTCTCCTGTTTTGCAGATGATACTATGGGACTGGGATCTGAAACATTGGTACAAACCACAGTATCAGGTCAGTATTTAAATACATAATCAATCTCTTATGCATTTATATATATATATATATATATATATATATATATATATATATATATATATATATATATATATATATATATATATATATATATATATATATATAGTAAGATTGTGTTAGTGTTTGCTATCAGTCCTGTTGTTATTTTTGGTCTGGGAAAGCACACAATGAAAAGCCAGCATATGACCTTGAAACTTCAGTCATGCCACACTTTATCTTATTCAGACATTCTTTGTCCTGTTTGAACTGTAGGGGTAATCTGTCAAGGAATTTAGCTTTCACAAGCCAAAAGTATTTATTTAGTCCCAACAGCCATGGACTGACAGTGGTTCATATGAAAAAGGAACATCAACCTAAATTAAAAAGAACAACAACAGTGGCATCTTTTAGAGCTGCTCAATGTTCAGTTTTTGTTATTGTGACTACCACAATATGAGGTTTATGTTTCTTAAACCCAGGTTAGTTTTACGTCTTGTTCTAGACTCCTAGCATAGTTCTACCATTCTATTTCTGTTTTACAGCTTTTAAGGTTTAACACATGAAGTGCAATTAAAAGGTTCTGTCACAATTACATCATGTCATTGTTATTGCAGATTATGAACAATTTATCATCCAGTCTAGTACAATACTGTTGGACCGATTCAACACAATAATACAGTTATGTAACTACTGGTATTCAAATGTTGTGGATGTTTTGTTGTTGTTTGGCACAGGGGGCAGTGAGTGGCAATGGTGTGGACCTCTCTGTTATAAATGAAGCCAGAAACCTAGTGTCCGACCTGCTCCTGGACGCCTCCTTGTCCTCACACACCGCCTCCGTCCTGCGCAGCGTCTCAAGCCTCATGGGGACTTTCTCAGGATCGTGTCGGCCCCGGGTCAACCCTTTCACCCCCTTCCCAGGTTTCTACTCCTGCGACGAGATGGAGGACTCTGTGGAGAGGGTGGACAGGAAATCTATAAAGGTGGGTGTTTGGATTACCACTGATGGACAGATGTTGTCCTTTAACAGCAGCCTAAAGGCAGTACTGTAATCCCAACAGCTTTGTTTCCAAACCCACACACATCATTCAAAAAGGAACTTCCTGTGCCTTTGCAAAGAAATAATAATACAGTGTTTTTTATTCACTATGCTATAATTTTTACTTCTGTGAAAAGGTGTCAAACACTAATTATTTCATAGATTAAAAGATTAACAGTAGTTATTTGGAAATACTTGTCCTATGAAAAACTTTATTTATCTATTTATTTATTATTGACATAGCATTAGACGAACCAGATGCAATGTTTTAAGTGTTATAGCAGAATATGCTAATTTTCAACACATGTCTATAGGGCCAATTTAGAGTTGCCAATGTACCTAACACATGCATGTCTTTGGACGGTGGGAGGAAGCTACATTGTAAATGCAGACACACGGCATTAATTATACAGAGCTGTGTAATGGAGCTAGAAGATTTAGTTTGATCATGACTTAACACTACAAATACCCTTTATCTGATGATAAGTGTCATAATTATGTGGCAAAAATAAATGCTATATTTCTGAACACTGTTTAATATTGAACTCTAATCTTACAAATAAATAAAGACCGTACCGGTATATCTTTTTAAGTAAATCTTTATGTTTCTCTTACCTCAAGTTGAATGGAATACATTTAAATCTGCTTTTAATAATGTCCCTAATCTCATCTGACCATATAAAATCCACTGTACTAAATATGTCTCACTCTGGACTCTGCAGGGCCTGAGCAGCAGAAACAGCCTCCCGACACCTCAGCTCCGCAGAAGCTCCACCTCCTCTTCTTCTGCTCTCCCTCTTCTCGAATCAACCACTTTACGCTGGGAACGCAACAGTGGGAAGAGACCACACTCTGACCTTAATGCCAGGTATCACAATCCCACACGTTGCATTCATTATGTACAAAGTAAATATTAAATTGGGAGATTTTTTTTTGTTTTTCTATTATTTTTTCCATTTATTTTAAAAGTAGCGAGTACACTAGGGCTAAATAAACTTCACTTGAGGAATTAGAATCAAAAGTAACCAATATTCAAAAACGTCAAAAGACATTTAGTGTGGTATGGATTTGAGGCACTGTGACGTAGTAAGAATTTAAGACCACTGGATGGCAGCAGATGGCTGTTTACGCCCCACATCAAGGTTCTATTGAAGCGAACTAGTGAGTGTCTACAGGCCTTGTGCAAATGAGACAGAGTAGACAAGCAGGGATCAATAATAATAATGTAAACAATTCTATGTGTGTTCTGCCCTTCAGCTCAGGCCTGTCCAATGGACCCAATGCAAACCTCCTCACCATTCCTAAGCAGAGGTCATCCTCCGTCACCCTCACCTATCACTCCGGGCCCAGAAGAGCTGGTGCGCCACAGCCAAATATATTCCAACACAGTCTTCTTATACTCATTACCATGTGCAAACTTTTCAATGGGTCTTCTTTACTTTTGCTTTCCATAGGCACATCTCCAAGCCTCAGCCCGGTCACGTCACCCGGTCACAGTCCTCCCGCACCTTCATCACTCGTCACCCGATCGCCTGTGGAGTTTCCCGACACAGCGGACTTCCTCACCAAACCCAGCCTCAATGTCAACCTGCATAAGCCCCTGAACTACACCTTCAGCTCCCCAGACTTCCAGCAGAACAGCCGCAGCTCCAGTTTTCAGCTTTGCACAAGGTAAACACTTAAAGTAACAGATCTCAAAGGCGCAATGGACGATTTTTCGGCGATTTGAGAACGCAGGCGGAAGTGTAGATCTCGTAGATTTCCGTCTCTTATGAGACAGTTAAAAGTCTTTCTCCGTCTTCATTTTGTCCCGTACACTGAGGGAACTATATTATGATAGATCAATGCGCTTAGACACGCAAAAACGTGGGGACGAGCCACACGCGGCTGCAGGTGAGCGGTAGGTGCGTTTTATGATTGACACGTGGCAGGACTAATCGGCAGTCCACGCCACGAGGAAATAAGACTCAGATTTGGGCCAAAAAAAATCGGCCATTCAACCTTTAAGCTTAAAAGAAACTTAATCAAATTTGACTGCTGGCAAATTGAGACCTTAAAAAGATATATGATATTATATATAATATATATAATATAATATCAATATTATAATATCAATATCAGATTCTTAATTATTATCCTTCCAAATTGAAAATAAAGCAGATAATATGTAAAACTTAAAATGAGCTAATCGGTTGTATGCAGCGTTAAAAGATTCCTGCATATGAGTACTGTAGTAATGTAGTAAAATGTAGAAAAAGATCCAGTTGTAGTCATCTGGACACTGTTTCTTATCTCTTAGCTCATTCTCAATCTAATTGTTTGTACTGTTGTAAGTAAAATAATCTTCAGCCCTGTAATAGAAATCCTTTTGTTAGCTGACCGCAGCCCCATCATCACAGATGAGTACCTAATTGGCATCTGAAGAGCTAGGGCTAATACAACCTCATGGCTTCACAATGCTGTTATATATTACGAGTAAATTGAACCTTATACCTCCATTTGTATTTAAAGAGGAATTCTCTCTCTTTTTTTTTTCTTCTTCTTTTTTTTTTTTTTTTTTTACAAAAATGGCCTCCTTAACTCCCCTTTCAAAGTATCTCTTTTCCTGCTTAGAATCTTCACCTCACTGTCTTGAAAAGAGTGGTTTGTGGCTTTAAGATGAAGATGCACATTCTCTAAATGTGCATCTAAATTTAGCACATTCTAAATGAGGTCCCTTCAAAATAAAATGACGGAAATAGCGAGCCTCATGCGGTCCCAGAGGATTTATAGGGACAGCAGCGTCTTGATTTTCACAGAGACCTGGTTAACAGCAGAAATGCCAGACTCTATTGTAGGTTTGGACAATTTTCATCTGCTGCGGGCGGACAGAACTAGAGAATCCGGGAAGAAAAGAGGTGGAGGTCTGGCGGTGTATGTGAACACGAGCTGGTCCAAACCCGAACACTGCACAGTGAAGGAGCAGCTATGTAACGGGGATATTGAACTATTGGCTATTGGCATGAGGCCATATTATCTGCCACGGGAGTTCTCACATGTGATTTTGATCGCAGTCTATGTGGCCCCGTCTGCCAATGCTGAAGATGCTTGTGAAGCACTGCTCTCCTGCACTTGTAGGCTGCAAACACAGCATCCACAGGCTCTCTTCCTCATCTCTGGTGACTTTAACCACGCTTCTCCCTCTTCTGTTCTACCAACATACACCCAGTATGTCACCTGCCCCACCAGAGAGAATAGAACATTGGACTTGTTTTTTGCCAACACCAAAGAGGCTTATTCCTCCTCCCCCCTCCCTCCCCTGGGCAGCTCGGACCACAACCTTGTACATCTGAGGCCTGTGTATGAACCCATCGTGCGCAGGCAGCCTGTGGTGTCCCGTGAGGTGAGGATGTGGTCTGCTGAGAGCGAGGAGGCTCTGAGGGACTGCTTCAGCACCACTGTCTGGACTGAGCTTTATGACCCACATGGGGAGGACATCAACACCATCACAGAGTGCATCACGGACTACATCAACTTCTGTTTTGAGAACATTGTTCCCTCCCGGACGGTGCGGTGTTTTCCAAACAACAAGCCATGGATTAACCGTGAACTGAAGGCTCTGCTGAAGAAGAAGAAGAGAGCCTTCAGGTCAGGGAACTAGGAGGAGCTGAGGACTGTGCAGAAGGAGCTGAGGAGGAGGATCAGGCAGGCTGAGGCCGGCTACAAGAGGAGGATGGAGGTGCAGCTGCAGCAAAAGAACATTCAGGGAGTGTGGAGGAGCCTGAAAACCATCTCGGGCTTCAAAATCCCCCCTGCCCAGACAGAGGGGGATCTACAGTGGGTGAATGATTTAAATGCTCACTTCTTGAGGTTTGATCAGTCACCCGCCCCTCCCCCTGCACAGCTGCATGCTCCCTCTTCCACAGCTGGACAATGCCCTGCATCTGTTCCTCTTCGCTTATCTGCCCCGGACCATCAGCTCCCCACTTCGCCTGGACTCACCCATCCCCCCAGCACACGGTCCCCCTGCCAACCACTGACTGTCACAGCAGCACAGGTGAGGAGTGAGCTGAAGAGGATTAAAGTGAGGAAGGCAGCAGGACCTGATGGCATCAGCCCCAGGCTCCTTAAGTCTTGCGCAGATGAACTGTGTGGAGTTATGGAGCATGTCTTCAACATGAGCCTGAAGCTGAGGGTGGTACCACAGGTCTGGAAGACCTCCTGTCTGGTACCTGTGCCTAAGACACCGCGCCCCAAAGACCTCAACAGCTTCAGGCCAGTGGCCCTCACGTCCCACCTGATGAAGACACTGGAGCGGCTAGTCCTGGACCACCTCCGCTCCACCGTGAGCTCAGCCATGGACCCGCTGCAGTTTGCATATCGGTCTGGCATCGGAGTGGAGGACGCCGTCATCTCCCTGCTGCACCGCTCTCTCTCTCACCTGGAAAAGCCTGGCAGCTCTGTGAGGATTCTGTTCTTCGATCTTTCCAGCGCCTTCAACACCATCCAGCCGCTGCTCCTGAGGGACAAGCTGGAGACGGCTGGTGTGGAGTATGACCTGGCAGAGTGGATCCTGGACTAACTCACAGACCGAACCCAGTTTGTGAGAGCCCGGAACTGTGTGTCTGACACTCGGACCTGCAGTGTGGGGGCGCCCCAGGACACTGTCCTCGCGCCCTTTCTCTTCACCCTTTACACTGCAGACTTCAGACATGACACGGACAGCTGTGTCCTGCAGAAGTTCTCTGACGACTCTGCCATCATCGGACTCATCACGGACGACGATGACGCGGAGTACAGAGGACTGGCGCAGGACTTTGTGGACTGGTGTCAGCGGAACCACCTCCTCATCAACGCGGGGAAGACCAAGGAGATGGTGGTGGATTTCCGCAGACGCCACCCCACTGCCCCCTCACCAGTGAACATCCAGGGACGGGACATTGAGAGAGTGGACTCATACAAGTACCTGGGTGTTCATCTGAACCACGAACTGGACTGGACTCATAACACAGACGCACTGTACAGGAAGAGCCAGAGTCGGCTCTACCTCCTGAGGAGACTCAGGTCTTTTGGAGTGACAGGGCCACTCCTGAAGACCTTCTACGACTCTGTGGTGGCATCAGCCCTCCTGTACGGTGTGGCCTGCTGGAGCAGCAGCATCACCGAGAGGGAGAGGAAGAAGCTGGACAACGTCATCAAGAAGTCCAGCTCCGTCCTGGGCTGTGCTCTGGACTCGGTGCAGGAGGTGGGGGACAGGAGGGTCCTGGCTAGATTCACATCTATGCTGGACCATGAGTGTCGCCCCCTGCAGGACACTCTCTCCGCTCTGGAGAGCAGCTTCAGTGAGAGACTGATCCACCCTCGATGTGTGAAGGAAAGGTTCCGTAGGTCTTTCCTTCCTGCTGCTGTCAGACTTTATAACAAAAACTGTTAGTACTGAACACTCGCAATACTGACCTAACCTAATACTGATGTGCAATTCTGTCATATGTGCAATTACTGTGCAATTACTGTGAAATTCATGTGCAATCTATGTGCTGTCGTGACACATATTCATGTGCAATTACTGTCGGGATCACATGCAATGGTATTTATTTATTTATTTATTTATTTGTCTATGGGAGTTTTTATTTATTTATAGGAGATCTTCTACTGAAAGTGTTTTTCAGACTTCCTATAAGTGATCTGTTTTTCTGTATCTACCTTTGTATCTACCTGCGTTGCACCAATGAAATTTCCCCATGTGGGACAATAAAGGAATATCTTATCTTATCTTATCTTAAAGTCTGGATTTGCTCGCCTTCTGTGTTGATACAGCCTCTTGTTAAGTTTTACACTCTTTACAACTTTACTCACTGCATCAGATTGAATTTACTACATTGTTCTGTGTTTGAGGAGGCATCTTTTCCATAGAAAAGAAAGAGCAATGTAGTGTATTCAATGGTTCATTACAGGGCTGTTAGGATAACAAAGGAGATTGGTTTACGGTTGCTACTTAAACAGTGCAAACAAATAGATAAACTGATAGGTTATCATCAGTAGGTTCCGCCCAGTGGGCAGGGCTTATTCAGAGCAGGACTTTTGAATGAGAGTCGAAACGTCTTGTCACAGTTGAGATGATGCAGCTGAATCTTTTTCTACAAAGGAACTCTCCTGGACAAAAGAGGGATCACACCGACCGACACTAAGGGTTTACGAGAGCTAGGAAATAGAAGGATACATTCAAATGCCTTCTTCCTCTTTTTGCAATTTGAAAATTGGGTAAATGTATTTTTTCTTAACACTATCACTGCTTTTGTATGTAGTTGTGGACGTCAGATACTGAAGGGACTTTCCACAAGTGAAACAAGTGACGCTCATCAGTCCTTTACAAGTGAAGCCCAGCGAAGACGCTCAGGTACACACATTATTTACTCTATTCATACATACATTACATTAGGTGATTCTAGTCATAGATTAGAAAGTCTATAACATTGTTCTAATACAAACAAATGTCAAACACGTACATATTTATGGTGAAATGAACTTCAAACTAGGGATGAACAGTTCTGATATTAATACTTGAGCTTTGAGTATTTTTTGATACCAACCAATACCAGATTACATTCAAATACTGGTAAACTTAAATAAATATTTACTGGGTTGAAGTTGGTAAAAATATGTTCTAAAATCATTTGGTCAAACAGCTTTTTCTGCCTGTGCTTCCTCTGAATAGAGACTCACACACAAGCATTAGAAACACTGAAAATATAGTGTTTGTCTCTAATCATGTGTGTATGTGGGTATTTATCACAACGTGCTGACTAAAATATATATACATTCACTTCATGAGTGAATGTATATATATTGTGGGGACCATCAATCAGCTCCCAGTGATGTAAATGTACTAATAATAGATCAAGGACATGATTTGTGGTTAGTGGGTAATTCATTCATTATCATAATGGTTAAAGTTAGGATCAGTCTCCAGAAAATGAATCCACTTCAGTGTAATGTTCCCAAATGCATGTGTTTTGTGTTGGCCTTATGTGTCCCAATGTTGTAAAGAACATGTTTATTTAATGTCATGCAATAGTTACTGTATATTTTATTCTTCTTGTCTATATGCTAACTACAGATGAAAAAAATGTGCTTTCATTTGTCATTTGCTTTTCGCAGAATAAATACATTGTAGAGATGGTTTATGCTTTTAGGGAGTGGTTCCTAACATTTTGGTCTCAATTACCCCCAAACCTTTGTCCCACACTCACTGTTAAAATAGTTCCGTATTTTCCGGACTATAAGTCGCACTATACGTTTTTCATAGTTTTGGCCGGGGTGCGACTTATACTCCAGAGCGACTTATATGTGATATTATTCATTATTTTCACACTGACAACCACAAGAGGGAACTTTAGGCTCTAAGCGACGCAGAAGAAGAATCTGCACTTCCTCTACATCTGGAGTTTGTGGAGTTGTTTAGAAGTGACACAGAGGAAGAAGAATTCAATGGATTTAGTGATTTGGGGTAAAACTGATGCTTTGGTAAACTTGTTAGCATGTTCTTTATGCTATAGTTATCTGAATAACTGTTCATATGTTACGTTAACATACCAGACACTTACCACAGTTCTGTCTGTGCCTCATGTAGCTGAAGGTGTTAGCATTAGCATACGTACACCTATTACCATGTTCTCTCATCTGTTATTATTTTAAATTGCATTTCAAGATTATATGTCTGTTCTTGGTCTTCGATTTGATCAAATACATTTCCCTCAAAAAATGCGACTTATACTCCAGTGCGACTTATAGATTTTTTTCTTCTCTATTATGCATTTTTTGGCTGGTGCGACTTATAGTCCGGAAAATACGATATATTGTGCATTATTACTTATATTTTCTGTTTTATTGCTATGCCCTAGTGCTGCCAATGGTCCCCGCACCCCTGGTTGGGAAACACTGAAGAAAGACACATCTAAGTAATGAAGTGTTTTGACTACAGGCTGTGATGGCGTGGAGTTCACAGGAGAGCCACTGATCAGGGAGGAGCGCGTGGAGGCCGAGGTTGGCACAGAAAGCAGGACAGACGTGGCTGGGAGCGCCGTCCTGGAGGAAGAGGAACGGGAGAGCAGCTCAAACCAGCAAACTCAGGGAACAGAGGTGAGTTATCATCCACAGCTGCACTAAATATGTAACCTCGCTTTTCACATGTAGGAACCACAGATGTGTTACATTAGTTCCAGATGTTTAGTCACACCCTTATTTTGTTTGTCAGCTTTTTTTTTTTTTTTTACTGATATCTCCTTTCACTAAGTTCGACTTTGTACTTTTTGTCCAAACACAATAGTGATGTTTCTTTTTGAATAATCCTTTTGCTTTTTTATGAAGTGAATACACAGAATATGTTATTAAGTCACACTTGTCTGCCCGGGGGAGCAGGAGTTCAGGCTCGACCCGATGTTGGAGGAGCATGAAGAGCTGATGGAGAGAATGAACACGTGGAACTTTCAGATATTTGATTTGGTGGATACAACAGGGGGCAAAACAGGAAGAATACTCAGCTATGTCAGTACTATATATATATATATTTTTTTCATTTCAAACTTGTACTCGTTTATTATTTAATCCAAATGCATGCTCTTTGTTTTAGGTTACATACACACTTTTCCAGGACACATGTCTTTTTGAAATCTTCAAGATTCCTGTGAGAGAGTTTATGGCGTTCTTCTGTGCTCTAGAAAGTGGCTACAGGGACATTCCCTGTAAGTAAGCTGACTTACCATCTTCAAATAAAGAGTGCATGCGTGTAAAAGTTATAATCATGTTTTTAAAATGTTGCAGACCATAATCGGGTCCATGCTACTGATGTTCTTCATGCTGTCTGGTACCTAACCACTCGACCAATCCCTGGGTTCCAGCAAATCCACAGTGAGCATGTGACAGGAAGTGACACAGGTACATTTTTACAAAATATGACTGTAGCAACGTGAGGCATCTGCTGATAACCACACCTGATGCTGTTGCAGACTCAGACAGTGGGATTTCTCCAGGAAGGGTGTCGTATGCGTCGTCTAAGAGCTCATCCATATCAGACGACAGTTATGGCTGTCTAACCTGGAACATCCCCGCCTTGGAGCTAATGGCCCTTTTTGTAGCAGCTGCAATGCATGATTATGACCACCCAGGTCGCACCAATGCCTTTCTAGTAGCCACTAATGCACCTCAGGTACTAAACACACTGAGCACCTCTTTTATTATTATTATCAAATCTATCCATTGCTCCTTTTTTAACATACGAAGGCTACATACATCAAATCATCTTTAAGGAAATATTTAACAATCTAAACTTCATTTAACCAATTGTTAAATGGAGTTTAGTTAGTGAAACGTACTATTGTTTGACAACTGAGTAAAGTTCAAGTTAGGAGGGCAGGTCTGTGACCTTGTTCAAATATTGTATTTTCACAACATGGCTAGTGATACGGCTCATTATTGTCTAAATTCCAAGGAAAGTGGGTTAGAAGAAAGAGGTGGAACCCAGAGATAATGATTGTAGATTACTAGGATTGTGTCTCTAAATGGATATGTTTTTAGTATCTCCAGTCACTGAAACGTCCTTTACCTTCATTAACCTTCAGCGTTATCTGGAATCATATGCTGTTTCATCACCTTTCCTCTAGAACCGAGTTACCAATTATAGTGTGTGCTTTAGGCAGTTTTGTACAATGACCGCTCCGTGCTGGAGAACCATCATGCAGCAGCTGCCTGGAGCCTCTACCTGTCCCGGCCCGAGTTCAACTTCCTGGCCAATTTGGATCACGTTGAATTTAAACGTTTCCGCTTCCTCGTCATCGAAGCAATACTGGCCACGGACCTCAAGAAACACTTTGATTTCCTGGCTGAGTTCAATTCCAAGGTCTGAAGAAACATACAGTCTTTATTATCACATCAGAGCCATGATGAGATATGCTGTAGGCTACACATCAAACGTCCCTCATTAGTTTCATCTTTTTTCCTCAAAGGTAAATGATGTGAACAGCCCGGGAATTGATTGGACCAATGAGAACGACAGACTGCTGGTGTGCCAAGTGTGTATTAAGCTGGCAGACATTAACGGACCAGCTAAAGTCCGGGATCTGCACCTCAAGTGGACAGAAGGCATTGTGAATGAGTTCTATGAGCAGGTACTGCCCAGTCTTTGTTTCACCTAAATATTTAAGTATATCACAAATTTCACCAATAGAACGGATGTTGTTTATGATTGGTCAACAGGGCGATGAAGAAGGCCAGTTGGGATTACCCATCAGCCCCTTCATGGATCGCTCACTGCCCCAGCTGGCTAAACTTCAGGAGTCTTTCATCACTCATATAGTGGGGCCACTGTGTAACTCATACGACGCAGCAGGCCTTCTTCCTGGGCAGTGGATCCATGAGGATGGCTCAGATGAAGATGAGGAAGAGGGACAGGAGGATTCGGAGTCAGAGGAAGATGACGAGGAGGATGAGCTGGAAGATGAGCTGGCACCAAGTAAGACTATCCGACATGTTACATGACGTGTCCACTTAATTATGCACCGCTGGACATGTCTCTTTCTGTGTTTCAGAAAAAAGGAAGAAGCGGCGTAGGTTGTTCTGCAACATAATGCACCACCTGACAGAGAACCATAAAGTGTGGAAGAAAACCATTGAGGAGGAGGACAAGAGCAAAGACAAGCAGCCGGCTGAGAGCCTGTTGACCAGCCTACCGCCCAGCCTTCCCACCTCTTCATCCGATGACATCCAGGTTATTCAAGAGGAAGAGGAGGGGGACGAACGGCAGTAGCACCACCAAGAAGGACACACATACTGTAGAGTGTAGGGGAGATCACATGCCTTTAACATACACACTGACTGGTGCACATAAGTACATGTCCCCTCACACACCGTCTGAAGAGTCACTGTGCAGACACTCTGCTTAGCAGTCATGTTCAATGGAGAACTAAATGGCCTTACTACTGTGAGCGGATCCCTGCTGCAATAGTGGGAGCCCAACTCCTATGCACTTTCAGCCCATTGAGCGTCTTTGCAGCCCAGAACTGAGGAGGGTGCAGAAGAAGACTGCTCCACGGCCTCCATGGTAACCTGGCTGTGATGCTGCCTTTAATGAGAAGCGCTTAAACGAACCGCTCTATTTGAAACATTGTAGAGACAACGCAGAAGCAAATGAAGTAATGAAGAACCGAAAACCCTTTACCAAAGTTCAAACAAAAGGAGGACCAGAGACTAGGAGAGCCCCTGTGTCAATCTATTTTTGAATTGAGTGTATACTCAGTATATACACACAGTATATCAAATGTGCCTGTCTGAACCCTCGTATCGGCCCAGAGCCTTGGCCCATGTAGTTCTCTCTTTGCTGGCGACACAAAACACTGTATCGACTCAGTCACAGGGACTTAACTGAAGTTGACTGATTAATTGCATTATGCCTGCATCATTTTGGATGCTTTTATTCATGTGTACCACCTGTCTTTATGTTGACATATTTGTTTGGAGGGTTAGGGGCAGGACCAGAGAATGACAGGGAGAAAGAGAGCACATTTTGTATTATTATTTTATAATGTAATTTTGTGTCTGTTTGTGTGTCCTTTCAATGATTGGCACCTAATCAGTGAAATGTCCTCTAGTGTTAAGCATACTGCATTCAGTGCATATTTGTGATTATAAGTATTTTTAAAGGTTTCTCAGGATTTGCAAAAACTCAAGAATGTCTGTCATTTATATGACACTTTCAGATATTCAACAAGATAATTAAAATCTGGGTGGTGAAATCAGTTTGTAATCTCTTCATGAACAACATCAACGACAGACGACTCAAGGGGCTAACCATACACTGCTTGCATTAGGTTTACCTGCTCAGTGGAGAAATGCTTTTGTTCATTTCAGACACAGGTTTCCATCTCACACAATAGCACCTTATGACAACATAAGACTGTATCTGCATATATCTGTGTGTGGACATTATTAAGTTATTCTCATCATTTTAGGTCTAGAACTAGTGTGTGAAGAAGGGATCCAGGTTTTATTTTTATTCACGAAGAGCACTTGGCATTCCAATTCATTTAATGAAAGGGAAGGTCTAGTCTCCTGTGTACTATTAACTTATAATCAGAAGCATTGTATTCGTCAGACATACAAGACCAATCTAAATACAGGTGTGCACATTTTAATACCAAACAAGTGTTAAACCTCTGTACAAAAATATGAGCATATAATATATATTTTTAAATAATGTAACAAATACATCTGTTTTTTACTCACAGATCCTGGAATTAACATTGTGTTGCTGGAGCTTCTTTGTACTCCATTTTAGAGGTGTGTGTGGTAATGAGTAGATGTATTAAGTTGTGGCATATCTCCATTAAGATAACCACTTTTTAATTGAATCATATATTGTTTGCTATAGTACAAAAGTACACTTGTAGCCTCAAACCTGATCTCTAATATAGCCACAGATCAATAGCTCTAAAAAGTGAAGCATTTCTATACTTTCATTTAAATATTTTTGGAATTGGTCTTTTCTGCCAATTCCACGTACTCACAACAGTCGGATCATTTAGATAGATTGCCCTTTTCTGTCTTGATGAAGCATTATCGTCCTTTCATTTAAGGTCTGTAATACAATTTGCCACAATTTCTACCTGACACATCACAAATTCAGCCCCATTTTGAACCATTAAAGCCTTATTAGTTCTCAACATTTCCTGGCCTAACCTTCTTGAATAATCACCCGTGAATGTCCTCAAATGTTCCCTAAATGTAGCATCAGTATGTGTACATTTGTCTAATGTAATCGATCACCCTTATCTGCATAAGTTGAGAGGGCAAATGATTTTCGTTGTTATTTATAGCTGTCATAAAGCACCATCCCAAAGTATCAGTACTTCTCTTTTAATTTCATTGGTCTCTGTGTCTGTTTGATATATTGTACATAATACACCGCTATTTTCCCTTGTCCTTTGACCCTTCAGAAAACAGTGAATACAGTGAATAGTCTGTTACTATTGACACTATAAATCTTATGACATTTGAAACTCATCAAACCATTTTTCCACCAATTGAAATAAATCCTTATAACAAGTAAAAACATAAGTTTAAAACTTGTCATAAAAGGGTTATGGTTAAGGTTGTGACATGAGCGTGGTGAGGGTTTTATTACTATTATGACTCTTATGGGTCTTTTCCATTATCGAACAGCTATTACAGAGGGTGGCATTTTAAAGGTTCAAACAGAAATCCTTTGTTTGACAAATGCCTATTAAATCTGCAATAAATCTCATATTTTCCAGTGTGTAAAAAAGACAGGTGTTCAGACAACTTATGAAAAAAACTTTATGGACACAATAAAAAAGCATAAAACACAGTTAAAATGCTACATACAACTCAGTACTTGTTACCACTGATAAGCACCATTAATTGAGCATTTTAAAAACCAGCAGGGTTGCACTGGTCCCTTTCAGATTTTCCACTGCACAGTCCTTGGAGAGGGAGGTGCTCGGCTCACATGATGTCAGACTTGGCCCGTTTTCAGCTCCAGCTCACAGGGAACAGATCTTTCGTGGAAAGAGTCATTTCGATCCAGACGTCCAAACCACTGTGTCATTTATGTAACCTGAGCATGTCCTGAGGAGACAGGCCTATGAACCATCTGGGTATACATACGGTCAATCATTCACTCACTCACACACCAAGGGTCAGACATCCCTGTATCTGTCTGTGCAAATTCAGTGTCACATTTGTGTTTCCAGGAACTCCTCCCAACTCCCTCTTAGTAAAAAATTCTGCAAATATGCGTTACAAAATCTCAAGACCACGTGGAAAAACAATGTGTCTGTATGTTAGGAACAATTCAGTCCTTAGGAAACCGGCTCAGAACAACGAGCTGAAAACCCCCCAGTTTCTGTTCAGTAGCACAAGCAGTGTGCTCAGGCACAGACAGTACAGCTATCACAGTCAAATAAAAGTACACTTTCTACTTGTAATACGGAGTGTCTGCAGAGCTGGGGGCTCTGTGCTGTCTGCGCACAGCACAGATGGAGTAAGGCTTAGGCTGGAGGGTCATGCCAAGTTTGGGAGTGACCGAAGGGACTGTTCCTGGAGGAAACTGCAGGTGAAACCTTTGGAGCAGTGTGGTAAAGAAGAGGAACATCTCCATTCTGGCCAGCTGTTCACCCAGACACTGTCGTTTTCCTGACCAACAGAGAAAGATATTCACATTTGAACACAGATTTGTAGGTGTTATAGGTTTAGCTCAAACAAGCTGCAGAAGCATCAAACTAACCCAGAGAAAAGGGCAGGAAGGCCTCTCTCCTGACAAAGTTGCCATTGTTGTCCAAAAACCTCTGTGGTGAGAACACTCCAGGCTCGTGCCAGTATTTCTCATCGAAGTGCACTGAGTAGAGGTTGGTGATCACCATTGTGCCTTTGGGAATTTTGTAGCCATTGACGTTTGCATCCTGGGAAGTGGCTCGGAAAATGCCCAGAGGGACAATGTTGCAGAAGCGCAGCACTTCATGCAGGACGGCCTCAACAAACGGCATCTTGTGTTTGTCGTCTAGAGTGGGCGTCCGGCCATTGGTCAGCACACTGTCAATTTCTCTGTGCACTCTCTCTAAAAAGGGGAGAACACTTTCTTGATCATGATCATTGCCAAATGATGTATTAATAATACACTTTGCTTCTGAACTCACCTTGAATATTTGGGTAGAGGGCCATGTAGAGCATAGCCCACCTGAGAGTGTTCGTGGTGGTCTCAGTACCAGCAATAATCAGTTCGCCCACAGAGTAGATCAGATTCTCTTTAGAAAATGAAGAACAAGGATCGCCAACATTTTGTTCAAGTTCATCCAGATATGCGTCCACATAATGTCTCGGTACATGGGGCACTCGGCCTACTAAATATCCATCTATAACCTGCTGTAAGAAGTCATAGACCTGTGCAGCATTTCGGAATAACTTCTGGTGCTTTCCAAATGGCACATACTCCAGCCAGGGGAAGGCATTGTACAAGAAGGCCCAGCCACTGACCGCCAGCTCCACATTCTCACTAAATATCTCTATCATGTGCTGGAAGTTCTTGTCATCATATGTGAAGCGCTGTCCGAAGATGATGAGGTTAGTGATGTTTGAGACGGCATTTGTCACCAAATGTTTGGGGTTAAATGGTTTTCCTTTGTGTCCATCAATGGCATCAACAAAGAACATGCACTCCTCTGAGATCTTCCTCTCAAATAGCTTCTGGCCACTGCCAAAGTATCGGAAGGAGTTACAGGCCAGTTTACGATGGTCAGTCCAGCCTTTGCCGTATTTGCTGTTGAGTAGTCCTGTCAAAGTGAAAGCATAAAACACAGATTAATCATAATCTTAAACAATGGTTGTGATCTGAAGTGATCTGAAGTGTCTTACCACCCATTTTGGTCATCTTTTGAAACAAAGGCAGAGATGGTCGGTCGGCAAACACTTCACTTTGATGGTAGAGACATTCCTTCATGCAGTCATATCCATTCAGCACAACAGTCAAGATACCCCCAAGGTCCAGGCTGAAGATCTGCAACGTGTGCAGCGACACTTTGACACGAATCACTTAAAAACAATGTCCTAGACTTCTTATTTCAGAATAAATATGGCTCAGCACTTCATTTGTATCAGAACTTATACTTGCAGTTACTTCTGCATTTACACATTGAACTGACTTTAGTGGAACATACCAAGAGTGTAATTAGTAGGCCTTGTTTTTCCTTATTTTCTATGAACCCATGGTCAGCATTGGAGCCCCATATCAGTGAAAGTCAATGATGCATTCTGAGCCTTTTGATTGCTTTGTAAATGTGTGTAAATGTGTGTTAATGTGTGTAAATGTGTGTGAATGTGTGTTAATGTGTGTAAATGTGTGTAAATGTGTGTAAATGTGTGTTAATGTGTGTAAATGTGTGTAAATGTGTGTAAATGTGTGTTAATGTGTGTAAATGTGTGTGAATGTGTGTTAATGTGTGTAAATGTGTGTAAATGTGTGTAAATGTGTGTTAATGTGTGTAAATGTGTGTGAATGTGTGTGAATGTGTGTGAATGTGTGTGAATGTGTGTGAATGTGTGTGACTGTGTGTGATGTGTGTAATGTGTGTGAATGTGTGTGAATGTGTGTGAATGTGTGTGAATGTGTGTGACTGTGTGTGATGTGTGTAATGTGTGTGAATGTGTGTGACTGTGTGTGAATGTGTGTGAATGTGTGTGAATGTGTGTGAATGTGTGTGACTGTGTGTGATGTGTGTAATGTGTGTGAATGTGTGTGAATGTGTGTGAATGTGTGTTAATGTGTGTGAATGTGTGTGAATGTGTGTGACTGTGTGTTAATGTGTGTGAATGTGTGTGACTGTGTGTGAATGTGTGTGAATGTGTGTGACTGTGTGTGATGTGTGTAATGTGTGTGAATGTGTGTGAATGTGTGTGAATGTGTGTTAATGTGTGTGAATGTGTGTGAATGTGTGTGACTGTGTGTTAATGTGTGTGAATGTGTGTGACTGTGTGTGAATGTGTGTGAATGTGTGTGAATGTGTGTGAATGTGTGTGACTGTGTGTTAATGTGTGTGAATGTGTGTGAATGTGTGTGAATGTGTGTGAATGTGTGTGACTGTGTGTGATGTGTGTAATGTGTGTGAATGTGTGTGATGTGTGTGACCGTGTGTGACCGTGTGTAATGTGTGTGAATGTGTGTGATGTGTGTGAATGTGTGTGATGTGTGTGAATGTGTGTGATGTGTGTGAATGTGTGTGATGTGTGTGAATGTGTGTGATGTGTGTGAATGTGTGTGACCGTGTGTAATGTGTGTGAATGTGTGTGATGTGTGTGAATGTGTGTGATGTGTGTGAATGTGTGTGATGTGTGTGAATGTGTGTGATGTGTGTGAATGTGTGTGATGTGTGTGACCGTGTGTGACCGTGTGTAATGTGTGTGAATGTGTGTGATGTGTGTGAATGTGTGTGATGTGTGTGAATGTGTGTGATGTGTGTGAATGTGTGTGATGTGTGTGAATGTGTGTGATGTGTGTGACCGTGTGTGACCGTGTGTAATGTGTGTGACCGTGTGTGATGTGTGTGACCGTGTGTAATGTGTGTGAATGTGTGTGACCGTGTGTAATGTGTGTGAATGTGTGTGATGTGTGTGAATGTGTGTGATGTGTGTGAATGTGTGTGATGTGTGTGAATGTGTGTGATGTGTGTGAATGTGTGTGATGTGTGTGAATGTGTGTGATGTGTGTGAATGTGTGTGACCGTGTGTAATGTGTGTGAATGTGTGTGATGTGTGTGAATGTGTGTGATGTGTGTGAATGTGTGTGATGTGTGTGAATGTGTGTGATGTGTGTGAATGTGTGTGATGTGTGTGACCGTGTGTGACCGTGTGTAATGTGTGTGAATGTGTGTGATGTGTGTGAATGTGTGTGATGTGTGTGAATGTGTGTGATGTGTGTGAATGTGTGTGATGTGTGTGAATGTGTGTGATGTGTGTGACCGTGTGTGACCGTGTGTAATGTGTGTGACCGTGTGTGATGTGTGTGACCGTGTGTAATGTGTGTGAATGTGTGTGACCGTGTGTAATGTGTGTGAATGTGTGTGATGTGTGTGAATGTGTGTGATGTGTGTGAATGTGTGTGATGTGTGTGAATGTGTGTGATGTGTGTGAATGTGTGTGATGTGTGTGAATGTGTGTGATGTGTGTGACCGTGTGTGACCGTGTGTAATGTGTGTGAATGTGTGTGATGTGTGTGAATGTGTGTGATGTGTGTGAATGTGTGTGATGTGTGTGAATGTGTGTGATGTGTGTGACCGTGTGTGACCGTGTGTGATGTGTGTGAATGTGTGTGATGTGTGTGAATGTGTGTGATGTGTGTGACCGTGTGTGACCGTGTGTAATGTGTGTGACCGTGTGTGATGTGTGTGAATGTGTGTGATGTGTGTGAATGTGTGTGATGTGTGTGACCGTGTGTGACCGTGTGTAATGTGTGTGACCGTGTGTGATGTGTGTGAATGTGTGTGATGTGTGTGAATGTGTGTGATGTGTGTGAATGTGTGTGAATGTGTGTGATGTGTGTGAATGTGTGTGATGTGTGTGAATGTGTGTGATGTGTGTGAATGTGTGTGATGTGTGTGAATGTGTGTGATGTGTGTGACCGTGTGTGACCGTGTGTAATGTGTGTGACCGTGTGTGATGTGTGTGAATGTGTGTGATGTGTGTGAATGTGTGTGATGTGTGTAATGACCGTGCGCCTCCGGGAGCGCTCCTGCCGGTCACCGGCTGCAGAGGAGCCGGCGAAAAGCTCTTACCTGTCCGTGAACTTCACTCTGTTTCTTCAAGAAGACGTGCGGCTCAGTCACCAGAGACATCATGTTCCCTATGATGGGGATGGGGGACGGCCCCGGGGGGAATCCCGCAGGTCTTCTTTGCTTCACGAGCTGACGAACCAACACGAGCACAAGCAGCACGAGAGCCACGGAGCTCACGGCGAACAGAACCTGCGCGCACGACACCGGCATCAGCCCCGGACTTCTGATGGAAACCATCTCTGTTCCTGCAGGATCCAGCTGACTCTCCTGCTTCTCCTCACTCAAACCGAGCCGCATGTATCATCTTGCACATTTCTATCCCCCGCCTCTTAAGCTAAGATTGGCCAGAAAGACAGAGTCAGCTCTTTGTGAACTTTGTTCTACTCCTGATCAATAATCCGGATAACTGTAGACTGGGTACCGGCTAAAGTCTGGCACTGAGTCAAAACTTTTTTTTTCTTCGAAGAAGAATCGAATTAACCTTTTCATTGAAACGATCCAGATTTTGCAGACTGCGCGTGTGTGCGTTGTTTAATGAGCCTAGACTTTACAAGAAAGGTTCTTTATTCAGAATGAATCTCCTGCAGAAGTCTGCATGCTGTTTGATGCATGTGTTTTACCCTTAAACAAGGAGAAAGAGAGAGCTCGTTCAGAACCTTTGTCTCTGCAAGCCAAAGGTTCTGAACAGCTATATTTAGAGGTCAAAGGTCAGGACACAGACTGCATTCCAGACTCAGCTCACTACTTTCTAAACCTTTAGACCTTTTAAACTACTTTCTAAACCTTTAGACCTTTAGGCCATTCGTCATAGACACAAGTAAAACAACAACATCAACAACAACAACAAATAATATTGTTTTTTCAGTTTAAGTTTTCTGCTGATTAAAGTTTGGGTCATTTGTAAAGTTAAAAAGTACACATTTCTTTGGTGTGATGTGCTCTTGTCAGTCCCCTCATTAGAGGCTTGTTTATTTAGCCAGTCCTTCCCGCTGCGGCAGCTGCCATGTTTTATCTACTTCTTCTCTTCCTCTGGAGGTTTCCAACCTCTCAAGGCCGCTCCTAGTCATTCACATTGTTAGGGCGACCTAATGAGAACATTCTTGCAAATGACTTCTTCGCTTCCTGCCAGTTCCCAGTTTATAAAGTCATCATGGAGGCATTAAACACATCTGTCAGATGTAATCAAATAAACATGTTCACTGTAGTATTATCCTGTTAGAAAATGGACTAATCGCCTCAGCAGCCATCAGTGTGTGAGGTGCCAATCTTTGGCTTTTATACTGAATAAGAATATTTTAAAATAAAGTTTGTTTGCTTTTTTCTGCTCAAAGTATATGGTATTATTGGGCTTTGACACGATATAAAGCAGAATTGATCAGCATCAGTATCAACACAACTATCTATCTCAGCAACAAGTACAGCATATTTGTTTTGTCACATTTATTACAAGTAATAAATTATTATAGTAATATTTAAGTAAGGAAACATTACTCCTTGTACTTACAGTGCTCGCGTACTTCCCCTGGTCACTGCTAAGCCGTGTACAAATGAGGATGGCTCGAGTGCACTTTAAGTTAAATCTATTCCAACATAATAATGGAATGAGTAATATGGCAGATAATCCCTTCCTGCAGGTGTGTAAATGTTGGGACAGTTTTGAATCACGTTTGATTTGTTTCAGACCAGCTGCACTGGAAACTTCACAGTTGATTTAAGAATAATGCATTAAATGGTCTGCAAAACGTATCATACATTTGTCAATGTTACTCCCTTCTGATTATCAAAGGCTGAACATTCGGTGACAAAGTTTCCATTTCAGAAAGTTTTTAAGGAAATTCTCTTTGGGACTTTTTAACTCAAGCTGGAGCCAAGAATTGTAGTGCATGTGACTACCTCAGACTGTCACTGCTGAGTGCTGCAGAGAGACCAGCGCTGCCCTCTGTCATCAATGCTCTCCTCTGAGCGCAATTAATTTTCCAGGCCAATTCATGCCCAAGTTTTAATGATGGTGAACCGTGTGGCGTAATTGCATTCTTGACAATTCATGTGTCCCCTTGGAATGTCGTCATTGTGTCTCTTGGACCAAAGAGTGGTGCAGTCCAGAGCAACCGTTCTTGGCAAACACTGATAGTGATGGTGCCATAATGCCATATTTGCTATCAACTCCAAGCTTTGTTGACTTGAATTGTAAACTAGACGAGACTTTATTGTTCTATACAATGCACATAAAGCACTCACATAAAAAAAAATATATATATATCATTGAGTACAGTTTTTGTATGGTCAGCTACTTTATGTAATATGAGGGTTTTGGTTTGGCATTTCCATGGTTAGTACTGACACAATCATTACAACAAAACAATAGCTTTACTGTGCGCATTGTATCATTTCAAAAACATTTGGTGCAGTCATAGACAAACTGCCAACTGTGCCACACCAACAGGATAAAGCCCACATCTTGGCAAATACATACCATAACTCCTGATTTAAACGCTACAGGTTCTCGCTATAACCGCGAAAGACCCAAGAGTGCTCTACACCGCAATCCCTATCACTCATCATTTTGGCTCATCTCAGTAGTGTCCATTTGTAAGGGATGGTTTTCTGACGCTTCTGATTGCTCGACGGGCTTGAGTTCTCTCTGGCCAGTTTGCGACGGCATGTAAAGCTGTTAAAGTATAATGTAGTGCTCTGGTGTGGGGCTTGTGCGTCTGCCAAGTAGTAGTACTAAAAAGCCCATTCACATTATTGAGTTTCCTTGTGACGTAAATGCGAGCTGGGAGGCAGGATGCTTTACGATACATCATCAATTATTGTTGCATAAGGGGAATTAGAAGATGGCCTCAACCCAGCAGCCCAGTAATTAAGTGGAAAAAAATGCACGGAAGCCTCAGCATTCTGGTGTAAGCTTTATCAATGGAGAGTAATGAATGGCAAAAGGATGACAAAAACTTTACATCGTCCAAGTGCATTACACAGCCCGTAATATGGTACTTCATATAATGAGCAATACGGGTGTGGCGAGAAACAATGAGTCCAAAAAACCACGTTGTAAGAAGTGATATTGCATTTCTGGTACGTGGTTTCATTTCAGGATTACGTCTTAGTCATAGTGTAGCAATCACCAGCTCAGTTAAAGGCAGACCCTTTTGAGAACTGTGAGCTATTCCAAGTTAAATATACACAACCTGAGCACTAGGGGCACGTAATTTACTGTAGTGACCCAGCAAAGTAGCACTATAAAGCAGAAAGATGATTACAGTCGATGAATTATGTATTAATAAACCTTTTGTCCCAGTGACAAGCCTGAACGGGCGACTTGCACCAGGAATGAATCCAGTGTGACGATTAGGCTGACTCGGTTGTATCAAAACAAAACAAATTCTTAGACATATTTAGTCACTAGCTGTGCGTCCTACTCATTAAAGGTTACCCTTTTTTGTTGCGTGAGTGCACGAGCTGTACAGCCAAATGTCACCGACTACTTTGCAGACTTCATAAATCTTGTGATGGTGCTTTAAACTTTCTCTTCTCTCAATAAAAAAAGAAGAAAAGTATAACACACACTTGATAAATGGCTAAACAAATATGAGATTGTATTAAATCAAGTTGGATAAGGCTTCCCCTGAAAACCCCCCTAAGTAAACGCTCCATCTTAACGTGAACTCCTGACTGACCACGAATCAAACTTCCTCCATCTTCAGCATTACGTCATGCAGCAGCAGTGGGGCGGTCTGTATCATGCCCCGTGCAGCCCCCTGCTCCACATGCATACATCACTTCGCTCGGGCCTGGCATCTTTTTGTGAATTAAACCCATGTGACTATACATTGATGTCATTCCCCATCGGGCTCGTGACTGGCTCGCCGGGATTCATCCAGGGCGTGTGATTGGCTGGCAAGTTGTGATAGGGGACTTGGCTGGCCAATGGGGAGCCGCCGGTGGACGTCTTGGTGCAGAATCCCACTGAGAATGAACAGTATATAAAAGCCTTGCTGTGAGTGACTGTTTAGCAGATTCACAACTGATAACAACTGGTACTTAAAACTGCTCCTACAAGTCTAAGTAAGTATATTTTACCTTTCTTCCACTGCATAGTAAGTTTTTCAAAAAGTAGTACTTTGTTATTGCCTATAATCACATAATGCATGTTTAAGTGAAGATGGGGATAAATAAATACAAAAAACAACTTTAAAACTATACTGCAATGGTGCGTGTTTGAGGACTTTCTATTATTTTTAGCCCACTGCAGTTAATTTCGCTAATGGAGCAGCGGCAGAATTCGCTGGCACTGTATCATAGATAAGTCAGTGACGTTAACACTGAGGCTGTATAAAGGAGGGGAGGATTTATACCTCCCAGTATATGTGATGGGGACACACACACACACACATAATGAAGACAAAAAATCCAATGCCATTAGGTTTCATGACTCTGGGGTCACCGTGTGTGCAGTGCTGAAAAACCATCATCATATCTGAAACTCAATGTGTTTTTATAGGAAACCATGATAACGTTCAAACTGTGGACTGTCCTTGTCGCCTTCGCCCTGGTCATCTGCCAGATATATGCAGCCCCATCCAGGTGAGGGAAAAGAGGGTTAGTATATTTAGAAGAAAGAGCGGTGAATACTCATGACATGGCTTTTCCAGATCCAGCCGGGAGTTAGATGGGATCACACTGTCAGAGGAGGAGGCTCAGAGATTACTAAATGCCATCAGGAAGTTCATGCAGACGACTTCAGACACACAAACCGCCGAGGACAACAGGTAGAGCTTGTTATTTAGTGTTTTTTCAGGTTGGATCAGGCAAAGAGGGAATTATTCAGCACGCTTATTTTAAATGGTCCAAGAAAGCCTTTTTGGCATTGTGCTGCCTCACTGCAGAAGCACTCATCCTGACTGCATTAGATGAAGTGCTTGGAGATTGGTCAGGCATAAAGATTAAATGTACACACAACTGGGTTTAGCAAAGGTGAACGAAAAAGAAGCAAATATAAATAGTGGTGTAGGCGTGTGCACATGTACTTTGTAAACATGTACGTACAATTCATCAAGTTTGGTGAATCATGCTAAGTCAATTCCCTATGATAAGGAATTGCAAAAAAAAAAGCATATGTTGTTCAGTTAAGTCATTTTATGCATAAATTGTAAAGATAAAAAACTCTTAAAAATGATCTTGATTCAAACTGAAACTATCAGTCATTTCCCCATAACAGCGCTTTCCTAAAAACACAATCAACAGTTTTCTTTTAAAAAACAATGTATAAACTTAAAGAATAAAGATCATTTTGCACCAGAATAATAAAACGTATGTACATAACTGCATGTATTATAGCATGGCATCTTAGTAGCCTTATCCATGTTTTTTTCATTAGCATGATGTCATTGTTTTCTCTGCATGTCAAATACATATTAAAGCATGTTCACATGGTTTATTTAAGTGCATGGCTTACCTTTGTGTCTCTAACAGCCCGGATAGACCCATGTCCAAGAGGTGCACTGGCCTGAGCACCTGCGTCCTGGGCAAACTGTCCCAGGACATTCACAAACTGCAAAGGTTTCCCTACACCGACGTGGGAGCGGGAACGCCTGGGAAGAAGAGAAGTTCAGCAGAACCATTCCCCACTTCATTTCAATAACAATTCATCCATCTTAATTCATTTCCGTGGGCATGTCCATCCAATTTTGTACAAACTGCATGTAATGAAGGTCTTTGTTTATTAGAATTAAAACAGCTTACATCATCATTGTAAATGCACTGTATTTGGAGCTTTTCTCATTTTTTCTCATCTCAAATTAACAGTGGAAATTTTACTGAATATAGTAGAAAAAGATTCAGTTGTAGTCTACTGAATATATGTGGTTAAAATACTAAATAGTACAAAAGTATGCTGGAAAAAAGGTACTCTAGTTTGTTAGTTTTTAACATTACATGGGTTAAAACTCAATTGCAAGTACAAAAATCTACTAAAAAAAGTACAATGACCAAAAAAATCTACTAAAATACAGAATTACATGAATAAGTACATAGTTACTTTCCACTACTGCCAATTAAGCCAGCAAAATAAAAGTAGGCCTAGTTCTGTTTGGTAAGATATATTCCAATTATTGATCGATTTTTGTCCCTCTGAAGTGGTAAGTGATTAAAGTACTGTCTGTTACCTCTTCCAAGCAATACGACGTTGCAGAAGCGCGGATGCAACACGGCTACGTGCGTCACTCACCGCTTGGCTGACTTCCTGAGCCGCTCTGGAGGCCTCGGCTACAGCAACTTTGTGCCGACCAACGTGGGAGCGCAGGCTTTCGGCAGAAGGAGGCGCTATGGAGCCGCGATGGAGCAGCGGCAGCAGTAATATCAGGTAATGGGCCATTCTGCCTTTATGGGCCGATGTTAAAATCAGCCTTTTCTAGAGTAAAGAGGTCTTTACTGCTCTAAAGTATCCTAATGTACTTGAGTGGCAATTAAAGCGTAACAGGAATGTATTTGCCATGCCTTTTCCTTTAAATACTCCAATGTCAGACAAAGTCAAGAGTGATCTATAATTCTATATGGCTTTCTTTTCTTTACAGCTTGGAGTCGTAATGAACGTGGACTACTTGCATCATAGAGATTCCCATGCAGTAAATGAATGAACTGTGATTTTTTGAGCAGACCATGGCATTATTTCACTGCTTCAACAGAAAGTAACTGGCATTTCCATTGTGACCATCCGGATGATTATCAAGAAGATACGCCTGCCAGGAAAACCCGACTCAGCCCATAATCGATCACTTCTCGGTCTGGCCTTCACTCCACTTGGCTGTCAGTGCCTTCATGTAGCATTTCATTTCATATTAACATTGTGCACAATGCAAACGTGACATGATCCTGAATATTGTAATAACTGTGAAGTCAAAATAAATTGTATTTTAGCTAAACCAGGTCTGCTACTGATTTTGGTTTCATTGTTATAATGTGTCTCATGAAAGTTTGCTATAAGTGGCAGATGACAAGGAGTTGTGTGTCTGTGTCTTATGTGGCATTGTCTTAAAGAAGCACAAGGTAACTTTTCTGCTGGAGGCGCATCACATGGTTAAGGCCACTCTGGGAGCTTTTTTAGTTCAGTTTTAAAGCCTTGGATTGTATATCCTTATAGAGTTATTGATTGTCCAAAAGCAGAGTGATGAAAATGTATGATTCACAAGGAAAGGATATTCTTGTGGATCGTACTTAGTTTGCAGCACGGAAACCCACAAAATCCTTTAAACAGCAGGAGCCAAACCATTTAGGATTTTGAACACCAAACACAGATCTGAAAATAGTCAAGACTCTGTTACAATGATGGTGCATTAGAGGCTTTTTATCTAAACTCTTTGTTTACTCTTTGTTTATGCGCTGACTCTAACTGCAGCCTGTCCCCAACAGGTGATGCAGTAAGACAATTGTGAAAAGATAAGAGCATCCATAAAAGTACCGGCTGCTTCCAGGAGAGACAAGGTCTAATATGTCTAAAATGAACCATGCATAAACATATCAGGCAAAGTAATAACATCTCCATGGAAACAACCAGGTGGTGCACCATCCCCCAGAAAAGTTACATAGTGCACTTTTAAGACTTAAATAACTTTGATCACCTCCTGATAATAATATCTCCATCACAGCAGCAGCAGACACAGGTTGTCTCTGTAGTCATCTGTTAGAGGCCTAATAGCACCCGTGGGTGTTGTCCCCGAGCCTCTGGGGCTCAGTTACAGCTTCATGCCTCTGAGGCGTCTCTAATTGACACACTTGTTCTAACAATCACTTGACCCTGAATTTAACACCAGCACATAAAGCAGAGGTTCTGTATCTTTTTCAGTCGCAACCCTTAAAATAACAACCGTTGGCATTCGCTGCCCCTGAACATAAAACTTACCTTCATCCACAGTGATAATGTGGCCACATGTCTAAGGTGTGATTTTATTTTGAGGATAAATTACTTTGGTCATCCAACAAATTATATTCTACAAATACTTCTGCATTTAAAGGGAGTCAAGCCTTGTTTAAGACTATTGCGTGTGTTATTGCATGTATGTTATTATTGCATGTATGTTCTGCAGTGATGTGTTATTGCATGTATGTTTAACAGTGATGTGTTATTGCATGTATGTTCTGCAGTGATGTGTTATTGCATGTATGTTCTACAGTGATGTGTTATTGCATGTATGTTAAACAGTGATGTGTTATTGCATGTATGTTCTACAGTGATGTGTTATTGCATGTATGTTCTACAGTGATGTGTTATTGCATGTATGTTCTACAGTGATGTGTTATTGCATGTATGTTCTACAGTGATGTGTTATTGCATGTATGTTCTACAGTGATGTGTTATTGCATGTATGTTCTGCAGTGATGTGTTATTGCATGTATGTTAAACAGTGATGTGTTATTGCATGTATGTTAAACAGTGATGTGTTATTGCATGTATGTTCTACAGTGATGTGTTATTGCATGTATGCTCTACAGTGATGTGTTATTGCATGTATGTTCTACAGTGATGTGTTATTGCATGTATGTTCTGCAGTGATGTGTTATTGCATGTATGTTCTGCAGTGATGTGTTATTGCATGTATGTTAAACAGTGATGTGTTATTGCATGTATGTTCTACAGTGATGTGTTATTGCATGTATGTTCTACAGTGATGTGTTATTGTATGTATGTTCTACAGTGATGTGTTATTGCATGTATGTTCTACAGTGATGTGTTATTGCATGTATGTTCTGCAGTGATGTGTTATTGCATGTATGTTCTACAGTGATGTGTTATTGCATGTATGTTCTACAGTGATGTGTTATTGCATGTATGTTCTACAGTGATGTGTTATTGCATGTATGTTCTGCAGTGATGTGTTATTGCATGTATGTTCTACAGTGATGTGTTATTGCATGTATGTTCTACAGTGATGTGTTATTGCATGTATGCTCTACAGTGATGTGTTATTGCATGTATGTTCTACAGTGATGTGTTATTGCATGTATGTTCTGCAGTGATGTGTTATTGCATGTATGTTCTGCAGTGATGTGTTATTGCATGTATGTTTAACAGTGATGTGTTATTGTATGTATGTTCTACAGTGATGTGTTATTGCATGTATGTTCTGCAGTGATGTGTTATTGCATGTATGTTAAACAGTGATGTGTTATTGCATGTATGTTCTACAGTGATGTGTTATTGTATGTATGTTCTACAGTGATGTGTTATTGCATGTATGTTCTACAGTGATGTGTTATTGCATGTATGTTCTGCAGTGATGTGTTATTGCATGTATGTTCTACAGTGATGTGTTATTGCATGTATGTTCTGCAGTGATATGTTATTGCATGTATGTTCTGCAGTGATGTGTTATTGCATGTATGTTCTACAGTGATGTGTTATTGCATGTATGTTCTACAGTGATGTGTTATTGCATGTATGTTCTGCAGTGATGTGTTATTGCATGTATGTTTAACAGTGATGTGTTATTGCATGTATGTTCTGCAGTGATGTGTTATTGCATGTATGTTCTGCAGTGATGTGTTATTGCATGTATGTTCTACAGTGATGTGTTATTGCATGTATGTTCTACAGTGATGTGTTATTGCATGTATGTTCTACAGTGATGTGTTATTGCATGTATGTTCTGCAGTGATGTGTTATTGCATGTATGTTCTACAGTTGCTCTACAGTAATGTGTTATTGTATGTATGTTCTACAGTGATATGTTATTGCATGCATGTTCTACAGTGATGTGTTATTGCATGTATGTTCTGCAGTGATGTGTTATTGCATGTATGTTCTGCAGTGATGTGTTATTGCATGTATGTTCTACAGTGATGTGTTATTGCATGTATGTTCTAAAGTGATGTGTTATTACATGTATGTTCTGCAGTGATGTGTTATTGCATGTATGTTCTACAGTGATGTGTTATTGCATGTATGTTCTACAGTGATGTGTTATTGCATGTATGTTCTACAGTGATGTGTTATTGCATGTATGTTCTGCAGTGATGTGTTATTGCATGTATGTTCTACAGTGATGTGTTATTGCATGTATATTCTACAGTGATGTGTTATTGCATGTATGTTCTACAGTGATGTGTTATTGCATGTATATTCTACAGTGATGTGTTATTGCATGTATGTTCTACAGTGATGTGTTATTGCATGTATGTTCTACAGTGATGTGTTATTGCATGTATGTTAAACAGTGATGTGTTATTGCATGTATGTTCTGCAGTGATGTGTTATTGCATGTATGTTTAACAGTGATGTGTTATTGCATGTATATTCTACAGTGATGTGTTATTGCATGTATGTTCTACAGTGATGTGTTATTGCATGTATGTTCTACAGTGATGTGTTATTGCATGTATGTTCTGCAGTGATGTGTTATTGCATGTATGTTAAACAGTGATATGTTATTGCATGTATGTTCTACAGTGATGTGTTATTGCATGTATGTTCTACAGTGATTTGTTATTGCATGTATGTTCTACAGTGATGTGTTATTGCATGTATGTTCTGCAGTGATGTGTTATTGTATGTATGTTCTACAGTGATGTGTTATTGCATGTATGTTCTACAGTGATGTGTCATTGCATGTATGTTCTACAGTGATGTGTTATTGCATGTATGTTCTGCAGTGATGTGTTATTGCATGTATGTTCTGCAGTGATGTGTTATTGCATGTATGTTCTACAGTGATGTGTTATTGCATGTATGTTCTGCAGTGATGTGTTATTGCATGCATGTTCTACAGTGATGTGTTATTGCATGTATGTTCTACAGTGATGTGTTATTGCATGTATGTTCTACAGTGATGTGTTATTGCATGTATGTTAAACAGTGATGTGTTATTGCATGTATGTTAAACAGTGATGTGTTATTACATGTATGTTCTACAGTGATGTGTTATTGCATGTATATTCTACAGTGATGTGTTATTGCATGTATGTTCTACAGTGATGTGTTATTACATGTATGTTCTACAGTGATGTGTTATTGCATGTATGTTCTACAGTGATGTGTTATTGCATGTATATTCTACAGTGATGTGTTATTGCATGTATGTTCTACAGTGATGTGTTATTGTATGTATGTTCTACAGTGATGTGTTATTGCATGTATGTTCTACAGTGATGTGTTATTGCATGTATGTTTAACAGTGATGTGTTATTGCATGTATGTTCTGCAGTGATGTGTTATTGCATGTATGTTTAACAGTGATGTGTTATTGCATGTATGTTCTACAGTGATGTGTTATTGCATGTATGTTAAACAGTGATGTGTTATTGCATGTATGTTCTACAGTGATGTGTTATTGCATGTATGTTCTGCAGTGATGTGTTATTGCATGTATGTTCTGCAGTGATGTGTTATTGCATGTATGTTCTACAGTGATGTGTTATTGCATGTATGTTCTGCAGTGATGTGTTATTGCATGTATGTTCTACAGTGATGTGTTATTGCATGTATGTTCTACAGTGATGTGTTATTGTATGTATGTTCTGCAGTGATGTGTTATTGCATGTATGTTCTGCAGTGATGTGTTATTGCATGTATGTTCTACAGTGATGTGTTATTGTATGTATGTTCTGCAGTGATGTGTTATTGCATGTATGTTCTGCAGTGATGTGTTATTGCATGTATGTTTAACAGTGATGTGTTATTGCATGTATGTTCTACAGTGATGTGTTATTGCATGTATGTTCTGCAGTGATGTGTTATTGCATGTATGTTAAACAGTGATGTGTTATTGCATGTATGTTCTACAGTGATGTGTTATTGTATGTATGTTCTACAGTGATGTGTTATTGCATGTATGTTCTACAGTGATGTGTTATTGCATGTATGTTCTGCAGTGATGTGTTATTGCATGTATGTTCTACAGTGATGTGTTATTGCATGTATGTTCTGCAGTGATGTGTTATTGCATGTATGTTTAACAGTGATGTGTTATTGCATGTATGTTCTGCAGTGATGTGTTATTGCATGTATGTTCTACAGTGATGTGTTATTGCATGTATGTTCTACAGTGATGTGTTATTGCATGTATGTTCTGCAGTGATGTGTTATTGCATGTATGTTTAACAGTGATGTGTTATTGCATGTATGTTCTGCAGTGATGTGTTATTGCATGTATGTTCTGCAGTGATGTGTTATTGCATGTATGTTCTACAGTGATGTGTTATTGCATGTATGTTCTACAGTGATGTGTTATTGCATGTATGTTCTACAGTGATGTGTTATTGCATGTATGTTCTGCAGTGATGTGTTATTGCATGTATGTTCTACAGTGATGTGTTATTGCATGTATGTTCTACAGTTGCTCTACAGTAATGTCTTATTGTATGTATGTTCTACAGTGATGTGTCATTGCATGTATGCTCTACAGTGATATGTTATTGCATGCATGTTCTACAGTGATGTGTTATTGCATGTATGTTCTGCAGTGATGTGTTATTGCATGTATGTTCTGCAGTGATGTGTTATTGCATGTATGTTCTACAGTGATGTGTTATTGCATGTATGTTCTAAAGTGATGTGTTATTACATGTATGTTCTGCAGTGATGTGTTATTGCATGTATGTTCTACAGTGATGTGTTATTGCATGTATATTCTACAGTGATGTGTTATTGCATGTATGTTCTACAGTGATGTGTTATTGCATGTATGTTCTACAGTGATGTGTTATTGCATGTATGTTAAACAGTGATGTGTTATTGCATGTATATTCTACAGTGATGTGTCATTGCATGTATGTTCTACAGTGATGTGTTATTGCATGTATGTTCTACAGTGATGTGTTATTGCATGTATGTTAAACAGTGATGTGTTATTGCATGTATGTTCTACAGTGATGTGTTATTGCATGTATATTCTACAGTGATGTGTTATTGCATGTATGTTCTACAGTGATGTGTTATTGCATGTATGTTCTACAGTGATGTGTTATTGCATGTATGTTCTGCAGTGATGTGTTATTGCATGTATGTTAAACAGTGATGTGTTATTGCATGTATGTTAAACAGTGATGTGTTATTGCATGTATGTTCTGCAGTGATGTGTTATTGCATGTATGTTCTGCAGTGATGTGTTATTGCATGTATGTTCTACAGTGATGTGTTATTGCATGTATGTTCTACAGTGATGTGTTATTGCATGTATGTTCTGCAGTGATGTGTTATTGCATGCATGTTCTACAGTGATGTGTTATTGCATGTATGTTCTACAGTGATGTGTTATTGCATGTATGTTCTACAGTGATGTGTTATTGCATGTATGTTAAACAGTGATGTGTTATTGCATGTATGTTAAACAGTGATGTGTTATTGCATGTATGTTCTACAGTGATGTGTTATTGCATGTATATTCTACAGTGATGTGTTATTGCATGTATGTTCTACAGTGATGTGTTATTGCATGTATGTTCTACAGTGATGTGTTATTGCATGTATGTTCTACAGTGATGTGTTATAGCATGTATGTTCTACAGTGATGTGTTATTGCATGTATGTTCTACAGTGATGTGTTATTGCATGTATGTTCTACAGTGATGTGTTATTGCATGTATGTTAAACAGTGATGTGTTATTGCATGTATGTTAAACAGTGATGTGTTATTGCATGTATGTTTAACAGTGATGTGTTATTGCATGTATGTTTAACAGTGATGTGTTATTGCATGTATGTTCTACAGTGATGTGTTATTGCATGTATGTTCTACAGTGATGTGTTATTGCATGTATGTTAAACAGTGATGTGTTATTGCATGTATGTTAAACAGTGATGTGTTATTGCATGTATGTTAAACAGTGATGTGTTATTGCATGTATGTTTAACAGTGATGTGTTATTGCATGTATGTTTAACAGTGATGTGTTATTGCATGTATGTTCTACAGTGATGTGTTATTGCATGTATGTTTAACAGTGATGTGTTATTGCATGTATGTTCTACAGTGATGTGTTATTGCATGTATGTTCTACAGTGATGTGTTATTGCATGTATGTTCTACAGTGATGTGTTATTGCATGTATGTTCTACAGTGATGTGTTATTGCATGTATGTTCTACAGTGATGTGTTATTGTATGTATGTTAAACAGTGATGTGTTATTGCATGTATGTTCTACAGTGATGTGTTATTGTATGTATGTTTAACAGTGATGTGTTATTGCATGTATGTTCTACAGTGATGTGTTATTGCATGTATGTTCTACAGTGATGTGTTATTGCATGTATGTTCTACAGTGATGTGTTATTGCATGTATGTTCTACAGTGATGTGTTATTGCATGTATGTTCTACAGTGATGTGTTATTGTATGTATGTTAAACAGTGATGTGTTATTGCATGTATGTTCTACAGTGATGTGTTATTGTATGTATGTTCTACAGTGATGTGTTATTGTATGTATGTTCTACAGTGATGTGTTATTGTATGTATGTTCTACAGTGATGTGTTATTGTATGTATGTTCTACAGTGATGTGTTATTGCATGTATGTTTCTGATGTCTTCCTCTTCCATGAAGCTCCAGACACCATAAATACATGTTTAGCTGGTAGCTATATGCTTATTGCTGTTTTAACACTGCCTGTTCACCGCTTCACATGTAAACATGTCTGAACATACAAAACCTCTGACAATCTCCTTGAGGTCCATGTGTTTCCTCAGAGAAGGAGCCGAGGGTCTCAGAGGAGCTGTCAGACAGAGCTGTCACCAGTCACTGTCACAGACTGTGCTTTGAGTTGCTCTTCTGTAACAGAGCCATTGGTAATGAGCGGAAGACAACTTCAGAGTCTAATTTAGTTTAGTAACAAGTCCACAGTTTGAACCAGTGAGTGAGACAACACCAGGCCCGGAGACTACACTGTAAACCCAAACCAGTCAGGTTTACTTAGGAAACAAAATGCACTTCAGTCAAACTTTAATAAACAAAGTAAACAGATTACTTATATACTTAAATATTAAAGCCAAGTAATCTGAACTTACTGTAGCTAAAAGTACGTTATATTTATCTACAGCGCCACCATGTGGATTCTTCTGCACACTGAGTCACAGCACGTGAGGATGAGAAGCTGAGTGGAAATCAAGCCCTGGAAACACATAATTGTTGAACATTAGGGCTGAAACTAACTGATTGAATGACAATTGACGATCATTGAAATAACAGTTTATTCATGAAATGGTGGACTTATTATAACATTGAAATACGAGAAGAATCTTCAAATAAATCCTTGTCAAAAGCCTTAGGTTGTTTTTAGCATTATGTACCCATTCCTTAGCAGGTTGTTGCGATTAGTAAGACATCAACACAACCATATTTCCAATGAAACTCTCTCCACTCACGCTTGACCCAAAAAACACCAAAACCTTTCCTAAAAGCTTCCACGCTGGTTTATACACTGACTCCAATACCATGTGCTGAGAGAAGAGCTTTTATTATTTAAAGCTGTAAGTAAGTAAGTAAGTAAGTAAGTAAGTAAGTAAGTAAGTAAGTAAGTACGTAAGTAAGTAAGTAAGTAAGTAAGTACGTAAGTAAGTAAGTAAGTAAGTGAGTAAGTAAAAATGGCATTGGAAACATGTTAATAGTAGAAGTAGTGTTGTTTTTTGTGGTGGTTGTTGTTGTTTACAATTTTGTCTCCTTCAAATTCACTTTATCTCAATCTTAATCTAAAACTGTCTGTTTCATTGATTTCCAAAAACAATCCTTAGTTGCAGCTGTTGTCTAGAGAAGTATGACAGTCAGTTTGACCATTGCATTCACCTACAGCGCCAACATGTGGATTCATGTGCAAATTGAGCAGTGCGCAAGAGGAAGAGTATCTGAGTGGAAATCAAATCAGGAAGTGTTTTGGTTGTTGTTGTTGTTGTTGTCCCTTCCTGGCTAAATGTATTGGATAAATATTTGAGGCCATTGGTTCTTAAACATTTCACACCAAGTACCACCTAAAACCATGTGGAACAATCCTACAGGACTAAGGTCTACACAAGTACTAATGATTGGCCCTAAATTAGAAGACAGTGGTTAGATAGATGACATTTAGTTGTTTTATTGTTTCTGCTAATAATTTAAATCCAGGCCATATGTCAAACGACTAAGATTTCTTAACTTTATTAACAAAGTCCAATAATGTGTCACAAGGTTGTTTGTGCATTCTGAAGCCAAATAGCCAAATCATTACAACAATCATGATGTGGTAGAGGATGGACTAGGATTAGGAAAGTGTATGTCAGACAGAGGGAGAGCTCTTGTGGATGTTTAAGATGTTTAAGAGTAAAACCACAATGTTTCAATTTGAACTGACATGAATTGAACAACATAATAATGATAATAAATCAGGTAAGAGGTGATACTGTTTACTTTGACATCCTCGGGGCACATCTGACTGTTGAAAAATGTCATGTAAAGGTTACATACAAACAACAACTAATCTTGATCACACTCAAAGATAGCAAAACTGTACTTTGTTTAACTATAGCATCATATTTTTGGCTTTTTAAAAAAAAAAGAAACAAATGAGCAATTTATACAGTAATTCACTAGACCAGTCGTTTACTTTCCAAACAATTTATTATTTAGATAATTCACTCTAAAATGACATAATAAAGTCAAAGTTAAACAGTTGTGGTTAACGAATATATATATATATATATATATATATATATATATATATATATATATATATATATGTATATGTATATGTATATGTATATATATATATATATATATATATATATATATATAAAATAAATAAATGAATAGGAAAGCAATTACATGAAAAAATATTGTCCCGACAAATATGCGAGTAGGCTTTTATCATAGCCCCCCATTCTATTTAATGCCACAAACACACAACATATTATCGTGTCATTATTGCAGTTTTGTAATTGGATTTATCTAGTGCCATTCTTCTTGCTGTATTTTAAAGGTGTAACTCTTCTGGGGTAGGGAGTGCTTCCTACCTGTCCCACTGATATTATTGCTTTACCTGGAATATTCCACTGTATGGCATTTAACTCATCTATCTTCATCGACACAATCACGAGACCTCAACAGGCCCAGTTACAGGTCAGGTCTGTGGAGAGTAATTATTTTAGCAACAAGAATCTCTGTCAAAATATGCAGTGTGGAACATTTCCATGAAGAAAAACAAAACAGTTACATAATGCACCTTTAGGATGAAGTTAAAATAAATTAAAAGCTCTAAGTGGTTGTAAAAACTGCTTTTCCCCCCTTCATCAAAACGGCCTGATGAAATGCTGCACGGAAACCATCAAAATGTGAAATGCATGCTAGTTTTTTTTTTAATATTTACATTTAAAATGTATTAATTTATTAAAATAAAGTGAAACTGCTAACCAAACTGAACTTGTGATAACAAAACATGTAACTCCATTTTCTCACCTCAGGATGGCAGCAAAGAGCCACAAAACTTCTCTCGCTCTATTTTAAATGTTCTATTCATGAAATGCATCAAACAGTATTTCGTTTTCTTCACTGCCAGATTCATACAGTGCTTTATTTATGCAGAAGCTGGCTGTAAAATCATCTCATCAACAAATTATTTTCAAAATGTACATTGCAAAACCACAATAGATTTGTGTCTTTACGTGTGATCTCAATCTCAAAAGTCAAGAGCAGGGCTTACTTTTCAACAGTGTTACATTTCAAATCAAATCAAATCAATTTATTTTTGTAAGGCCCAAAATCACAACAACAGTTGCCTCTGAGGGCCACAGGGAGAAATGAATCAACAATGTCTGTGGTGGCGAGGGACGATGTCCCAGGGTCCTCTGTCCTTAGACTCTCCTTCTCGGCCAGGAAAAACTACAAAAAAAACCTCTTTGGGAAAAAAGCGTAGAAACCTGGAGGAGTTCCAGTGAAGGAGAGATCCGACTCTCACAGACGGACAGACGGACACGAGGAGACTGGAGCTGGACCCACTCTTCAGGCAGAAGAGGGACCGTCTGAGTCGAGCTGGACCCACTCTTCAGGCAGAAGAGGGACCGTCTGAGTCGAGCTGGACCCACTCTTCAGGCAGAAGAGGGACCGTCGGAGGCGAGCTGGACCCACTCTTCAGGCAGATGAGGGACCGTCCACACATTTAATGTGTAGTTGCAAATGTGTCCATGTGCACTCGGACCTCCAGTTCAGTTTGGACGCTTGGTGATGGTCTCCTTGACACTGAAAGTAAACAGCCTGGGTCCATTTTGTCCCATTTCAAAACTTCACTCATCACAGGGGCTTATTTACTGTGTGCAAAATATATTTCTAAAGACAACATTAAACGGACTGTGCTCTACCCTGTTTTAAGCATTCCCTCTGAAGGCGGCCTTTGTAAGTATAGGAATGCCCTGTTGGACTGTGAGATGGAAAGCAGGCCTGTGTTCGCATATGCGTGCCACTGCTGATCATCTGTTTAATTGTGAATGACACAAGACTTTATATATACGTGTTTGATAAAGATCCCATCTGATGCTTTCTTAAAAGGCCTCCATGTAGCTGCATGTCCTAATTGTTAGCCGTCTCATTAAGTGGCCGTCATGGGACTAGGGATAATTAAATAACTGTATAAAGACTGGTGTGTGTCCTGATCAGAGATGTGTATAGACATATAGCAGCTGCGGCTGGAGAATGTCCACAGATCACTTTTATTTGTGTTATTGGCTTAAGTTATAGGTGGTCTAACCATTAGATTCAGAATTATGAGAATTTAGGACTGTGCCACAGCGATTAACCATTTAGAACTAAATATTATATGTTTTGAATGGGAAAAGTCCTCAAAATGTTGCTCATAACAGGAAAGCAGAACCCATACATAAATTAACTGCATGGGGAATAAGTATATAAGTAACAAACCATAAATCTTTTAAAATAGATGCAACTACAAAAGAATATGTGAAATCTTGGAAAGTAAAATTGTTTGTGCGTGCTTAAAAAATAAGAGCTTAGCAGAGGGTTCTACTAAGAAAAGAAAAAAAGCTACTATATATATATATATATATATATAAAACACAATGAATTTTGTAGCTGCTAAATAGATGCAACTACAAAAGAATATGTGAAATCTTGGAAAGTAAAATTGTTTGTGCGTGCTTAAAAAATAAGAGCTTAGCAGAGGGTTCTACTAAGAAAAGAAAAAAAGCTACTATATATATATATATATATATATATATATAAAACACAATGAATTTTGTAGCTGAGGTGAATAATTCATTAATTTTGAAATTAAAAAAAGACATTTTGAAATTAAAAAAATAAATATCAACATTAATTATTTACAACAATAATTTTGAACAATACATTTTTATGACCATGTGAAATATGTCTACTGTGACGATTCATACATTTACTCTTATTCTTTTGACAAGAGCTTTACCTGCACAGTCCATAATAACTAATCTGGCTATATTTCATCTTCTTCCATCATTGTGAGGACAGTGATCCTGGCCCACCTTCGGCCCGTTCTGTAGCAGCTCTCAGATGTACTCGCTGCTCTTATATTGTCTCGCAGCCACACTTTTAACTTCAAAGCTCACCCTTGTGTCTCTAGAGGCCGGAGCACGGCAGCTCAGCCAGGCTCAGCTCTGCTCCTCACTGTGTTAACCATGACCGCAGGCCCTCCTGATAGCGCCGCTCTGGTGGTGGTGGTGTGCGCTGAGAGAGAGGCGGGGTAAAGGGCTCAACAGGACACCGCCTTGTGCACTGCTATAACCTGTCCCGCCCTAACAGAGGGGTATTATGCACTCTGATACAAGGACGCACTTGTTGAGAATAGTGTACATCCAATGTAGACGCGTAGACAGCCAGTTTGCACAGTATCTAAATTAAATGATTCAGTATAAGCCAGCTGCATGTGTGTATGTGTATATATGTATATGTGTGTGTATAGGGTTAGGTAGAAGACAAAATAAGTGTGAGTGAAAGAGTGAAACACTCAAACTGAGTTGGAACATGCAGATCGCTTTTGGAAACAACATGAGATGAAAAATCAAGACCAATTGTGGTCAAGTTTCTTTGCTTCAAGGACAGGAATACTGTTTTGTAGAAAGCAAAACACCTCAAAGGCTCCAACATCTACATCAATAAGGTCTACTCTGAAGTTGTAAGACAAACGCCAACAACCTGTCTCTCCACACCGGAGGAAACAAACACCAACTCCTGGTTGACAGAACAGTCGCCCCAAAACTGCAGAACCCACCAAGCTGTGCCAACTGGATAGATTACAAGAAAGCATGACTCAATGCCACACACATGGATCACTGAATGCTTGGAGATGTCCAATATTCATAGCAAACACGATGAGGCTGTAGAACACCACCCTTGAGGCCAATGGTAACCCCTTTTCACAAGTACCAATCAGATGTGATTGTACTTCTGCATAGGTCTGACCCCCTCGGTCAAATAAACAACAAGATTGGCCATGGCTACCGACTCAGGAATGGGGCCACCATTCATCTCTTCTTTTTCTTTGAATAATTTTTTTCCCAAATTTGAACATTAAGAACACAAGATGAAGAAAAAAACACAACACAGAGAGTAAAATAAAGCAAAGGCACGGCATCCATTAAATAAAACAGAAATGACCCATCTTGTAAAAAAGTCTTTCAGGTCAATTTTCCAGTCCAAATGTTGTTGTTTTTTCTATTTTTCGGATGCCAGTTATGTATCCATTTATCATGTCCATGACTGGGATGTTGAAGCCCACATACATAGTTCTGAAATCAGGTGGGATGGTGGTGTGACAGACAGTCTGTAGTGCTTTATTGATCTCAGCTCAATATTTCTGAGCTATACAGGACAGTCCCAAAAATGTGCTCCTGGCATCTCGGCACCCACAGTTTCTCCAGCAGTTGGAAGCTCCTTGTGAATAGAGAGCAGTTTGACATGGAAACGTGCTACATTTTTCAAACAAAATTCCCTCCAATCATGTGATTAAGATGTACATACACTTTCCCACTGTCTTTTACAACATGGTAGAAAACCTTTTGATTTACTTTACCATTTTTTATACAGACTTTAAATCTCAAATATGTAGTGTTATGTGTAAACCTTTGATCATAAGACTAAGATTTTAACACCCTTGTTTAGGTTGTATGTTTTAAACAGTTCTTTCCCAGTTGTAAGCACAGATTTTAAATAGGGATTCTTAACTTCCTCCAAATGACTCAGCCGTTGTCATCTGCCAGTAAGGCCTTTACAAGAACTCCCAGCACAATATTATTCTCAATATTTTTCCATTGAGCTTCATATTCTGGCTCACACCAGTACAGCAACGCTCTGATATGAGCTGAAATAGAACCTAACCTCTTTTTCTTTTGATAATTGCAGAGTTTTGAACCAGATAGAAGGTTCTTTGCCTTGCCAAACAGCCGTTTGGGGATGGAAATTGAAAGAGTCTGAAACAAATCGAGAAATGTTTATAGTAATAGAAGAGGGGTATATTTTTTTCAAAAAATGTTGTCTTTATAGAGGACCACACCTAAATATCTTAGTGATTCCATTTGTCACTTAAATGGGTAGGGCTTTCTAAAGGTCCCCAAAAGAGAGAATTACAGTTTTAATTTGTATCCAGACATCGGACCAATTTTGAAACTGCATCACATTAGGTATGGAAACTTCTGGCTTGGTCAAATATAATTGAACATCATCTGCATAGCAGGCAATTGTATGTTCCATCCAATCAATTGTAACACAGTGAATTGTTTTTGATGGTCTAATATATTGGGCCATTGGTTCCCCAGAGTAGGTGGATTTGTCAGGTGAACATTTATTTCAATTCTTGATATTGGACCATCGTAAAGAGCCCCACATTTTTGTATAAAATGTATGCTTTCTCAGCGTCCAAACTAATTATTACAGCTTTGTTCTGTTGCTTTTGTATATGATTAATTCTGTGTAAGATTATCTCATGTTATCCTGCATCTGTCATCTATTAATAAATCCTATTGGAGTATTTTATCCATTCTTTTGAATGAAATTGAGTTGTATATATGATAGTTGACATTCGGAACAGAAATAGGTCTATGTGAAGCACAGTCAAGTCGGTCCTTCCTTTATTAAGGTATGAGAAATATTAGGGCGTTCTTAGAGCTTTATCCCACTCTGAGGTGAGCCCATCACTCCCCGGACATTTATTGTTTTTTAGTCTCTTGATAGCACCTTGTATTTCCAACAGTTATTTCAGCTCCAAATGTTCTATTTTGTTTGTCTGTCATAACTGTCAGAGTCAAATTGAGGGTGTACAAAAATTATGTATTTTTAACTCCTGAGATTAGTTAGTTAAATAAGAAGAAATAGACAACAGAAGTAAACTATTTAAAATAAACACACGTTTGATGAATAAATAATTAATAAATAATAAATACATAAATTAAATATTAAATAATATATAATAAGAATAAATAACTCTAGCCACTTAAGTAAATCATTCTTAGTTCATTATGAAGTAACTGTTTGTTCATAATGTATTAGGGATAGTAAGGTGAGGTTAAGAAAAGTCTTACAAAAAAAAGTAAGAAACAATGAACTAAATTAAATGATTTAGACTGTGTCTTCTAACAATATGCACATTTGATCAAATGACTGACTTATTCTATCCAAAGCCTGACCTGGACACTGTCTGCAGATCCAGTTGCACGAGTCTGGCATCAGACAAAGCTACGTGGGGCTCAAAGGAACAATGTGTAGGATTTACTTTATTATGAACAAAGCTTTTGTCTGAGGTGCTGCTCTGAACAGGGGTCCGGAGTCCGCAGCAGCTTTGAACTGCCAGGTCAAAGACATCACAGAAACTGCATTCATCTTGTCTCTCATGCAAGAGACCCCGTCGCATTTGTCCTTTTGATTGTCCTCTGTATCTTCTAAAGGTCTGACTGAAACCATAGGTCACCTGGAGGCTTTTATGTTGAGTAAAAACAAACCATGTATATTCTTTGCCACACTTCTTTACGTCAAGGCAAGAGGGCCAAAGCACTTATTAGCATGGTCAACGGGATAACTAATTGGATTATTACAGTAGACTGCAGGTGTTAATAAAAAGGTGGATCTGATCTTTGCAGTTATAAAATATGCAAAGCGAGCCCCACACAGAGAATGGCTGAAAATACAGAGTCTTTTGAAGTGCTGGGGTTGTGCATGTCTTCATCCACTGTGGATATTTGAACCTTCTGTAAAACTTACTCTTCTCTCTCCTCTACACATAGGGCCAGCTCACACTACAAGGCTCCGACTGGACGTGCTTTTTCACTGCTGTTGCAGGAGATCCAGAAATGCAATTAGTGAGTTTAAAGTTTTTAAAATGGAGAACCTAAGCATAACAGGAGAAGTTACTTAAGGTGGAACAATGAGAAGCTTTTTAATCAATGTGACCTATGGGAAACTGCTCATTTGCCACATTGTAAAGTGATTATAGGATCACCATGGATGAGGTTTAAGGTCACTTATTTTGTACCATAACGACCAAAACCAAAGGGCCAAACTGGACCCCAACATATGATGCAACACAAGAAAAAACACAACTTACTTTTCTAAGTTTAAGATAACATTTGTAAATCATTAGTAAATGGAAGTATTGTGTAATCTTAAAGTCAATTGACTAGTTACAATGATTAAATGTAAAGTCAGTACATTTATTGACGGTAGTTGTACACTACACCTCTTATTGGGTGGACTTATTTTGTGCACATGATCATCATCATCATCATCATCATCATCATTTACTAATTAAACAAAACTGATTTAAATATAAAAGCGGTTTTCTTCACACCCACAGCCCTGTGTTACAAGCGTAATTAATAATCAATCATAAATTGAACATTCTACATTAGATATTAAGTATTAGCTGAATCTCTATGTGCTAGAGAAGGCTAGTGTTTGAATCCCCTGCAGTCATCACTGGACTGGCATTAGTATGCGCTGGACATAACTATGCCTTTGATGTAGTCAGTATTCTCTTACTAACTCGCACCATCAACTTTTAATGAGACCTGATATCAGCCTTTTTAAACACTGAATATTTCAGATAAAAGCAAATTGTTTTCTTGAATACCAATAGACCAGGAGTTTGTCAGGAGCATGATCACAAGATGGCAGGTCAGACCAACACCTCTGTGCACAGAGGCTTGATAAAGGGCAGTTTGACTCTCTTAATCAGCCGCACATATGTCATGGGAGGATACTGCCCGCAGCAACAACAAAAAAAAACTGTGCATAATTTATGAGCAAAGGTCAGCCTGTGTGATGAGAGCATATTATCTGAACAAAGATGCACAACTCCAATAGCAACATATTTTAGGTACATGTTAATGTGGGTTAATTGGATTAATTTTTGAGTAAATGTGAAATTTCCCTCTAGGATCTGCTCTGGGTGCAATCAAATAGCAAATTATAGCAAGATATTGATGATTACATTTCACATTAATTGAATGAATGTTAGAGTAAGTAATTGTGACTGTGTACAGGTTTACATGATCCATGCGCATACTCTTAAACATTCAGGTGACACCGCCATACGTAGAGTGGAGTAAGTGACCAGCAGCAGGTCGAGCCACAGTCTGTGAGGCAGGTAAAGTATAATAACATGAATCACTGCGCAGGGCCAATTAATACGTTTGGCTCATTCAGATGACATTTTTATATGAATACAGACACAGTCCATATGAAGTCGTGTGAAGCTAATACAATACCAGAGTTGGTGCAGAGGCCGCGTGGCTGCTGTGACTCTGCAGGTGCTAAACTGTGCTCATGTAATTGGTCACATGGGGAATAGAGACAAGAGCCGCACACTCCTTGATTTGATCCCTTGGTTATTGATTTCTCAGTCTGCTTCTAACAGAAATAATTGCCACATGTAATGTATTATTCAATTACAAGACACTGCTCTCAAGTTTGGGGTTTGATGGTCCTTTTTGAATCACTGAGACCTATAGATAATTCAACACTGTCAGCCCATTAAGAGGGCGAATATTAAAAAGGCAGTATGCGTTAATCCCCGCGATTTATTAGCAACAGTGACAGAGCTGGAAGTTTGCTGTCTCCAACCTTTGTATAGTTGTAAAAGAACTCTTTGCTTCACCTTCAGGTACAGGCTCTTACTGTACAAAGTTCAAACTATAGATTAATACATGTTTTTAAAGGACTCATTTGGTCATAATACTACAGTATACTAAAAAATTGAGTTACATGGAACACAGGAAAAAAAAACACAAAGTAATTCACCCTGGAGAGACAAAGAGACCACGATAATGGACTCTTTAGCAAGCTTTATTCGTGAGTTATTTGGCGCTCAGACCCCGGCGGAAGACGTTAAAATCATGGGCACTCCATGATCTATTTGTATTAGATGTCTCCCCCCGGAGCCTGGAGACTGGTGGTGGTAGATGTGAAGAGGAGGTAGAGGATGAGGGGAATGCAGAGGAGGAGCTGGGGAGGTGGCGGGTCGCAGTACGGTTTGAGCGGCCGAGGCATCTGCCTGAGCGCTTAAATGCGACCGCCTGGTGCTGATTGGGAGCGGGGAGGAGTCACTTGAGAGCGTTGATTGGGGATGAGGAGCAGGTGTAGGGGCCATGGTACAGACACCCCCTGACCTTTCACCCTACTTCTTTGGCCAGGAAAAACTGCATAACCTCTTTGGGATAAGCGCAGAAACCTGGAAGAGTCCATGGTGAAGTGAGGGATCTGACTCTCACAGACGGACAGGCGGGCGCCCGCTTGAGTGCGATGATGGCGCTGGGGAGAGGGATCCTTCCATGGAGGCCTTGACGTAGGAAGGAGTTAGGTCTTCCAGGCTGAATTTACGCAGGCTTCATTTCACCCTGGAGAGACAAAGAGACCACGATAATGGACTGTTTAGCAAGCTTTATTCGTGAGTTATTTGGCGCTCAGACCCCGGCGGAAGACGTTAAAATCATGGGCACTCCATGATCTATTTGTATTAGATGTCTCCCCCCAAAAACCCGGGGTCTGAGCAGCTGTGTGCCAAGGTTATTACTGATACTCAGAAAGAACGTAATAGCAGATGCTTAATATAGAGTAGACTGGTCAGGCCACGAGGCCGCCATTGATCACGTGGTGGCCCGAGAGGGGCGGATGCGTAGTGACGGGGAGAGTAAGGGGCGAAGCCCTGAAAACTCGAAGCGTCTGAAATGGAGGCCTCTATTCACGGAGATGTGGTGAAGGAGGACAAGAATCTGAAGCACCTGGGAGTAGATAAGAAATGACGTAGACACGGGGAGAGCTTGAGGATGCTGCTAAGGAACAGGTAATGAGGAAATATGAACCACCACCAGTATTTGTTGCGAGACGAGACTTACTATAGATGCGAGGAGCGTTGAGTCACCAAGATTGGAGGCAGGTAGGGACGAACGTGCGGGCATGGGCGAAAGGGACTGTCGCCCGAGTTGTTTAGAGGGCTGTGGAGGATATGCCCCGAGTGGCCGCGGATGTAGCGGCTCCTATTCTAAACCAGTGCCCGGTGAGACGACGAGGGGGCGGATTGCATAGGATCGATGTTACCCTCGGGTATTTCCGAAACCAGGGGGCTGCTGTCATGGACTGCCTCTGGAGTTAGGAACAGCGGGGAATGGAGTGCGCCGTGGTTTGACCCGATTGAGAATTTAACCGTTGCTCTAAGAGGCAGAATGAGCCACGTGTGCGTGCTGTGATGATGCAGGGGCATTACCTTTAGGGATTTTGAAAGTTAGATTATAATAGACTTCTGATTCCCCCCAAAAACAGGGAGGCGGCAGACGACAGGAAGTGGAGATGTCTGCAGACAGCGGAGCGTGGAGGGTAGAGCGCCGCCAGGCGGCGGAACGTGGACGTGAGAGAGCCGGCAGACGGCGGAACGTGGACGGGAGAGCGCCGGCAGGTGGCAGAACGAGAACATGGAAGCGCCAGCAGAACGGAAACCTGGAAGCGCCGACAGAACGGCAGAGCGTAGATCTGAAAGCGCCGGCAGACGGCTGAGCGAGGACTGGAGAGCGCCGGCAGACGGCTGAGCGTGGACTGGAGAGCGCCGGCAGGCGGCATAACGTAGACCTGGGAGCGCCGGCAGTACAGCAGAACATAAACCTGGAAGCACGGCAGAGCGAGGACTATGAGGTAGAGCCGGGGCAGACGGCGGACTGTGTGAGGACAGCCGGGGCAGGCGGCGGACTGTGCGAGGACAGCCGGGGCAGGCGGCGGACTGTGCGAGGACAGCCGGGGCAGGCGGTGGACTGAGGGGAGAGCCGGGGCAGGCGGCGGACTGTGAGGGGAGAGCCGGGGCACGCGGCGGACTGTGAGGGGAGAGTCGGGGCAGACGGCAGACTGAGGGGCGAGTCGGGGCAGACGGCAGACTGAGGGGAGAGCCGGGGCAGACGGCAGATTGAGGGGAGAGCCGGGGCAGACGGCAGACTGAGGGGAGAGCCGGGGCAGACGGCAGACTGAGGACCGGCAGACTGAGGGGAGAGCCGGGGCAGACGGCAGACTGAGGGGAGAGCCGGGGCAGACGGCAGACTGAAGACCGGCAGACTGAGGGGAGAGCCGGGGCAGACGGTAGACTGAGGGGAGAGTCGGGGCAGACGGCAGACTGAGGGGAGAGTCGGGGCAGACGGCAGACTGAGGGGAGAGTCGGGGCAGACGGCAGACTGAGGGGAGAGTCGGGGCAGACGGCAGACGGCGGAGCGTGCTGTCAGTGCGCCGGGGCAGACGGCGGAGCGTGCAGGCAGTGCGCCGGGGCAGACGGCGGAGCGTGCAGGCAGTGCGCCGGGGCAGACGGCGGAGCGTGCAGGCAGTGCGCCAGGGCAGACGGCGGAGCGTGCAGGCAGTGCGCCGAGGCAGACGGCGGAGCGTGCAGGCAGTGAGCCGAGGCAGACGGCAGAACGTGGGCTGGACTGGGAAAGCCGAGCGTGCAGGCAGTGCGCCGGGGAAAGCCAGCAGAACGTGGGCGGGACTGGGAAAGCCGGGACAGACGGCAGAACGTGGGCGGGACTGGGAAAGCCGGGGCAGACGGCAGAACGTGGGCGGGACTGGGAAAGCCGGGGCAGACGGCAGAACGTGGGCTGGACTGGGAAAGCCGGGACAGACGGCAGAACGTGGACTGAGAGTGCCGGTAGACGGCGGGTGCCGGCAGACCTTAGATTATAATAGTTTTAATACCCCCCAAACCAGAGGAGGCGGAGCGTCCGTGTAAAGCGCCCAGAGTTGGAGACAGAATGATTTGTCATGGAAAACTTAAATACCATTCCACTCGTGAAGGAGGCGGGACCGGAAGTGAGGTGGGGCCGGCGCAGTCGCCAAACAGATGAGTCGAGAGGGGAGGGGCGAACCTAGCGAGGTCGAGCGGTGTGGAATGAACTCTCAAGTAAGATGGCCTTGGGAGGAAGAGATTTGGCCCATGAAAACAGCCAGGGGCCCGGAGCGGGCAGATTCCGGGGAGAGGAACAGTCTGTGGGGCTGGACAGACTGGACCGGTGCTGCAACTCCTGTTACGCGCATGCGCAAGTAAGCCGGCTTGACAGGCAGTTTGAATTGAATGGCGTGGCCTTTTTGCGCAGCGCTTGCGCTGATCGCTTTGTGATATAACGGTGAGTGTAGCATGACTAGAATTCTCGTACTTTCGGGCTATAGAAAAGGTGCTCCAGAATGGGAGCTGCCCTGAAATTTAGAAATAGATTGTACATAGCTGGTCGCGCCGTCATGCGCCCACGGTGTAACGTGGGATATTTTAAACGTGAATATATAGTACATGATGCGACGTAGCGTTTATTTTTTATTTTTTTGGACCGGGGGATTGAAATCTGCCTGCGGACTGGGCACATGACCCATTCCTCGTGAATGCGTCTGAGACATACAGCGCATTTTATTTTTATTGTTTATTTATATTATTTATCTATTAATAAACCCACAGAGTGTTTGGGGAAGCTGAGGAGCGGATACCTTTTCCGATGAATGAGATTGGACCGAGCTGAATAAATGCCCTAAAAACGAATGAATGGCACGATATGTACAATGCATGGAGCTGCCTCGATCTGTTCCACAGGAGCAGCGTGCGTGAGGTGAGGGGGCGGGGCAAGGATGTTAGGAATGAAGAAACGAAAGTAAGTTAGATTGTTGGAGACGCTGTAGTTGAGAACCTTGAAATCTTGCTAAAGATTGTGATTCAAGCAATATTCACGAGATGAAGACAATTTAAAAAAAAAAAATACTTAATTTCGACTGGGGACATCGCTGGGCGTTCGGCCTGGGGGCCCCGTATGGCCAGCGGCGGGCCTGGGACAGGCCCCTGGAGTCGAGGACAGAGCGCTGCCGCGTGTTGGAGCCTGACGTGGAGAGGAGCGTGTTCTGGAGCTGGACCCGGTGTCAGTGTGATCCGGTGGAGAGACGCTGTGGCGCGGGAGGAGCCACGTGAAGGAGACGTCGCTGCGCGGAGCGGCTGATGTTTTCCTGATTCCTGCCGCGGGGCGCGCGGCAGGTGGATGGGAAGCGTTTCGAGCGAAAGTGAGGAGTCTTGTAATGAGAGGACGCGGCGAGACGCTCAGCTCTTCCACCGGGTCAGGTGGATGCGCTCTTCCGAAGCCGGAGGACCCGGAGCCCCCGTGAGAGGAACACGGAGGGTCATCTGATTTGAAATCTGACATAATATCAGTCGCAGTACGGTTTGAGCGGCCAAGGCATCTGCCTGAGGGCTTAAATGCGACCGCCTGGTGCTGATTGGGAGCGGGGAGGAGTCACTTGAGAGCGTTGATTGGGGATGAGGAGCAGGTGTAGGGGCCATGGTACAGACGCCCCCTGACCTTTCACCCTACTTCTTTGGCCAGGAAAAACTGCATAACCTCTTTGGGATAAGCGCAGAAACCTGGGAGAGTCCATGGTGAAGTGAGGGATCTGACTCTCACAGACGGACAAGCGGGCGCCCGCTTGAGTGCGATGATGGCGCTGGGGAGAGGGATCCTTCCATGGAGGCCTTGACGTAGGAAGGAGTTAGGTCTTCCAGGCTGAATTTACGCAGGCTTCATTTGTACTGTGAAATACTGCCACAAAAGATTTCTGTCGCATCAGTGTTATGTGCTTATGTGTATAGTATGTATTGTATATATTACGTGCTTGTCCTCTATATGTGCCTGTTGTCTATATTATGTGCTTGATGTCTATATTATGTGCTTGATGTCTATATTATGTGCCTGTTGTCTATATTATGTGCTTGATGTCTATATTATGTGCCTGTTGTCTATATTATGTGCTTGTTGTCTATATTATGTGCCTGTTGTCTATATTATGTGCCTGTTGTCTATATTATGTGCCTGTTGTCTATATTATGTGCTTGTTGTCTATATTATGTGCCTGTTGTCTATATTATGTGCCTGTTGTCTATATTATGTCCCTGTTGTCTATATTATGTGCCTGTTGTCTATATTATGTGCTTGTTGTCTATATTATGTGCTTGTTGTCTATATTATGTGCCTGTTGTCTATATTATGTGCTTGATGTCTATATTATGTGCCTGTTGTCTATATTATGTGCATGCTGTCTATATTATGTGCCTGTTGTCTATATTATGTGCCTGTTGTCTATATTATGTGCCTGTTGTCTATATTATGTGCTTGTTGTTTATATTATGTGCCCGTTATCTGTATTATGTGCTTGTTGTCTATATTATGTGCTTGTTGTCTATATTATGTGCCTGTTGTCTATATTATGTGCCTGTTGTCTATATTATGTGCCTGTTGTCTATATTATGTCCCTGTTGTCTATATTATGTGCTTGTTGTCTATATTATGTGGTTGTTGTCTATATTATGTGCCCGTTGTCTATATTATGTGTTATGTGCCTGTTGTCTATATTATGTGCTTGTTGTCTATATTATGTGCCCGTTGTCTATATTATGTGCTTGTTGTCTATATTATGTGACCGTTGTCTATATTATGTGGTTGTTGTTTATATTATGTGCCTGTTGTCTATATTATGTGCTTGTTGTCTATATTATGTGCCTGTTGTCTATATTATGTCCCTGTTGTCTATATTATGTGCTTGTTGTCTATATTATGTGCCTGTTGTCTATATTATGTCCCTGTTGTCTATATTATGTCCCTGTTGTCTATATTATGTGTTATGTGCCTGTTGTCTATATTATGTGTTATGTGCTTGTTGTCTATATTATGTCCCTGTTGTCTATATTATGTGCCTGTTGTCTATATTATGTGCCTGTTGTCTATATTATGTGTTATGTGCCTGTTGTCTATATTATGTGTTATGTGCCTGTTGTCTATATTATGTCCCTGTTGTCTATATTATGTGCATGTTGTCTATATTATGTGCCTGTTGTCTATATTATGTCCCTGTTGTCTATATTATGTGCCTGTTGTCTATATTATGTCCCTGTTGTCTATATTATGTGTTATGTGCCTGTTGTCTATATTATGTGCCTGTTGTCTATATTATGTGCCTGTTGTCTATATTATGTCCCTGTTGTCTATATTATGTGCCTGTTGTCTATATTATGTGTCTGTTGTCTATATTATGTGCCTGTTGTCTATATTATGTCCCTGTTGTCTATATTATGTGCCCGTTGTCTATATTATGTGGTTGTTGTCTATATTATGTGCCCATTGTCTATATTATGTGTTATGTGCCTGTTGTCTATATTACGTGCCTGTTGTCTATATTATGTGCCTGTTGTCTATATTATGTCCCTGTTGTCTATATTATGTGTTTGTTGTCTATATTATGTGTTTGTTGTCTATATTATGTGCCTGTTGTCTATATTATGTGTCTGTTGTCTATATTATGTGCCTGTTGTCTATATTATGTGCCTGTTGTCTATATTATGTGCCTGTTGTCTATATTATGTCCCTGTTGTCTATATTATGTGCCCGTTGTCTATATTATGTGCCTGTTGTCTATATTATGTGCTTGTTGTTCATATTATGTGCCTGTTGTCTATATCATGTGTCTGTTGTCTATATTATGTGCCCGTTGTCTATATTATGTGCTTGTTGTTCATATTATGTGCCTGTTGTCTATATTATGTGCCCGTTGTCTATATTATGTCCCTGTTGTCTATATTATGTGCTTGTTGTCTATATTATGTGCCTGTTGTCTATATTATGTCCCTGTTGTCTATATTATGTGCTTGTTGTCTATGTTATGTGCCCGTTGTCTATATTATGTGGTTGTTGTCTATATTATGTGCTTGTTGTCTATATTATGTGCTTGTTGTCTATAGTATGTGCATGTTGTCTATATTATGTGCCCGTTGTCTATATTATGTGCTTGTTGTCTATATTATGTGCCCGTTGTCTATATTATGTGTTATGTGCCTGTTGTCTATATTATGTGCCTGTTGTCTATATTACAGTTTTTATCCATTGCTTTGGGCAATTTCACGAAACAGAAATTACATTCTCAAAACAACAGGTGCAAACCTCCAAACCACTGGGCACTTGTTCAAAACCGATTGGCATTTCTCATTCCTTTAATCAAATTGCAATTGTTTTAGAAACTCCTAGTACAATTGTACTTGTACAATTGTACAAGTACAATTGCCTACAGCTTGCACACATTTCAAATGATTTAGCACATCTGTGCAAATGGTTAGGTACAATTGCCTTCAGTTAGCCCAATTACCAATCGAATACTTGCTGGCCTAAACTGACTCTTGCTGCTCAGTCAAGTGGTTGATGATGTACATAATTTCTTTCTGTACGTCATCACCTGCAGAATAGTTCACTCCACTGTCACAATCATTCAGGCACATAATACCATGAAAAACATCATGATATATACTGTAATATGGATCTCTTGGATCATCGGCTTCATTTTTTCAGGTGCAACTAGAACTTTACTAATCAAGGGGGAGTTTCTCACATCCGATCACCAATCACTCATTTTAGTTAGCTGACAGGTGCTATCCAGGAGTATAAATGATTCCATCAAGCATCTAGGGCTTGACAAAGTTCAGTACAGTTGACAAATATGAACATGGAAGCACCAAACGAGCAAGGGCAACTGCCTGTTCGCGGAAGAGGATGAAGAGGAGAAAGAAGAAGAGGAAGAGGAGCAAGGGTGTGTGGTGGTGGAGTAGGGGGAAGAGGAGCAAGGGTGCGTGGTGGTGGAGTAGGGGGAAGAGGAGCAAGGGTGCGTGGTGGTGGAGTGGGGGAAGAGGCCGAAGAGGACGAAGACAACCAGTACCAGATGAAATTCGGGCTACTCTTGTCGACCATGTGGTCAACCATGGCCTCACAATGGCAGAGGCCGGTCGTAGAGTTCAGCCTTATGTGCCACGCTCTACAGTGTCCTCGATAATTCAAACATTCCGCAGGAAAAACAGGTATGTGCTCAGTCAACTATTGAATTATTGGTGGTGGAGTTACTAACAGCAGTTTCCAAATGTACTGAACTAAAGTAAAAGTAAAACATCTAAATACAAATACTAATAGTGTTTATTTGTGAACTCTTAATGTCTAGGATTGGAAGACAACCTGCTGCAGGTGGCAGAAGAACAATTTTTAGTGAACAGCAGGAACTGGAAATTGTTAATATTGTTGTGGCCAACAATGCCATTACCCTGCAAATCCGGACCACAATCCTGGAGGACAATGCTGGCATCTTTGAAAATGTAAATGCTGTCAGCATCTCCACAATTAACAGGGTCCTGATTAAACATCAGATGACCATGAAGCAATTATACAGAGTTCCATTCGAAAGGAACTCTGAGAGAACTGCGCCTTCAGTATGTACAGCTAAAGCACTACTCATAGTATATTGTACAGTGTTATGAGTTGAATATCATTATGACCTGTTAGCAATGGAGCATAGAGCCCAGTTTATTGAACTTGCAGAGAACAGAACATTTCCATGTAATTTGTTGTCTGATTCTACTGCATAACCAATTTACAGTAATATTGTGTTTACTGAATTGTAGAGAATAATGGAGCTCGAGGTGAACGAGAACCCTCACACCCTGGTTTTTGTTGACCTCGCCAAAGGACGAGGGCGTGGCCGGAATGCCATTGGCGACCGGGCAATGGTGGATGTCCCAGGACAGTGCGGGGGCAACATCACAATGAGTTCTGCGATATCCGAAAACGGAGTAGTCACCCAAATTCCAAGTATCGGCCCATACAACACCCAGAAGCTCCTGGTGTTCTTAGATTGCCTTTACGTTGATCTTATTCCTCTACATGAGGGGGGTTTGGTAGGGCCTCACTTGCCGACGCCGACATATGTGATTGTGTGGGATAATGTCAACTTTCACCGTGGCCCGCTCATCAGGGCGTGGTTCGCTGCCCATCAAAGGATGGTGATGGTGCTCCTAGCCCCTCACTCCCCATTTCTAAATCCTATTGAGGAGTTTTTTTCAGCTTGGAGGTGGAGAGTCTACGAGCATCGGGCTCTAAATCAGAGGTCCCTCCTCCAAGCAATGGATGCTGCTTGTGAGGATGTAACGGCTGATCATTGCAGGGGATGGTTGCAGCATGCACGCCGATTCTTCCCACGTTGCATTGCAAGGGAGAACATAAGATGCGATGTAGATGAGAACGTGAGCGTGGGGCTAAGCAGGAGAGTGAAGACGAGGACTGAAGACTTCCTTTACTTTCTTTTCTTTAGTAGTGTAGGCTGTACTTCATTTTAGTTTTGATGTTCTTTTTGTTTGACAGTGTTTTTTGCTGTACATATTTTCTTTTTCTGTTTTGCAATTACAAACTGCAACAATTTCCATGGCATGAGTCCAATGTGAAACCTTGTTGGCTCCTCTTGAATTTGTTTCTGTTTGATACACATAGTATTCTGGAAAGAAAACATCTATTACAGTAACCATTCAGTGTCAAAGGACTAAGCCAAGATTGAAATGTGCACATGAGGGATATTTCTATGGTCCACTGACATACTGGCAAAACATCTAAACGTTTTGACCTGCAGTGCTTAAACAATGCCAAAGGGACTTTTTCATTTTGGGGGCACTGACTATTAGTATGAGAAAAGGAATTAGTTTGAATTGATGAGTTGTCTGTTTTGGGAGAGATATGACCTTTTGCAGGTGTGTCATGGAGTTTTGATAAACAATCTAGGTTATTTTGGCAAATATATTTAAAGCTTGGAGAATGTCCTTTTCTTTTCGGGAAGGAACTTTTCATTTTGGGGGCACTGACTATTTTTATGAGAAAATTATTTGGTTTTGAAGCTTGTCTTAACTGTTTTGGGTGAGATATGACCTTTTGAAGGTGATCTATGTAGTTGTGCTGAACCATATAGGCTATTTTGGCAAAGAGCTTTGAGAATATAATATTGGTTTTGTGAAATTGCCTGTTGTGAAAGTGCTTGTTGTCTTTATTATGTGTCTGTTGTCTTTATTGTGTCCTTGTTGTCTATATTATGTGCCTGTTGTCTTTATTATGTGCCTGTTGTCTATATTATGTCCCTGTTGTCTATATTATGTGCTTGTTGTCCATATTATGTGTTTGTTGTCTATATTATGTGCTTGTTGTCTATATTATGTTTGTTGTCTATATTATGTGCCTGTTGTCTTTATTATGTGCCTGTTGTCTATATTATGTCCCTGTTGTCTATATTATGTGCTTGTTGTCTATATTATGTCCCTATTGTCCATATTATGTGCTTGTTGTCTATATTATGTTTGTTGTCTATATTATGTGCCTGTTGTCTATATTATGTGCTTGTTGTCTATATTATGTTTGTTGTCTATATTATGTGCCTCTTGTCTATATTATGTGCCTGTTGTCTATATTATGTGCTTGTTGTCCATATTATGTGTTTGTTGTCTATATTATGTGCTTGTTGTCTATATTATGTGCTTGTTGTCTATATTATGTCCCTGTTGTTTATATAATGTGTGTGTTGTCTATATTATGTGCTTGTTGTCTATATTATGTGCTTGTTGTCTATATTATGTCCCTGTTGTCTATATTATGTTCTTGTTGTCTATATTATGTCCCTGTAGTCTATATTATGTCCCTGTTGTCTATATTATGTGCTTGTTGTCCATATTATGTGCCTGTTGTCTATATTTTATGTGCCTGTTGTCAATATGATGTGTTTTGTTGTCTATATTATGTGCTTGTTGTCTATATTATGTGCTTGTTGTCTATATTATGTCCCTGTAGTCTATATTATGTCCCTGTTGTCTATATTATGTGCTTGTTGTCTATATTATGTGCCTGTTGTCTATATTTTATGTGCCTGTTGTCAATATGATGTGTTTTGTTGTCTATATTATGTGCTTGTTGTCTATATTATGTGCTTGTTGTCTATATTATGTGTTTGTTGTCTATATTATGTGCTTGTTGTCTATATTATGTTCCTGTAGTCTATATTATGTCCCTGTTGTCTATATTATGTGCTTGTTGTCTATATTATGTGTTTGTTGTCTATATTGTGCCTGTTGTCTATATTATGTGCCTGTTGTCTATATTATGTGCCTGTTGTCTATATAATGTGCCTGTTGTCTATATTATGTTCCTGTTGTCTATATTATGTGCTTGTTGTCTATATTATGTTCCTGTTGTCTATATTATGTGCCAGCTGTCTATATTATGTGCCTGTTGTCTATATTATGTGCTTGTTGTCTATATTATGTGCTTGTTGTCTATATTATGTCCCTGTTGTTTATATAATGTGTTTGTTGTCTATATTATGTGCTTGTTGTCTATATTATGTGCTTGTTGTCTATATTATGTCCCTGTTGTCTATATTATGTGCTTGTTGTCTATATTATGTCCCTGTAGTCTATATTATGTCCCTGTTGTCTATATTATGTGCTTGTTGTCCATATTATGTGCCTGTTGTCTATATTTTATGTGCCTGTTGTCAATATGATGTGTTTTGTTGTCTATATTATGTGCTTGTTGTCTATATTATGTGCTTGTTGTCTATATTATGTCCCTGTAGTCTATATTATGTCCCTGTTGTCTATATTATGTGCTTGTTGTCTATATTATGTGCCTGTTGTCTATATTTTATGTGCCTGTTGTCAATATGATGTGTTTTGTTGTCTATATTATGTGCTTGTTGTCTATATTATGTGCCTATTGTCTATATTTTATGTGCCTGTTGTCAATATGATGTGTTTTGTTGTCTATATTATGTGCTTGTTGTCTATATTATGTGCTTGTTGTCTATATTATGTGTTTGTTGTCTATATTATGTGCTTGTTGTCTATATTATGTTCCTGTAGTCTATATTATGTCCCTGTTGTCTATATTATGTGCTTGTTGTCTATATTATGTGTTTGTTGTCTATATTGTGCCTGTTGTCTATATTATGTGCCTGTTGTCTATATTATGTGCCTGTTGTCTATATAATGTGCCTGTTGTCTATATTATGTTCCTGTTGTCTATATTATGTGCTTGTTGTCTATATTATGTTCCTGTTGTCTATATTATGTGCCAGCTGTCTATATTATGTGCCTGTTGTCTATATTATGTGCTTGTTGTCTATATTATGTGCCTGTTGTCTATATTATGTGCCTGTTGTCTATATTATGTGCTTGATGTCTATATTATGAGCCTGTTGTCTATATTATGTGCCTGTTGTTTATATTATGTGCCTGTTGTCTATATTATGTGCTTGTTGTCTATATTATGTGCCTGTTGTCTATATTATGTGCTTGTTGTCTATATTATGTGCCTGTTGTCTATATTATGTGCTTGTTGTCTATATTATGTGCCTGTTGTCTATATTATGTGCCTGTTGTCTATATTATGTGCTTGATGTCTATATTATGTGCCTGTTGTCTATATTATGTGCCTGTTGTATATTATGTGCCTGTTGTCTATATTATGTGCTTAATGTCAATAGTATGTGTCTGTTGTCTATATTATGTGCTTGATGTCTATATTATGTGCCTGTTGTCTTTATTATGTGCTTGTTGTCTACAGGTGGATGGTGATTGTAACAGGATGAGCGCAGTAGCCTGAGCTGTGTATGAGGTCTGGATCAGGAGCACTGACACACTTGGGCTGCTCAGTCATGCAGCTCATGTTTATGCCTTCACTTGGGTTAATATTAATGCTCACTCTTAATTGGTCTGATGTCCCTACACCAGCGCAGCTGTCCACTGCCTGCTGTTGTTTCAAAGTCTTTATTATAGCCACATTCAAGTCCACTTCATTAAAGTTGGAGTATATTTTCTCTATGTGAGAGCCATTGCACAAATGAATGTGATGTGGACCAGCCCTGTTGGTGTACACTGGGGAGGTTCATGTCTGTATAAATTATCAGGAATATGAACACGATCGAAGATGTTAATTGCACCAATGCTTCGTTATGTGGGGAATTGCCATGCATTTCATGCAGCGATAATAAAAATGAATTTTTGAACAAAGGCATCTTAAAATAATATATAATCTTCAGAGAATACTACATCAAACGAATAATTCAAAGCTTTGAAATTTATCTTAGTGGCCGAAATGTTAAGCACTATCCCTAGAAATATTCTACACAATTTAAGTGTAGCGTATAAAGACAGAAAAAAAAAAAAAAAAACTTGAGTTAATTAACAGTTATTAGAGGCCTTTTCAACTTTAATTTGACTTTCAAATATTAGCTCTTATATATAAACTATGCTCCTGGCTTCTGCAAATGAGCTTTAGTGTATCTCCCCTAATTAGGCCTCATTGAGGCATGCTCACTGACACACAGTCATATTAATAATTCAGCAGCATAAGATGTGTTTAATAGTAGTCATTAAAGTGCTCTTTACTCACATTGTATCAGGCTCAGACACTGCACCTTCACCACTCACTTCATCATTAGACTGAACCACAGCTACACACCAATGGGCTTTTCTGGGACTATGTTTAAAATTAAGTGCTTAAAATTAATTGTGAATGTGCTTCAAAATAAGCGCTCACGTTTTAATATACACTTTTTGAATAATATTTAGTTTTTGGGTTAGAACAAATAGTTCTAAAAGTCTGAGTAAAAATGCTAATATAATTGTGATTAATGTAGTAAATGTGTGATTGAAAAACTACCATCACTATTTGACACTATAGGCCTATCTCTGACTGTCTCTGTCGACACTCATTCAGTTTGGTGCCACTGATCAAACGCACCTGCCAAGCCCCGCTAACACTTGCCACCATGTTCACTAATTACCCACAAAGCCTTGCAGATTTAGGCTCCTAATGGGAGATTTTCCTCAGTTCGGGGGCTGGGTCCTGATGTATTACAATGGCATTTATTTACTCACAGGAGGGAGCATCTCAGGGGAGTAAGTGCTGCACTTATGGTATATTTTTACACTGCGTCTCCCTTTTGTATTGTTAATTATTGTTCAAAAGAGAAACTAGGCTCGATACAGGGTAATAATAGTTGCCTAAATTATGCTGCTCTGTGAAAAACAAAGCTACAACCTCTGTAATTTTCTTGTTTAGGAGCAATTTAATCATGTTTGTTGGAATTATGGATAAAATGGTGATCTAATTGGTGAAGATCTGCAATTTTCTCACAATTGTTTCTAATTATGTATTTGCTCTATAAATAAACGTATGTACATTTAGACATAGAAGCATTGACTCCTCAGTATAAACAGTAGGCTGAATGCCCTAATTTGAGGTACTTAAATAATTTTAAACTTTCTTTGTTATTTTTGTACTTTTTTTAAGTACCTTTTTAAATATTTTAGTAGTTTTTGATACTTTTACAGATGACAAGGTTTGTATTAAACTGATTTAGACAGTGAACACAGACTATGATTGTTACTTTTGATTTGTTTTGGATTTAACACACGAGAGAGAGAGAGAGAGAGAGAGAGAGAGAGTCGTGCCCCTCCAGCAGCCCTCACAGACAGAGGGGAAAGACGCCAGCCGGCTTGGGGGGAGGAGTCAATAAAGGCCCGTTCAGTTGTCAAGAATTAGGTTCAAAACATTCCAAAAAACAAGAAGGACACAGGGAGGCAGTTAGTTTACATGCCGGAGAGGTCTCAATCACAGCCCGTCCGCTACATCTCTGAGCTCTCTCTGCATCGCTCCTCAATTTTATTACAATTCAGGTTCAATAGTTCTCATTACTTGTTAACCACCTCACATATGGAGGCTGGTCTTTGTCCAAGCATGGTTTGTGGTCACACGATTCGTTTTCACAAGTCCTTGTTAAAACATTAACATCTATTTCTTATCTCGGCAAAGTTTAAACAGCATGTCTTCTGCCTAAACTTGATTTAATGTCTAAAAAGATGGATCTGCTCGGACCATCTTCTACTGCAATGATTAATACAAAGACACTTACTGTATATGTGGTTATACTTTCATGGTTATATATTAATACAAATTATAAGACCTATGCTTTATTTACATTTTATTCCATCACAAGTCAACCAACTTGGTCAGTCCTGCTGCAACTAATGCCTGTCTCTCTCGCCTGTGCTGAACCCAACTGGCTGCTCGTTACCATGGGATTATAAAAAAAAGGGGTTCCTGGCCAGCATGTCCATAAGGCTCCTCCCTGGAGCAGTCCAGCACCAAGCTCCAGGCTCTAAGCTTGAAGTTTCCAACAGATCCAGTCTTTTAAGGTCCAGAAGGAATAGATGTTTGTCGTATTTCCACCTTTCTACTTCTTGCAGCAGGACTGCCACTGTCTCCGTCCACAACCGCTGAGGACCATAGAGGAACCACTGTACAGCTTTCAGGTGAAACGCCGCCAAACGGTCTACCAACCCCTGTACTTCTTCATCCACGGGCAGATAAAGCACCACAGCCCTAAGCCAGTGGAAGTCTCCCCAGACAAAATCCACCAGCTTCCTTTGAACTTTCGCCACTACAGAGTCTGGCGGTTGTAACACAGTAAACCGGTGCCAGAGACAGGAAGCAGCCAAAGTATTAGCCAACAAAACTCTCCTCCTGTAAGACAGCTGGGGCTGAACCCAAGACCATCGAGACAATCGGGCACTTACCTTTTCCTCAAGACCTGCCCAGTTGTTATCCTGAAACAGCTAGCTCCCCAGATAAACCCCTAAGCACTTGAGTCCATCAGTGCTCCACTGCAGTCCTACTGGAAGGGTGGGTCTCACCTCCTGTGCCCACTGTCCTAGAAGATAACCATCACATTTATTCCAGTTTACACAGGTGGATGAGGCACGCTCATAGAGGCACAGCTTCTGCTGCAAGGTCACTACATCCGATTGCCTCACAATGACCACCGTGATGTCGTCCGCATTAGCCGAAACACAAAAGGTCTGTGATGCCTGCTCCAGAAAAAAAACCCTCAATGCACTCCTGAGCTGATGGAGCAGAGGCTCAATAGCAAGGACATAGAGCATTCCTGACAGAGGAATTACTTACCTCCACCGGCCAACGGAGCCCACCCCCTACCTTTAGCAACACTGAAGCTCCTGCATATAGAGTCTTAATCCATGTACCGGTAGTAAATAGTGTGGGAAAGCCAAACACTTCCATGATGTCAAATAAATATTTATGGGCCACCCTGTCAAAAGCCTTCTTCTGGTCAATCGACAGGAGGCCAGTGCCCAACCCGTTTTCTCCTTCAATGTCAATAATGTCACGAATGAGAAAGAGGTTGTCCGTAATGGTCCGGGCTGGGATACGATACGAGTATGGTGGATTATTGAGTCAAAATAGTTCTTAAGTCTATTGTAGAACACCTTGGCAATCATTTTGTAATAGTTGCAAAGCAATGAGACTGGTCTCCAGTTTTCCAACAACGTCAGATCTTCTTTCTTGGGAAGAAAAGCCAAAACCGCTCTAGAACAGCAGAACGCTGCAGTGAAGACCATGTGCATGTCCTGCCCCAACACCAACCAGAATATCTCTTATAGAAATATGGAGGTTGTCCATCTATTCCCAGGACTCGTCTACAGTTGAGGCTGTTGCACCGCATCTCCTCCTAGAGGACAGTTGAAGCCAGAAAAAGATCTTCGATCACCAAAAAAGCGACCACTGCTTTGTTCATCAGCAAACCGTACAGAATATTTCCGTGGCCCACCAGCTCCCCTAGGGCCAATGACACCTGTGAGTGTGGGTCAACCACTACTCTGACCCCGTGTTTGAGTGATGGGGGCTGTGTGCCCTCACCTGAAAGGGACGCCATGTCCCGGCTAGCACCGTTCAAAAAACGAGAAAAACGAGAGAGAGAGAGAGAGAGAGAGAGAGAGAGAGAGAGAGAGCAAGGCAGGGAGAAGAGAGAGAGAGGGTGAGAGAAGAGAGAGAGCGAGAGAGAGGCAGGGAGAAGAGAGAGAGAGGGTGAGAGAAGAGAGAGAGAGTGGGAAAGAGGCAGGGAGAAGAGAGAGAGAGGGTGAGAGAAGAGAGAGAGAGAGTGAGAGAGAGGCAGGGAGAAGAGAGAGGGTGAGAGAAGAGAGAGAAAGTGGGAGAGAGACAGGGAGAAGAGAGAGGATGAGAGAAGAGAGAGCGTGAGAGAGGCAGGGAGAAGAGAGAGAGAGGGTGAGAGAAGAGAGAGAGGCAGGGAGAAGAGAGAGAGGGGGTGAGAGAAGAGAGAGAGAGAGTGGGAAAGAGGCAGGGAGAAGAGAGAGAGAGGATGAGAGAAGAGAGAGTGGGAGAGAGGCAGGGAGAAGAGAGAAGGTGAGAGAAGAGAGAGAGAGAGTGAGAGAGAGGCAGGGAGAAGAGAGAGAGAGAGAGGATGAGAGAAGAGAGAGAGAGAGTGGGAGAGAGGCAGGGAGAAGAGAGAGAGGGTGAGAGAAGAGAGAGAGAGAGTGGGAGAGAGGCAGGGAGAAGAGAGAGAGAGGGTGAGAGAAGAGACAGAGTGAGAGAAAGGCAGGGAGAAGAGAGAGAGAGGGTGAGAGAAGAGAGAGAGAGAGGTAGGGAGAAGAGCGAGAGAGGGTGAGAGAAGAGAGAGAGAGAGAGTGGGAGAGAGGCAGGGAGAAGAGAGAGAGAGAGGGTGAGAGAAGAGAGAGAGAGTGAGAGAGAGGCAGGGAGAAGAGAGAGAGAGGGTGAGAGAAGAGAGAGTGGGAGAGAGGCAGGGAGAAGAGAGAGAGAGGGTGAGAGAAGAGACAGAGTGAGAGAAAGGCAGGGAGAAGAGAGAGAGAGGGTGAGAGAAGAGAGAGTGGGAGAGAGGCAGGGAGAAGAGAGAGAGAGGGTGAGAGAAGAGACAGAGTGAGAGAGAGGCAGGGAGAAGAGAGAGAGAGGGTGAGAGAAGAGAGAGAGAGAGTGGGAAAGAGGCAGGGAGAAGAGAGAGAGAGGATGAGAGAAGAGATAGAGAGAGGCAGGGAGACGAGAGAGAGGATGAGAGAAGAGATAGTGGGAGAGAGGCAGGGAGAAGAGAGAGGGTGAGAGAAGAGAGAGAGAGTGAGAGAGAGGCAGGGAGAAGAGAGAGAGAGGGTGAGAGAAGAGAGAGAGAGTGGGAGAGAGGCAGGGAGAAGAGAGAGAGGGTGAGAGAAGAGAGAGAGAGAGTGGGAGAGAGGCAGGGAGAAGAGAGAGAGGGTGAGAGAAGAGAGAGAGAGAGGTAGGGAGAAGAGCGAGAGAGGGTGAGAGAAGAGAGAGAGAGAGTGGGAGAGAGGCAGGGAGAAGAGAGAGAGAGAGGGTGAGAGAAGAGAGAGAGAGTGAGAGAGAGGCAGGGAGAAGAGAGAGAGAGAGGGTGAGAGAAGAGAGAGTGGGAGAGAGGCAGGGAGAAGAGAGAGAGAGGGTGAGAGAAGAGACAGAGTGAGAGAGAGGCAGGGAGAAGAGAGAGAGAGGGTGAGAGAAGAGAGAGAGAGTGAGAGAGAGGCAGGGAGAAGAGAGAGAGAGAGGGTGAGAGAAGAGAGAGTGGGAGAGAGGCAGGGAGAAGAGAGAGAGAGGGTGAGAGAAGAGACAGAGTGAGAGAAAGGCAGGGAGAAGAGAGAGAGAGGGTGAGAGAAGAGAGAGTGGGAGAGAGGCAGGGAGAAGAGAGAGAGAGGGTGAGAGAAGAGACAGAGTGAGAGAAAGGCAGGGAGAAGAGAGAGAGAGGGTGAGAGAAGAGAGAGTGGGAGAGAGGCAGGGAGAAGAGAGAGAGAGGGTGAGAGAAGAGACAGAGTGAGAGAGAGGCAGGGAGAAGAGAGAGAGAGGGTGAGAGAAGAGAGAGAGAGAGTGGGAAAGAGGCAGGGAGAAGAGAGAGAGGATGAGAGAAGAGATAGTGGGAGAGAGGCAGGGAGAAGAGAGAGAGGGTGAGAGAAGAGAGAGAGAGTGAGAGAGAGTCAGGGAGAAGAGAGAGAGAGGGTGAGAGAAGAGAGAGTGGGAGAGAGGCAGGGAGAAGAGAGAGAGAGGGTGAGAGAAGAGAGAGAGAGAGTGAGAGAGAGGCAGGGAGAAGAGAGAGAGAGGGTGAGAGAAGAGAGAGAGAGTGAGAGAGAGGCAGGGAGAAGAGAGAGAGAGGGTGAGAGAAGAGAGAGAGAGAGTGAGAGAGAGGCAGGGAGAAGAGAGAGAGAGGGTCAATATAGTAACAGACTGTTTACTCGCTTCTCTGATTCTCGGCTTACTCTTCTGTAAACAGGGAATCTTTATTATTCATGGCATTCACAGCTTATCTTCTATATATTGTATTATTTAAAGCTGTTTTCTTATCTTTTTTTGTTTAGAAAAGCTGTGCCACAAAAATAAAAATAAAATCTGTTTATGAGTACTGTCAACACAAAATAAATAATAGATTTAGTACTTTAAACAAATACAACATAGCTGGTGTTGAAAATAAAACTTAAATAACTGTCCTGGTTGACAAATATTTGCAGATTTTTTTTCAATTTCTGAATTACATTTTATCGCAACTTGAGTCAACCTGAAGATTTTTGAATGAAGTCGTTTTCTGCAGCATGATTGATATGGTGTGGAGTGAGTATTTTATTTTAAAGCTGAATGTAATCTTCTGGGACCAAAAATACTGATTTCTGTGTAGAATCCAACATTTCACTTAATATAAAGTTGACCTCTAGTGCCGTTACTCTCCAGCTCCAGTCAGTTGTATCCAATATACATTTTGTCCACACTGGGGAGTGTTTACAGTCTATCCAGTTCAAAACAGGAACAGGTTTTGCTTAAGTCTGCTGCTTTCGGCATGGTTAGCTCCCAGCGCTGGTGAGATGTGAGGGAACACGAGTGCTCCTCCAAACAAACCCTAAACTCAAACTTAATAATGAGCCTGCAGTATAAATTGATTCATCTCTAAAGACGATTTATTTAAATCATTTGAGAAATAATGGTAATTAAAGCTAAAGTGTGTTCAATTGCGAACCCAAATATCCCATTCATTTTTCACATTGACTGGACATTTTAAACTATTAAGAGTTTAAAGGCACATGTACCGTATTTTCCGGACTATAAGTCTCTATAAGTCGTCCACTTTTTTCATAGTTTTGGCCGGGGTGCGACTTATACTCCGGAGCAACATTTATGTGATATAATTTGTTATTTTCACACTTGCAACCGCATTTCACACTCCAGAGCAACTTACATATGTTTTTTTGTTCTCTATTATGCATTTTTTGGCTTGTGCTACTTATACTCCGGTGTGACTTATAGTCCGGAAAATACGGAAGGTCTTTGGACAGAAGCAGAGAACCCTAAGACAACCCACGGTAACACAGGAGGATATGCAGACTCCACCCAGAGTCTTTTACTTGAGATTTTTGGGAGAACTGGGTCATATTAAAGGTGAATTTACTTTTGGAACCAAACGGTGTAAGCGGTGTGTGTTGAGCTCCATAGCTGCCTCTGAATATTTCTGTATTAAAAACAAAAGACCAATTTTTCTATCCTGAGAATGGGACTTCCCGTGAGTAAGTCAATTAAACCGCACGGCTGTATTTGAAAGTTTATAAAGACTTTTATTGTCCCACAAGGAAATGAATGAGTCCATTGGTTGGAGTTGGAGTTAGCAGTGTATTAAATGTATTATATATTTCACTTCTTAATGACTGTTATGCTATATTTTAGAGTTTACACGCCTGGATTTGTGTTGGTAAATAGCCTCTTGGATCAGTGTATGGAAGCCTCTTCAGATTGGACACGCCCCACAGTCCACAGTGCAGTCAGTTTGTGTTCTGAGCAGTGTAAATGAAGATGTGAGGAGCCTCTGTGTACATGGACTCATGCCATCACATTTTCAACACACACGGCACAAGAACCTACACAGTAAAGATCGTTTTAATAAAGTGTAGACTGTGTAATGTATTTTACCTCCTGGTCTGATCAAAGGATTTACTGTAAAGCAACAAACGGCTAAACTTTGAACACAACATCAAGGTTTTGTGTAGAAAGATTACATTTTTGCAAAGTTTGAGAAAATGCACACTTTGAATTTAATATGAAATCCCTAAACTAATGCTTTTTCACACCCTGACAATGAATGGGTTATTTTATGGTTTTAGCAGTCTTTTTTTTTTTTTTTTTAGACTTTAATCCCGCACAAGTTAAAGGTAAGGCTGGTGACATTGACGAGAACTGAACGAGACTAGGAATAATACTAGAAAATGTGACTGCTGCCTTATTCACAGCAGACGTAGTACAATCAATTACTCTGTAACAATACTGACTGATGTCTTTATTGGCGCTTTTTATGCAAATCAAAACATAAAGCAGTGCTGGTATTAATTGCCCAAATTTTCTCAGCAGGAGGCAGCTTTGAAAACATAAATAGTGCGGCACTGTACCTGTACCTCAGTGACATTCAGCCCCTCCACCCTGAACCTGCCAGGACGACCCCACGGCTGCCTTCAAACGCAAATCAAGACTCTTAATAGCGGCTGCCATCACACCAGAGCTTTTAACTGACGCCCCCTCCCTCTCTTTTAACATCTCACCCCTGCAGAGCAAAAGAAACGCTCGTCGCCAATTTCATTTCCACCAATCAATATGGCTACTGTGCAACGACTTGGGCAAATAAATCACTTTTGGATTTGGAATAAAAGATAGGTGGGTTAGAATGGGCTGCATTAGACGGATTATATATAAGATAAGATAAGAGAGCCTTTATTTGTCCACAAGAGGTAAATTCCAGTTTTGCAACAAATAGGAAATAGAGACAACCAATAAAAAACAATTAAAAACACCTAAAGCTAACACAGTAGAGGAAAAATACTGAATAAAAGACATTGTTATGTACAGTGCTATGGTTGTGTACATTAACTTATTTTATATCTAAGGAACAATCGGCTATTAAAGCAGCGGAAATGTTTTTTTGATTTCGGAATATTTGAGAATAATTCCTATAATGTGCATGTTATAGCAGTATAATCACTTAGTCAAATAGTATCTGTATTTGTAATGTCCCAACAGGGGATTCACGACTGTTTCCCACCAATAATCTACTCAACCCATGATTAAGAAAATATTTGGTTAATGCAGGTACACTGAAATGATTTTACTCGTTAAATAATTTGTGAAAAGTTAACATGTTTTTTCTTTTTCTTAATAGTCACTGGATTATCATGAAAAAATGCATAATAACCAAAACATGGAGTGTTAGAGATGAGTACTTTTCATGTGTCCAAATGTTGGTTTAAAGTCACACAATATTTGTCAATCAGTCCCAAAAGTTCATAGTGCAGTTCAATTTTCATGTATCGAGTCTGTTATAATATGTCTAAGCTCGTGCGGCTGCAGTACCTTTGATGGCCAGATGGGGGAGCCAAAAACTCAGCATTCAAACAGTTCCCCTCAATAGGACTGCTGTAGACGGTAGGGCCTTTTGTGACTTTAAAATGTTACTGCAGTAAAAAGTAGTTATCAAGCATCATATCACTACAAATACAACTAAATGTCTTTTTTCATTGCATTTCATCTTAAACTTACTGCAGTTAATTTAGTGGAAGTATGGCAGTAACTATACAGCAACAAAAAAAAAAAAAAAACATTTAAAGAAAATGGTTTTGAGTCAAGATAACTACAAAATATATAATACATTTTTATGTGGTCACTTTTTCCCTACCAAACATGACATACGTGGTGAAGAAGTTGAAATTACGCTGTACAATTTATTTGAAAAGTTGATGTTGCTGTAATACTTTTCTGCAATTGACCGGAGTTTCTTGGGTGATTTGTGTGTTGAGGTGTGTGTGTTTACCCTGAACTAAAAACACTGGAGGAAAAAAAGCAAGCCTCAACAGCAGCTTCTGGGCGATGGGTGAATAATGGCTGAATTCAAGCCTAGCACATTCCACACTCGCAGGGTAAAAAATAAAAAAAATAAAAAAAAGTTAATAGCCAAAGCAAAACAAGCACATTTTTTGAACATTTTACAATTAAGAAACAGCTTTAGTGATTGAATATCTGGGCGGCTGGGGCACGCCTGTGTGAGTGAGATGAAATGATTTGCTGTTGGTTGTGGAGATTGCTGAATGCTTCACAAGACCGTAACTATTTAGATGTGCCTCAACAACACTGGAAATGACTCAATTTGACACGTTGTGCACAGAAAATATAAGTATCTGCATTTGTGCGAAGGGGAGAAAATATGAAAGTCATTGGCGGCCGGAATAAATGGGAAAAGATCAGATGAGAACATGCATTTGAATATGGGGGAAAAACAAGACATTTTTTAAAAGCCGTTTTATGTTTTGGTGTTTTGTTGCCTATAGTGCTCACAGAGGTTTGACTCAATTTTACAGTCGCTGAACGCGTTAAAGGAGACAGGCTCAGATGATAAAACACAGGAGCGAAGAAGGCGACAATGCAGAGCTGCAAAGTAGAAAAGGTCTACAAATCTCTGTAATAGAGGTGGGAAACTTATGAAGGTATGCAAAATGTGAATATCGATTAAAAAGAGCTGATTAAATAGAAAAAAGTTATGTTGTAAACTTTCCATTAAAGTTATAAAGTGATATTTCTGTACTTTTGTGATTCATTTAAAAAGATATTTCACATTTGTCTGATATTCAACCTCAATTAATACATTTAAAGGCACGTTTTAACACGGACGGACATAATATCGTCTGAATATCGATATCCTAATCAATATTTCAGTATGGTTTAAATTTATGTTTAATTTTGACTTTGTAAATGGTCTTATGTTGCCATCTCTGCATTCACACCTCCAAGCTATAAACACAAATGAATATATTAATACTTTTTTGGAGTATTCCAATAATGACATTCAGACAATATTATGACAAGCCTATATTATTTGTTGTATTATTATTCATTGTTTTATGTTGCAACTTATAGCCGAAGCAAGTTCTAGTTTTCTGATTCTGATTGTCTGCTCCACATCAAAAGCAGGCGTAAAGAGAGACAAAACCCAAAACTAAACCAAGACTAGGGATGACAAAACATTACATTTTATTTCTATGATTATTGTAAGAAAAACGTCACGATTTATTGATTAACACGATCATTCATAATTATTGAAACTGTGAAATCTTCAATTTTCTTTCATTCCCGTTGTCTAACATGTTACGATACTTCAAGTTTGTGACCGGCTTTACAAAATAAAGTTAAATGTGACAAAAACAGCCACATTGAGGTCTTTTTGGGGGGCAATGAATTGAAGAAAAACACTTTTTTCTTTCTAAAATTGTCAAAATTATACATTTTTGGTTCCTACAAATATATTGTGACCTGAATAATCCCAAGTCTCGATTAATTCCATAATGTTGACATCCCTAACCAGGAATAAACCAATATTATGAAAGGCAAGTCTACATCAAGACCAAACTAGGGCCAAACCGGAACCAAATTAACGAGACTGTGAACACAACATCATTCGACCGATTTTAGGTGAATATTGTGCATCAACAATAATGCAGTGGAAATGAAATCCTGTGGTATTATCTGGAGTGGCCCAGCTCTGTCGTAGCGTTCACCAGGCTCTGATGTTTTTAGCGTCCCGTCTTCTTTCCTGTCTCTCCTGACGTCTCTGTGCTTACACTTGGCAGCTGTGAGCACCGCGGCACCACTTCTCCATTTTATCATCCCCTGGTTAGAGTCCGGGCCAGAGAAATAATTCTGCAGCAATTACCATATGTTGTGATTGTGGTTTTGGATCAACACTACAACATCTGTGTTATACGGGCATCAGGGGCACCGTCAGCCGGACTTCCCCCTCCCCAGACAGCGTTCCTGGGCTGCATCGAGTGAACAGGTGCTCTCTCGCTGTAGTGCAGCGCTCCGGGGCTGACCACATGGCTCATCGTCTCTGTTAAAGGTTTTATATACACGATGCATGTTTATAAAAGAGTAATTACTCACTCACACACTCCTAAGGCAGTGGGGAAATGCTCAGTCATGGATTCTGTGTCCAAGGACTTCATCCGAACAAACTGTGGGCCACAACTTTGTAACACAATATGGCAACAAATTCATTCATATCATTAATGTAAGTGTATGTTTCAATGGAATACAGACACATAAAGGTGATTTGTCAAAGAGTGTGCTAACTATACATTTTTAGTAGGGCTGTAACTAACAATTATTTTAGTAGTCGAGTAGTCAGTGATTATTTTTTCCAATATTATGATTATTTCTATTAAGACTTTTTTGATACATAGTAACAGTTGAAATGTGGTAAATGAATCCTTCAAGATCGATGATATTTACAAAAAAAGTGTATTATTGATGAAGATCTTTTGATTTATTTTTATTAATGCCACTGTCAAAAAAAAAAACAAGGTCTTTTTGTATGTGTTTTGGAGTCTGTATAGTTCAGATTATCATTATCATGATCAAAATTAGATTTGTATTTTTCATAGTGGACAATTAGTCTATAAATTGTGGCAGCCCAACATTTTAGAGAAGAAAGAAATTCAGAAAGAAATTGGTAACAAAAGTGAGTAACAAGAAACATATAGTTGTACAATTTAACATTTGAATTATAAAAAAATGTTTAGCACCATATATATACATATATATTTTATTGGCTGTATCATTATTTTTTCTCTACCTTGTACTGATCAAGTATAATTTTTGATTAGATTTTGTTTGTACTAATTAAAAACAAATAGAAATGCCTTTCAGTATGTTTTAAGAGTGATTTAACACAAAAGTTGCCCAATTTCGTGTTTAAAATCTTGAACTCTGATCCAAACAGAAGAGGACTGACTCTCAATTATGATCAATCTGCCCTTTAATGATTTGAAACAATTGCATTTTGATTGGATTAAAATGTGATTAACCTTTTGAGAATCTTGAAATGACAATAAAACAGAATAAAATGGAACATATTTTGGTAAATTTGGATAATGCTAATACTTACATTTCAAGTCCAATTTCCCAAAGTTGCTACAGCGTAATAATGGCTCGACCATAATGAACCGGTCATGTGTAATTCAAGTGGATTGCTGAACGTGCAGTGCCAGCTTCAACTATTAGCTCCTTTCTAAATGAACACAGACATGAGCAGGGCATCAGCAGCGCTCATCCCCCTGGCAAGGATCACAATAATTACGTCTACATACTGGGAGATTTAAACAATTCATTATCTCCGCAAACTAGAAACATCCATCAACATTTGTCACAGGAGAAGCAGGTGGTGTGTTCCTCTGGGGTTCAGACATGAAGACAGGAGCGGCAAAGTTTACTGCGAGAAGCAATGTTTCAGTCTGTGTGTGAATATGGCTTTCTGAGGGAATATATTGAGTAAAAAACAAAACAAAAACAGTATACATGAGTAAAAAGACATCTGAAAACGAGTCTACCGTGTACAAATGTGTATTTTTTACTTAACTCGAGTCTGATTTTATTGTTGCCACTTCATTGCCTCTGCTTATTGTTAGTATTTGTAATATATTTTAGTAGCGTATTTTCCGGACTATAAGTCGCACCGGAGAAGAAAAAAACATATTTAAGTTGCACTGGAGTATGAAATATAGTGTGAAAATAACAAATAATGTCACATATAAGTCGCTCCGAAGTATAAGTATATAAATATAAATATAAGTCGCACCCCGGCCAAAACTATGAAAAAAGAGTATATGTTATTATATTTTCTCCTTAACATATTCGCATCAAAAAAAGTGGTTGATTTGTTAACTGACAACGACAATGCAGCTTGTTCTAATTTTGAATATGTGAAATAAAAATAGAACAGCGTCTTTGATATTCCATAAACCATCTTTCTAACAAAACCTGACTTATGAAGTGTAGCAGAGTCGTAACCAACGCTGGAAGTGGGTTGAAGTAGCGCTGAGTTACTTCGTGCCTAAACCCTGCCATGCCTTTGGTGGAACAGTGGCCAGTGTCAGATCCCCTAAATCACAATATTTTACAAGGCCAGACCTGGATCTTGGAGCAAATTGATATTTCAGCTGTGATTTAGTGCATGTGACACAAACACATGAGGGCACGTTTAAGTCAATCATTCCCCACCATGCCACCTCACTAATTCACCAGCGCTGCAGCAATTAATATTTTAATCAAGCCGATTTATAAAACAAGCCCAGTCCATAAAACAGTCAGAATGCTGCCTTTGCCATCGCGTCAAAATATGTCAGCGTCAGTGTTCACGGCTGGAGCGCACGCAGGCCAAAGTCAAGGCAAACACGCCACAGGGAAATTCGTAGAAAAAGGAACGCACTCGAAAATGTAGAGCTGTTCAGTCGATTCATCGGTCGGTGGAGTGTTAGTTGACCGACCTATACACTGGAATTTCCCCATTGTGGGACAAATGAAGGCTTATCTTATCTTATACACCTAGTTTACTGCTGCAACATTGTTACTTTGCAGTTTAGTTCAGATACATTGTCAAATCATAGAGGAAATTCATTGTTTTGGGAGCTTTTACCAGCACCTTCGCCCCCCATTTTAGATGACTAATTAATATACTGGGCATTTGGTCTTTATTCAGCCCAAACTTTAAGAAAACAATGATTATACCTGGTTGCAAATGTATTGTTTTTATACCTGTATTCAAAGTTTAGGAGTAAATGCTTATTATTAATTAGATGCACAATGGCACAGACTGAAATTAATTAGTACATTTTTTTTGCAGTAAGGCTTGAAATCTTTGTCTTTGTCATTGAATCGTTATATAAAATGGATCAAAACAGCAATTTCACACTACGTCAAAGTGTATTCTTTTTTCCATGACCCATAACTGACATTTCCGAAATATATTCTAAAAAACAAATAATAATAAAAAACTGAACATGTATCAATAGAAGTGCGTAGATAACGCCATCATGCTGCATTCTACGTGTTCTCAGTGTTATAATAGACTCATGGACGTTTCATCTTTTCTGTCCTTGATTTCCACAAGCTTAATGTTTTATCTTCAGCGCAATAAAAAAAAAAAGAAGAGCTTTATGAAACAGTGCCAACATGACAATCTGTTGTGAAGAAGTGTGTAATTAGGAGACCAACATATTTTAACATCAATGGAGCAGCACTTGGCTCTGTGCAGGAAGGAAACGGAAAGAATTAAACACTTAGCGCCTGACCACAGTATTGCGTTCTGAATAAATGGGAAGAATAAGGCAATTAGAAATAGGCTATTTCAGTTCATAAAAGATGGGGTAAACAGTGGGTTAGCAGCGCAGGAATAATCAGAATCACATTTTGTACGGCCGTAAATTTGTCAAAGCACAGCAGCGGAGACAAAGACCTGGGAGTTATCTCTGACTAATGCCAGAACAAGTCGGCTTTCATGGTCTGTCAAATAATTCAATTATCCATAAAAATGTAATGGTTATAGCTGGGTGTACTTTTGAGAAACCACAGAGACACTTAGTGCAAACACAGAGAGCCACGCAGTCTCACTTTAAAGTGCATCTGCTTATTATTTCATCTACTTCATGGATTTATGAAAATAAAAGATTGTATATAACAAAGACATATATAGAATTTCAACTCTGCAAAACATTTGGACTTAAACATTTTGTTTTTCAGCTTCTTATACTAATAACAGTTGCTTTTTAGGCCGTACTTTGTGTCTTCTGTTTTTTGGGGGCTTGAATGGCTGTGTCCATTGTGTTTTTTATACTGCAAATGGCAAATTGAAATTGTGTGCCTTATTCATTATTATGTTTGTGTGTATTATTTAAATTTTTTGTTTTGTATTTATAATTATTTTTCGTATTTTTGTAGAATTTTTTAAGCTTATTTTTTACAACTTAATGCAATTTTCTTGACCATAGACAGTACCAAATATATGTCGAACTATAGAAAGTAAAGAAATGAATTGTTTGTGATTTAGGTGGAAACGGTTTCAAAAAGGTTTGAACCACTCCTGAACAAATGAGAAATTACACCAATTTCGATGAATTTGGGATTTTCTACATTTGTGTGTGTAAAATGTTCAGCAGGTTTCAAGTTCACATTCAGGAACAGCGGTTCCGGAACAAGTCGCAGAAGCAAAAGCAGAAGCAGAAGTGGTTGGTTTAACCGAGCAATTTCAACATTTCTATTCAACACTTATTTTTCTTGAGTTACATTCCGACCCAAATGCCAAAAAGTTGAGACCGTATGCAAATCTTAAATAAAGAATGTCACAATTGGCACGAAAATTAAGTAAAATTGTCAGAAAAGCCAACGACAGTACAGACTCAATGAGCAATCGCTTCTCAAAGCACAGTATGTCTTGAAATGCGATTTTGTAGACCCCCGCTTTACAATGACACAGAAAGCAATAAAGATTCCTCTAAAGCATCGAGACATTCTTCCCATTCATACTCATTATTTAAATTCCTATCTGCGCGTGTCTGTCTGTGCGAGAGCTCCTGATCGCTCGGTGCCAATTGCGGCTTGAAGTAGTGTAGATTGCCGCCTTTGACATTTTCCCATTGTGCACAGTGCTGCAGCAGGCAATAATTAAATATCAGGTGCATACGGTGCACTTTAATTTGACATGTGTGCTCCAGGCAATAAACACACGTGGTGCAGTGGGGGCCGCATAATTGCACCGGAATAAAATATATCAGGGTGAGGGGATCATTGTATCAGGTACGCGCGATGACAGCTCGTTTGATCATTACGCCAAGGCTAAAGAGGTTGGCTAATTACTTGTCATTAAAACTCACCCTCTAATCAGGGCTCGCTCTTGCATAAAAAATGTCCCTATCATGGAGATAAGTGAACAATGCCCTTAAAACCCTTTAGCAGAGCCTCAAACGCGCCGCGCCACGAGCTGTGAGCGCTGGGGAAATGCAGTCATATGTGCTGAGTAGGGCTTCATCTGTCTGTCAGCTTAGAGAACATGGGCCATTGGATCTGCCGTATGAAATGATGGGGCCTAAAATACAAGGTGCAATCATTAGTCTGTGTAAAACGTTTTCAGTAAGAATGTTATTTGCACCGGTTGTGTCAAATGTCATTCCGCTTGAGAGGCCTATAGTGTGTTTTTGTTTTTGGGCCATATACAACTATTATAATGACTAGGACTGGACCCGGAGGTCACTTGTACCGAGTAAATGGAGATTTAGTGTCAATACAATTACATGTTGCGTGTTATGTTACTATTCATGGGTAGCACTTTCTTCATGAGCAACATTTTCGGGGCTTTGACCGTGTGTTTTGAATTGTTAATTGCTCTGGCAACAATGCAAACTTTGATCACTCTGAAACCCATGGATAAACAACTAGGTATAGTGTAAATTGAAATAATTTTACTAGTATGGAAAAAGACTGGATGATATAATTGATTCAAAAGAAAGTCATTTTATGAGCCAGGAGAAATGGAGAGGCCTGTGTCTTAAAAGTCTAAATCAAAGCAGATATTGTGCTGTGGAAACAGCAGAATGGAAAAGACTGCAGCTGTCCTTAGGATGCAGAATACAAGCAAACTTGGCCCTAAAATCAGTGCAAAAAGTTCCTAAACTCAACGCAGCAGATGTCTTATATCAGTGCGAGTGGAAATGACTCGTTCAGACAACACCCTCATGTCACAAAAGTCCGGAGGCCTCTCCCCATGACTCTCAAAGCTGGCACAAAGTGCTCCAGTGAGAGACGCACATGCATTATTAGCTGACAGTGCTGTATAAATAATAATGCCCATAATGCCAAGTATGAGTGCTTGTGTCTCCACCAGGACACTCAACAGGTGCACCTCTCACGACAGCAGCGATTCCATTTTGTTCAACAAAGAGGCTGCCAGTGCGGATGACTTATGTCTGAAAGCTTTGCCTGATCATTCTTTTATGTGCCACCACTTCCCAGAATGCTCCACTGTTCACATGCAGGACCTGATGATAATAGGCTGGTGGGGATGCAGCAGAGACAGGAGTGAGACGGTTGTCAGAGTGGATCCATCGGAGGCGCACCCACGGGACACGGAGCGGCACACGACACATCAGATATACCCCCTCCCCTCTCACACTGGCCCCTCCCCCACACTCTGGCTAATGGTTGTCATCTCAGACCAGCGATCTTGTCCTGTTGTCATGTAACGCTTAGCCTGAACAAATGTGTATATAAGTACAAGTACAGTTGACATGGCCTGAGAGATACTCCAGTATAATTAAAGTCCAATTAAAACAAGTACAAGTACAATTTGTGTTGACTTGATCAGGGCTGTGCAATGAATCAAATTCAGTCATCTCTTATCATCAATAATATGCTTAGGTATTTTTAATTGGGAGGTCTATAGCCATTCATCTGTCAGTAAGAGCAAGTGGTTTGGAAGAAAAATGTATATTCCTGCTTTAAAAGGCAATTACTAAATGTCTATCTCGTTTATGTTCAGGAAATGTATATTGAAAGTATATTGAAAGTAGGGCATGGAATATGGTGATAAAAACCTAATTGTGATCTCATTCCTGCTATTTTGGTATAATCACCCTATTGTGATTCACAAATGTTTTCTTGAATGCAACTCTGCTCAAACAAAGACAAGTTTCAGCAATGTTCTGAGTGAGTGACAGGTGGATTTATGTGAACTTTTAGAAGAAGAAAATCACTTTAGTTACATCTTCAAAGGTACAAAAAAAGGTACATGAATCGTGATTATCTTTTTGGCATATCTCCCACCCCTTATTGAAATCCATGTTATTTGTTTTTAATGAGACAAAATCAAATAATCATAATTGGAGCATTCTGCATGACGTATGTCTGATATAATCTGTTTTCAGTAGAGCAGACTCCCCAAACCCACCTATAAACACCGGTCTTTCCCACTTTAACTGCTTAATGGTTCTCAAGTTTGCGGAGGGCCTTGCTCTTGTCCTGTTGTGTAGAATCCATTAGAGGCCGAGGGCACAAGGGGGGCGCGGTCGATTGATAAAGCATCGGAGCAGCTGAAGAAAGAGAAACGTTTCATCTTGCCTACATGCACCGTGAGTCCACAGCGTCCCGAGCTGAAGTAGGCTGGAAAATTGATGCTGTCGTCTTCCACATTACGATTGTACTTCTGTGCCGTGACTTGTAAGTTTTTCTTCTGCAGCTGCACGGAAAGTGGTCTCTGGTGTAATCCAAAACATGTCAAATGCTCTTGCTGTCTGCGGAGGTACAAGATATATGAGGATAGTGTGTTTGCTGGGATGCGCTCAAACATGTACTAACGGGACTTCTTAAAACATCTCAGTCTCTTGGTCAGAAGTGGCTGGTACAAAGTCTTCCAACATGTTAGCCAGTTCTCATGCTAACGTGCGAGATCTACTGTAACTTGTTTACTCTCCCCTCCCCGTCTCCATTATTTTTTAATTCATTGCCCACGGCTGCCAAAAATGTCAAAACTTCTGTTACAAATTTTATTTCTCAATACTCGGCTCCACTGTGAACGATAGAAGATGCTTTAGTCTCAGTTACAGCGAGCACTGACTCATACTGTGGCTTTGCTAATTAGATTAATTTACAGGCAATTTACTGAGAGCCACTGGATAGTTAAGAGGCAATCCATATGCTTTTAATTTCCATTTTTATTATATTTTTGCATCAGGGACCAGTGAACACCCAGTTCTTGTACAAATCTGTCAGAAGAGCAGGATAATGGAAAGTGTTCTTTTCAGCTCAAGACCTATTAGACCAATCTAGCACCACATTTCAATCTATTTTTCCAAGAATCTCCAATTTCTAAGAATAGATATATGCCCATTCAACAAGGCTAAAGTATGTTTTATCCTGGAGAGTTGGCAGTTGGAAGCAGGTTTCACATATACATTACTAAACATGCATAACCCGACAGCCTTTCACTTCTGTATTCAGATCACCTTTAGGTTCACACAGTGGGGAAGCATCAATCAATCAGAGACCATTTCAATATTAAAGGTGCAGTACCAGTTTTCCTGTCCTAAAAATGTGAAAAATATCACTTATTTTTTATCCTATTCATATTCATCACTTTTCTAATGCATTCCAAGAATCCTGATTATTCACCATAATGAGTTTATATACGCTTATAAGCAGAGCAGAGTTTTGACATCATGGTAATGCAAACAACAAGCATGTTAACAGTTCACCTATTGGTATCCGACTGATAAAAACATTGTATAATTAGATGCAGACTTTGCACTTTAGTATTAATGAATTCATTTATTGAACAATTTTAGACTGTAGGCTTTATTAGACAAAACAGCGTGAAATGGGGATGCTTTAAATGAAAGGACATACAGCATATTGTCACGAGCTGGAATCAAACCCATAACACTAGTGCCAGGTGCACGTGGAGCCTGGTGTGCTATCCACTCAGCCACTGAGCAACACTCACCTCAGTATTTCGATTTTATTTTACAAACACAGTTAGTGGATGTGATTATAACTCAGTGCCATGCTGTGCAACGTGTATCATCAATAGATCTCACAAATCCCACCCACTTCGAACCACCAAATGCCTAGAACCGGCAGTGCAAACACTCATAATAATGCACTGGACGATATATGTCAGCCTCAAAGCGCCACTCAGTTTACTGTTGACCAATAAAGTGACACTGTGAGGAAGATATTACTGGTTAGAACTGCATTTGTTTTTTGTTACACTTGCTTCATACATAGCGGGGACTCTGGGGGCAAATGAATAGCCCCCCTTATTTAATTTACCCCCTTAGAACCCACCTTGCCCAGAACCACACTGCTTTAAAGGGGACTCACATAAACTCTTGTCCATAGCACTCATCATACATTTTTTGTGGATCCATAAAAAGAACATTTTGCGTGCATAATTCTGTTCTTGTTAATATTACTGACCTTAGGCTACAATAGCTTGTGTGCAGAACAGAAGACATAATTACCCGTTCCAACCTGCACTATATAAATGTGTAATTGTGTTTGTCTGTGTTTGCACTCCCTCCATCTGTGGCCAGGCCCATGATTGTGTGGAGCAGCAGATTTCCTGGGGTCCTCTTGAAGGGTGCCACTGCTCTGCCTGAGATAATTAGTGGGCTCTGACCTTCTCATTAGAGCCACGAGACTGTGATGCCTCGCGCCCTCCCCTCTGTCCCACACAGCCCTGCCACAGGACAATCACTATATCAAAGCCTAAATATTTATTAAAGTCAAAATTATCAAAACACACAGCTCAACCTTTGAATTAACCACTGCTAATATATGCAGATTTAAATTAATGGACGTGCCTTACCCCCCAAACCCCTTCGCATCAGGATTGCTTTAATTTTTTATTACATGACCATAGCTGAGCAGTATTTCATTTCATTTGCCTTGTCTTCGTTTTGGTCAAATTCTATTACATTTGCAAAAAGCTAAAACCCGCAATGCAGACGGTCTACTTTTCTGGCATCAAACATTTGACCTTGGACCTTTTTTCCTCTATATTTTGTATTTCAATATCAATGACAAGTAAATGTTTTTAATCCTGTAGGGAGATAAACCAGATGCCATCCAACTTTTCTGACTTTGGTCCTGCATAAATGAAAGAAACACTTTGGTCTAGATTTGCATGTGTTTTTGTTGACTTTGTTGAGTGCACCAACACATTTAAACTGATCTTCTTTATACAGTATGAGTAATTAACACCTCTAATAATGAACTGTGGTCCCATTCACTCCATTTTACCTCGAGAAACCTATTTTGTTTGTAAAAGCATAATGTCCAGGTAACAGGTAAATAAGAAATTAAATGATTTTGAAAATAAAAGTGTTAAGTGTGTATGTTGTATGGCAGGATGTTCACATGTGGTGTCCAAGCCTGTGTTCCTTTCTGTGTAATCCCAACTCAATTATCTCTTAGTAATTATGTAATTAGTTGCAGACTTCTATCTTCTGAGGCTGTGTCATTTTTGCATGGATGGAGTGCTACATTTTAATTGCAGTGAGAGGGTTGTGGGGGTTTTTGTGGTTGAAACAAACAAAAAGGCATTGTCTGTGAGCAGTTAGCTTTCCACATTTCAAACATTAATTCACACCATAAGGCACAGCGCTGAGACAACAGAATGGGAAAAGACCTTTTTATTGAGATCACTGTTTGCCCTCCACCAGTGGGAAGTGAACTTCACAAGAGCACACTTTATCTTCCCTCAGAGACCTGTGAAACAATGCATGTGTGCTGCAAAGTCCTTAGTGACTTCTTTAGTCTATAAAGAAGTCATAATTTATAGAACTGTTGATAGTTTCATATTCTTACATCCATTTCTTTCTTCTTCGGCTCAGGCGGTCCTATAAATCACAAATTAAGAAGGAGAGAACAATATCTTTATCCTATTATAACTGAGGGTCCTAAAGTGCTCAAAGGTTTAGTAAGTAGCATGGCGGTACTGTGTAAATGGTTTTCATTTATCATGGAGAGATTGGGAAAATATCACTTTTGTCAGCACTCTCACATCAATAGATCACGCATTTACACCTGAACTACAAGATCCTCGAGCTATAGAGCTGTATATGAATATATTTAACACAATAGTTTACACAATTTACACCTAAACAGACAAATAGTAATTTACCTGAAAAGGGCCCCTAGGTCGTATCCATGAGAATACCGTACTTTTCGGAGCTGCTACTTTGTTCCCACGCTTTGAACCCTGCGGTCATTACAACGGTGCGTCTAATTTATAGATATTACTGGCTAATGGTCACCGGGGGGCAAGCTAGCGGGAAGTGCAAGCATTTGACACACTGTAGAAGAAGGCGACAGTAGTCACTGTCCAGGGGACACATCATGTTTTCTATATTCTAATCTTCAAAACGTTGTGTATCTTATTACAATCAGACTCATATTCACAGATAAATTAGTGAGGAAGTGAATCTAGACGAGGCTAAACGCAAAGACACACACAGAGCGAGCGCGGACATGTGATATACGGCGGTCTGCAGTTTAGAACCTGCCGCATTGAAATGAGACTTTCTTGGCCAGACCTCCCTACGAGTCAAAAGACTAGTCAAAATACATGTGCATCACTACCATGGACCATAGGGGACAGTAGGGAAAGCTCAAATGTTTCCTTTGTATGTTAAGCTTCAAAATGCTGTGAATTTTATTATAATCCAATCACTGAAAAATTTGTCTAATTAGTCCCAGGGCGCAGCAGACTGCAGGAGCAATGCGAGCGCCCTGGTTCAAAAGACAACCTGCGCCATCTTTAAATAAGTAGTGTAAATAGTGCAAATATCTCATGTTACAATGAGGGCACCTGCGGTTTATTGACAGGTGCGGCCCAAATATGTACAATATCTATTTTTTTCTGTAATGTGTCTTTATTTCGAGTTCAGCAGGGGAGACCCGATATTTATACGTGAGAGCAGATTATATAATAAGCCTGGACACTTATTTCGGGAACATGTCAACAACAAGAAACACACGAAGATAAACACCACTGAGACTGGCAATGCTACATCTAAGCTAGCTCCAGCTTAAGTGCCACATCAGTACCAGCCACAGCGCTCCCTGGCTCAAGTTCCACTGCAACTCCGGCCACATCACACGCTCGCTCCAGCTCCGGATCAGATTCATCTGTGGAGACCCGGAGCGAGATAGACCCGGTGATTATGGCGGCTTTACGCTGACAAGATTACAAAGACAGTGGACGCGAAGATAGACTTACATAATTAAAAAGGTAGTAGAATGACTTAATAATAAAAACAATATTGAGTCTCTTTACGATAGCCCAAAATCAAGAAATTAACGGTCACTTGAAAGACTCACTGGCTTTGGAAAGAGGGGTAAGTCAGGGTTGTGTTGGTTCCCTCTTTTGTTTGCTTTGTACTTGGAACCATTGGCTCAATATATTAGACTTAGATTATCGGAAACAATTTAAAAAAGAAACACAATTTATTGAAAATATCAGTCTTACGTTTACTTGACGTTGTGTTCATTGCAAGAACGTAAAGATGAAACTAAATAATTTAATGTTTTTACACAATTGAACATTCGGACCAGCCATTGTGAACCCAATGGGACTTTTATTTAATTAATCAATTTCATCTTTCTTTTGTTGGTAGATGTCTATTTGTAATTTTGGATTCCTAATTTTGCTCTCTGGTCCTGTTCCTGTCTGTGATGTGTTTTATGTTTAAACTTAAAAAAAAAAAAAGGGCTCCTAGATATGCAAGTCAATCACGTGCATTGTGGCTACATGTGTTAATTGAAGATGACATGAGGTTAAGCGACTTATTGAGGTAATGGGGGCACTCCTGATTGTTCTGCTGTGGAGGCAGCCCCTGGCATTAGTGTTGGTTACAGTGTGTTATTAGAGGCAGTGTGTAAATACAGAGGTGGTGTGACAGATGCGTCCCAGAGCTGACACACAACACGGTCTATTGAGAGCGGCAGACGCGAGGACTCGGCGCCACCCAAACCAAGTCATTAGGCTCTGTGCGGCACCTGCACGCTTTCCTCCTACGTAAAGAGCTGTATAAATTAATCAAACACAGCCTTATGCACTTTGATGCAATTTATAATGCACATTAATGAGTGCTGACAGCTGTAACTAAAAGGCAGAATGATCGCTTACAATTCAAATATAAAATCAGTGCAATAACAAAAGTCATTTGCATTCAGTTTTTTTTTTTCACGCTCTATTTTCATCTTCATCCAGCTTTGATTCCTGCTGTTTTATCAGAAGCCCAATGCAAGTGAAAAGACTAAATGATCTGCAAATTGATGCAACACTCCAGCATATGAGCTCTAATTTTACATTGTGTGAAGGTATGGCATTGGATGATAAAAAGCCTTTTCTCCGCACCTCATTTCAATCTCAATGTCTTATCAGTTGCTTTTGTCGCGCCACTGCTCGCTGTTGGGCATTCACAAGTTCCACAGTTAACACTTTTAATTACTTTTCATTGCCATATATTTCTTTAGAAGGCCAACTTTTCTTTTGTTGGGATATATTTGCGACACAAAATAAAGTGGGAACGAAATTTACCACCAAACATTGTCCTCGTATGAAAACATCACAAGCGGCGCACACTGGAGCTGACCTTCAAAAGTGCTAATTAAATTTTGGGCGTGTGGCGATGCTATAACTGATTTCATTCTTCGTTATGGCCTGTAATGACATTTCTCAGCTGTCAGAGGCATCGCAGGGGGTTTACTTGTGAGCATTGCGATGATTTAACCATTCTGCCAAAGGACACATTTGGGGATAAGGTATATAGACTTCGGCAATATATTTATATAGATTGCTTCATTAGCACTTCACATAACTATTTATCTTCTTTGGTTTCAAATGTTCCTGGTTGCATAAAATTCTTGAACAAGTTTATTGAAAAGATTTAATTAAAATGCAGTGGGTAGGTCAGTGGCGGTATAGAATCTAAAGTGGTGCATACAGTGAAGACAACAAAGGACTTCACAAATGTGAGGTCGCTGTCCCTGGATGTCTCCGCAGACAACTCTCTGGAGTGTTCTGGCCACAGGTTATGAGCAGCACGTCCATCAGAAAGAACATAGCTAGCTTCCGTTTTCAGAAAAAATGAATCATAATAGTACAAGTTTATTGTGCGGTGATATTGTTCTCGTGCTTTTGAAAACAGTCGTGTTCTGATCCCAGAGACTGACGCAGCCAGTGACAAAGAGTGTTTTCTCTTAGTGCGCACATAATGCTAAATTTCCTTATTGTTCCTCTGTCAGGATTTTAGGAGACATAAGAGTTTGGAAAATGGCCAAACCAAAGATTTATCTCTGTAGCTGTTTGATTGTGTGTCTAAAAACATTTGGACGTCCAAGAAAAGGTAAACTTACTTTTGTGAGAGATACAGCAGCAACATTTTGAGAAAACAATGTCGAAGAAAGCAAAAATAGTGACACTTTGCTTCTGGCAAATGATCAACTTGGTGAGGTCATGCAAGGCTTTGGTCATTGTCACATAGAAACATAGGGTGCCTTTCTGGTTTGGTCCAGGTTTGAGCCCAGTTTAGAATTGATATAGATTTAGTTTGGTCCTGTTCCTGTCCTGGTTTAGCCATCATCAAATCCAGGCCATTGAAATCCACCTCTAAATTGACCTGACCTGTACAGGAGATGCTACACACAAACCTTCTCTGATTCTGATTCAGGGGTTATTGTTCATGAAGTTAAAGGTGTGTTTCTGGGTCATAGGGACCTCATGTCCTCCTCTCTTACATACGAGTCGGACCAAGTGAACCACCAGTCTTGGTTAAATATTCATCCTCCCTGTCAATAATTAAATGCTCATTATTTGAACCCGAGGAGTGCTGTGATTCCAAATTTAATGTGTCTCTAATGCATGGCGCGATGGGCAGGCCTATTAGTCGGACCGGCATGATGAAAGCTTGATGCGTGCAGTCAAACCCATTCTTTTACATTCTCACAGGTACAAAAAAACGAAAGAAAGAATCCTTGTTTCAAATAAAAAATTTAAAGCAGTTGTCCAGTACTTTTGAAGAACATCTGAAGGTTTTTGTATTCAGCCATGGCACAAGACAGAGAACAAATGTCTTACAAAGAAGCTTGTTAGCCCACTAGCTTTAAATTTGGCTTTCTTTTCTTTAAAAAAAGCAATAGAATCTACGACCTGCAAGTTCCACGCTCTGGAATTACACATATAAGCCAATTTAGGCAGACCGTGTATACGAAAATTGATCATAAATATGCAAACAACACAACTTGTTACCCAAAAGCACAGGGGTTCACATAATACAAGCATTGTCCTGGAGCTACTGTATGTGGCAATCAATTATCTCTAAGAGGAATTCAGTGCATCAACAATCTCTTTCTTAAAACTAAAGAAATGTTAATATGTAATCATTTTGTCTTTGATGTGAGGCATTTCTCATTGTTTGTTGTTATTATGATCTGAACAGGCAACAACTGAGAATTTGGGCCAGCTGTCTTGTGTAATGTGTGACAGTGTGTGCGTTCTCTAAATGGCTTAAGGATCTTTATTAGCAGTAAACACACAGCAGCTTGTCAGCCCCATTGTTGTTACCCTGTTTGTATAATTAGTCGAATAAGGATCGCTCACATCAAAGGCACAGTCCCCAGCAGCCTCTGTTCTCATAAAGAATAGCGCGTTGTGGTCCTGGTCCCATAGAGACACGAGAACGCTACAGGGCATCAGGGAGAATCTTATGCCACTAAGCTGTAAATATTGTTTGTGCCAGTTGTTTGAATTCCTGTTTATCTACTGAGAGATTTAAGTAATAACAAAAGCTAAAAAAATGTATTAAAATGTTTTTACTGACTATGATTTTTAGCTCTAGTTAGGCAAAATAATTGCAAATATAAATGAATGAAGGTACAATCTGTAAATACAAAATCTAATTTTACATCTTAATCCCTATTTTTTATGCAGCTTTTTACATTTGGTTTAGCGCAAAAAGAACAGTTGTTTCTCACATTCATGTCGCTGGATAAATAGACTGGGAAAATGAAATTGCAAATTGAATTGGTATAGTTTTTACTACCATTTCAATGTTTTTTTTTTTTGCTTCTTTAATATTGTATAAAATAGTTTATAGGGAGTGTGGAAACAATAAATGTAAACCTTTGTCATGTCCATTAATGATAAATCTAGACATTAGACAATGGGAGATGGGTGGAGATATTTGCTGCGGAAATTCAACATTATTGCCATTTACTTAATCATAATGTACTGTATAAGTCTATGCATCTGAAGTAATTTCAAATAAATAACAGCACCATCCTGATGATAAGGAAGAACTAGGACAAGTTAGTTAACCCCGTATAAGTTTGCCTTTTCCATACATTAGGCTGAATATTGCAGTAGCTCATATTAATTCCTCTTCCCTGCTTGTGAAATATCTCCACTCCACTAATAACCTGCGTGACCCTGTGTAAGTATGCAGATAGGAGAGTGCTGAACGCCATGTGCTGAATCTGCTGCACTTTGAGATGTCCCACTGAACAATGATGGCTCTGAGGCTCCAAGTGATGACACAAAGTGTCACAGGGCGTTTGCACAAACATGATTGACACCAGCAGAGAAGCCGCTGCCATCAATTTAATAGCAATTATTATTTAATGTATCTTACTTAAAAGCATATGCAAAATTAAGACTTAGTGACAAAAACACATTTTATGTGGTATTTAAAGAATAATATGCATAATATATTGGCTTTGAATATTAATAGCGGAGAGAAGTTCAAGCATTTCTTGTCTTCAGCAGAGAACGTTCACTCTTATGATTCAATTAATAACTCAAAAAGTAAGAAAAGGAGGAAGCAGCACAAAACTGAAGGCTTTTTACACAGTGGAGAAAAGCTGCCAAGGGGAATTTCAGTCAGAGTCAGGCGCAGTTATGTGTAAGAGACTGCTCCTCACGGGGATCAGTCAGAGAGCAGGCAAAACGCAACTCCAACAATCTGTTCATTTGGATCCTTAAATTATATCTACTTTATTTGATGTTGTTCAAAAGATAAAAGTTTTAATGTTTCTGAATGTGACTTTGCTTTTATATGTCTGTCCTAGGCACCTAGGAAAGTCTAAAATATATTTTGTATAAACACAAAAATGAGCCATGAAATTTCTTGAATGTGTGTGTCAATAAAAATAAATACAATAAAATAAGGGCAAGGGTTAAGGTTGGATTATCCAACACATTCACAATTTAAATATGTATGCACAAAATGTTCAGGAATAGATATGAATCCATCACCATTTAGACTTTGGTGGCTGTACCAGAGTGAGAGATAAGTATCAAGTGTATTAGTATTAGTGAATAAACCAAGTAAAAGCAGATGAATCCCTAGTGTCTTCTACTGGCCCTGTTTTGTTCCTCAGGCATTAGGATTCTTGTGCTAAGTGTGATTGACATTTTGACAGGCTGTCATCATTCACACTGCCGCCTTGTGTTAATATAATTAAATTATAAATGAGGGCATGAATATTATATTTTTGTGGGGGCTATGGGGGGTTCAGTGTTGCTTTAGACATTAACAATTCCACGGTTTTAGCACATTTTGAAGCAGGAATTTAGCTTCCTGCTTCAGGATACAATGCAAGGGAATTCTAGGCTGTGAAAGCAGTATATGGGCATTCTCACATGGTCCTACCCCAGCTGAGGTCAGAGGTCACATCAGAGCCAAATGGATTATAGCCCAACCTCATTATAAATGACAAGGACGGAGACAAGATGAAATAAATCTGTTTATTTTATTTTGTGGAAAGGCCCTAGGGGAGTCAGGCCATGAACTGACAGGCCCTATGTAATTCTTGACAGAGGAAAACTTTGTATACAGACAGTCTGAGCAACATGTTATTAAAAAGATGAGCATGGCCGTGGAAAATAAATAAATAAAGAAAAAATACTGATTAAATTTTAAGCAGCCGGCGGGCCGATAGTTTGCCTGAGGCATATTTGTCAGTTTCAAAGGGTGTTTTTATTAATTTTGTATTTTGCATTTTGTTAGTGGAAAGAGCTTACTCCACCGGGAGCGCCACAAGCTATAGCCAGCAGAGCCTATAGCGGTGAGGGTAGAGGCGCGGAGCATCCCAAGCAGTTCCAGTGCAGTGAGAGAGCGGCAGAGACAGGGAGAAAGAGCTGGAGAGAGAGAGGGAGAGAGAGAGGGAGAGAGCGATGGGGTCGGCATCTCCAGGGCCAGCCCGGACCCCCAACCCTGAGCACACAGAGCGTGCCTATCCCACCCGGAATGGTAAAACCACCCACAAAACAAAGCCTGCTCATGAGCTCTAATGCTCTAATAAGGCATAGACTGCGTACCAGCATATCGGGTCTACACAGACTAGATTATTTTGTAACATCTGCTTTTCTCATCAGCAGAGTATTATAATTTAGGAAGACCACAAACACACACACACACACACTAATCTATCTGCAGTCTACCTGGATCAAAGGCTTTGTCAAACTCTATCAAAGGACAAAGACACATGATGATGTTATCTTTCTTCCTTTTTTCTCTTCCTTTTTTGTTAAGGATTTTTTGGCCCAAAGGCTTTATTCGACCGGACAGTGTAGTGTGTAACGGGAACGAGACCGGGGAATGACATGCAGTAAATTATCAAGAGCCAGAATTGAACTGACAACATGCAGCCTGCCCCATGAACGAGATACAACTAACATCAAAATCATTCCTCACACAACAACCGCCTTCTTTTATCGAGATATTTAAACAATACCCACTCCAGATATTGATAGCTTACCAGATGTAGGCACGAGTAACCCCAAAATGGCATCATAAGTTCAACCACATCACCAAACAACCCCAGAAGAAAACAACAAACTCAAAAAAACCTGCAGCGCCTCACAAAGTGCACACAGCCAGAATCAAACAGCATTGAACACTGAGGAGCAAAGGCTGCCCTCTGGCTATAATTTGCCGAAGTTTTACCTGCTGCTGGTCCGGTCTCTGTGTGAGTCAAGACAAAGCTTAGTGAGTCTAGGCCGGTCTGTTTACCTCCAAGTGCACACCTCTCAGCATTACTGGCTTGTTTTATAGAAAATTGTTAGTGTGTGCGGACCTTCAAACGCTGGCAGGTCTAATGATTTTTCAAAACAAGTAGCCATCTTGAACATCACCTTTCATGCAACAATACTCAGAATTCAGTCAGGCAGGAGCGTGAAGTAGGTGCTATATACTGTACTTTGTTGTGTAAAGGTTGACACAGTTAATTAGGAGACTGCAAGGTGACTGCTGCTATGTAGTATATACAAGAGAGGTACTGCTAATCATGCCCTGCACCCTTGCACCCTACGTTCACAAGCTTTTGAAGTCAGATGCTGTCAGAGGCGCTCTACGATCCCTGCATCTAACCTTTCTATCGAGGAAAGAATGCTTTGTTTGTTATGGCTGATTTGAAATGAATGTGAAATAAAATAAGAAATTATATTTAAGTGATGTGCTCAAAGGCGATGAACCAAGAGCGAGGTGTCTTTGATTTGACTTTCCCTTTCTTCTGTGAATTAATGCAGGTCCCGTATAGTAGTGTGAAGGCAGGGTTAACCGGGAATGCTTATGAGAATGGAGGCGACAGTGACACTTGTAAGATAAAAAGAATATATATACATATGATTACTGAGGTAATAGTTGATCGCTGGATAATACCTAAGGGCTTAATCAGAAGTGAATGGATATCATATTCATTTATTAAAAGGGTGTTGTTGCAGTTCATTGGTGGTGACAGGTGAATCTTAATTCATTATGAATATAATGCTTGTACCCATATGCGTCTTCATATTGTATATAATAATGACAACCAAAGGATTTTTGTATCATTGGCTCATATCTGACTTAACATTTTCCCTGCAAGATGTAAATTAACTCTGGTACAATGCTTCATATTGCAATATTCATGTTCTACTTGTACATGTTCCCCTTTTAAAATAAATAAAATAAACATGTATTCCGTAGACTCCCATAAAATTCTACTGACATAAAATATTTTTAATTTTTTGGTTCATGCCATACACCAGTGCAACAAACCTTTACACTAAACCAGGCAGAATACCTTCCACTAGAACAACTTCAAGAGAGTGGCCCGTCTCCTCATCAACCGAACCAACAGAGCGACGTAAGGACACAGAGAGGAGGGACATTGAGATGCCCGGGCTGCAGGACACAGAGGAGTCTTTACTCTACTGTAACATACGATCTACTGATTTTACCTGACAAATCCTCCTGCAAACCTCTTCTGAGATCTATCAATCGATCTATGTTATAGTTTGCACGTATCATCCATGAGCAATGATCAAGCAAAACATACATTTGTCACATTCTCACATTTGGACAAACATTTAATGTCGACGTGGTGTCTCGTGTCGAGGATGTGTTGTTTTGGTTTCATAAGTTCGATCATGTTCAAACGCGTTCATGACACAGTGAGAAAGAGAGCAAGTCAAAGGTAAAAACGGAAGCACGTCACTGACAGTGTTTATGTGGGTGGATTTCCAACATGTGGCAAAATGCAGCATGTACCGGTGTGTGTCCTCCGACAAAACAACGTCTGCTATTTCCATTTATAACCATCCTACGTATTATTTCTGGCTTTTCAAAGCTTTACAGAAAAGTCAAATACATGCATTTTTAAAATGCATGTGCTGGTGTGGGACAGACGGAGGTAAAAAGGAAGGTACCAGGAAGACATAGAACCCGATTTTTAAACATGTGGAAACACCCGGCATCTTTGTTCGCCCGGACAGTTTTAGGTTCTGCACCGGTTTATTTGTCTGGAATTGTGAAGTCAACTCGAAAGTGTGCTACAATGCGTATAAACCTGTCAAAGGTCAGAGTTAGGCAGAGAAACTGAAATGTAATAAATAAAATATCTCAAAAAATGTTATATATAGAAAAGAAAATGGAGTTAACACTTAAATATATTATATATATATATATATATATATATATATTTATTTTCTCTGACTTGATAATTCTGTTACAAAATCCACACTGACTGACCTTCCATTTAGTGTTGCTTCAGCCTGTGTGTTCCCTGGTGGAAATAAGGCAGCTTTAAAACAGTAATACGGAGGTAAACAACCTTGGCTCTCCGTCATGTCTCCCAGAGCATTCCAACTGTCTGTTTGGTTCCCTCGCTGCCTCTTGTTGTCTGACATAAAACAACCCATCAATGAAGAGCAAGGTTCAACTCAACATACAGCATAAGACCATTAAGAGGAGCCCAGTGTTAACTCCATTCGATACCAGGCCTGACAACCCTGCAGTACATGTGCAATACTCCTCCATTGGAGAATAACCTGGGATGGGAAACATTAAACTGTCTTGCTGTCTTAATTCAGGGGTGAATGCTATTCTCACAAAGCCAGATGTTAGGTTCACTGAAACTATTTTGTTCCTGTATGGGCAGCTTAATTAACAGTTTAACCTCTTGTAATAGAAAAAAGTAGTACAGTGGAATTCATGAAAGGATCACAATTGCTAAGGGACCAAAACATTTGATCCGTTTCTTTTTTGTTAGTTTGTTTCCGCCCATTTTGGAGCTTGGAATTGAACTGAATGGATAAAATCATTATTATTATTATTATTATATGTTCAAACATGCCAGTTTGTAAATCAGTTGTCCGGCCTCATTCATACACTTGCATACTTGAAATTGAGAGCAAGATGGGTGAAGTGTCTTGTCCAAGGACACAACAACAGCATGCTCTACATCCCCCCTGGGACATCTGGCATTGCAGCCATCTCCCACCCCAGTACTAACCAGGCCCATCATTGCTTAGCTACCAAGATCGGGCAGTGACAAGTGGCCGTGACCATGACATCAAGGCATTATTAATGTTATACAAGATGTTTTTGAGCCATTACTGACTTTTGTGAACATTAAAATGTGTATCTATTTTTAGAGAATTCATTCATCCAAAAATCAGCCAAACAACACCACTAAAAACACAACTTCACTGGCAAAGTACCACAGCTACTCAGTCTATTATAATTGATGTTTCTGAACCTTTTTGAACCAGAGCAGTATTTTCCCAGTAAGATTTTTCTTTTAAATGCCACTTTTATTTCCTTTGCAGCTGCGCTTGGTGGATGTTCTTACTTAATTCCATTACCTTTGTATTGCTTTTCAATCTTTGGTGGTTGGAGTATCAGCGCTGTGGCTCGGCTGTCTTTTAGCAGTTCTGCCTCACTGCCTTTGGATAGAACATGACAGTTACATTAACGTCCCCATGTAAATTGCTGTCTACACATAGGAAACAAGCAAAAGGAAAAATAGAAAACATGGAACATTCATTGCAGCCATGACAGGGGAAATTACAACTACATTTATTGTATGCGGCCCGCAAATGAGCCAGTCTTTTTAGAGTACTGGAATACAGCAATTTTACTGGGAGTCCGGGTGAGGGATGGACAGTAAAAGGCAAAGGAGGAGTGACAGAAAGTCTGTTCTAACAAAACCAAGAAAATAACAGGTGAGGGGACATCATACAAAAATGGCATGAAAATTGTTTAGCGTCTATTTTGAATGACAGAGGAAAGATTATAGAGCACATTTTGAATTTCATATATGCACTTGAATTATATTTAAGTGCAAGAGTTGTCAGCTAAGCATTTATAATAATATAAGAGTGAATATTGTACATTTAAATACTCAAGTGTAGTTATTATGGATAATGTAAGTATTCTATTGTTTGTATTTTTTAAAGCTAAGTTGAATTGAAAATAATAATAAAAAAGGTTAGCATGAGCCATTAACATGACATGAGCCATTCATTGGACCTCCTTTTGCAATAACAAATTAAAGGCACTCAAACAGTGCAGACCACGACCAAGGCATTACCTCTCTCTGTCAATGCTATATTCCTCTGAATGCTCTTTCCATGCATAATGGTTAAGGACGGTATATATTTTACAATAAAGGGTGATTTAGGGCAGAGAATTCATCAAAATTTCAGTTTATCACAATTAATGTAAAATGCTAACCTGACTGACGGCAGATTGATCTGTGTCTCACTCAGAGTTCTTCACATAAATCAATCTGGGAAGGCTTTTGCCAAAAGCCGTCAGGATGTAAAAAAAAATACTTTGCACGGATTGGTCGAAGAGTCAAAACAGCGGAAGAAGCAGAACAATCTAATTGTGTTAAATCCAGTGTTCATAAAAGCACAGTCCTCTTTCTCATCCACAAATGTACAACGCTTGTGTACATAAAAAAAAAAAAAAATTGTCTGTATTTTTCCCTAAAAAAGCCCAAAGTACCTTTGGTTTGGTTCGGGTGGTTTTGACTTCCGCCCAAACCACAATGCTGCTCTGTGATTGGTTCCAGTCCTGCCTCTGGGCCCTAAATGCCATGTGATTCACCCTTTAAACCACTTAAACCACAACAATCATGTGATTAAATCTACCTGTCAAAAGGGATGTAACAACATTGTTATATCGTATTGTGAGAAGTCTCAATAATATCGTGGGCAGTCCTTTGCTTAAATGCATTGTACAGACGGAACTACATACACCATGATCCTTTGCTCATTTCAGTGCAGGCAAAATTAAGACAGTTATATAGAACAGTTGTTAAACACTTTTTGATCATTTTAATTCTTTGGAATATGACAGTAATGACAAATGCTTGTCAAGGAATGTTAAAAGGAAAGCCATAAGCCTCTGCAAAACATCGCACTAATCGTACAACAAGAGGCATATCATACTGTGAGATTTGAATATCGTTATACAGTTACCCTACACGTCACTCACTCAGAGTACGACAGGGGCTGACCAATAGAAGGAAAGGAACCATGAGCTGCATCAGTAGAAAATAGTTAATACCGATATAGCGTTTTCCCCTAAATAGAATATTGTTGCAGGGAGAAAATGACAATTACATTTTTATCTCCATGTTGCCCAGCCCTATAAAATGTCAACATTTAACTAACCCTTACCCATTTTATGACTATATGATAAGCAACAGAACCAACCAATGATGAAAACATTAGACATTCCTCATAATAGCGATGCCATTTTGTTTGTGTTGTACTTGGTTGCGTTATGTTGTGATCCCAGTTGTAGAAACAGAAGGTGTGTGATCAGAAGACACTGTCTCACACTGCAGGCTTTTCTCCAGAGAGGTGGCCATTCTGAACATGAAAGTGAGACCAGATCACCAGGCAGTGGCTCTGTGATGTACAACAAGACGATACCTAGAAGCAAGTCCCAGGCAGTCACTGTCACTGTATTTTTGAGACTTTGATGCCTTTTAAGATTCAGGTACTGTAAATATGACACATTTTCTACTTTACAAATACATGTCTGAGAAAGAATATAGAAAGTTATAGAAACTCTAACATTTTAAACTGTTAAACTGTTGCTTGTGAAACAGGGATTAGAAATTATACTACCTTCAGCCAAACACCAAAGCTATGGCAGTAGATTCACAAAAATATAAGATACATGTGTATTATGCAACAGCCCCAGCTTTGCTCAAAGGATCCTGACAATATCCCTTTTAGGTGGAGCGATCCATCATTATAATGAATGGCAGTAACTTATCCCTGGACATAAATCTGGCAGTCCCCAATAGCACTGTGACATAGCATTTAATTACAACGCATGTCTAATTGAAAGATCCCTGGAAAATAGTAGGAAGTGTGCGACTGTAGCAGGGTTAAAAACTTAATTAATTATGAGGCACCTCCCTCTTTATTCGGAGTCAGTGGCGTCCCTGCCTCAGTGAGCTGATGACATTTGCAGCCTTCCTTTCATCCCTCACTGAAATGAATGGTGTAGCAGGAGCGTTATCAAATGAGCTGTAGAGGAAGCCAGTGAATATGTCATTGAGTGTGACTGCTCCCTGAGTGAATTGTGATTTATCTGTGAGGCCCCCTCGTCATGTTAACTGACTCGCCCCAGGCCCCGCCCCCGCACCCTCTCGCTGACAGGCTTAGTAGATCATTTGGGAGAATCTGTAGGTGAGATGCTGCCTAATGTAATCCAGGGAGCTCCTCAATAACACTACCCTTGCATTTGACCCCGGCTCTGTGAAATTGTTCCCATTTCCATTCTTTAAGCTGCAGCCAACTAATCAATACTGCACAGCCGTCCTGTTATGAGATGTGGGAGGCTCTTTGTGTCTGGGACAGCAAAATTCCTATCCAGACTATATAACATGCCCTGACACCACTGCTGTTATATGCAAGAGCCATTACAATTTAATGCAATACAAGCATCTTTTTAGTAGTTACATTTCCAAAGTGTTAGATGTAAAATGAGCAAAACAGTGTGTTTGTAAATTAGAGTTGCCAGAAAGCCATTTGGCCAAATTTTTCTCCAATGATCCAACTGAAAATTACAATAACAATATTTTTAACTGTGTCATTCGCATGTCCAGAGATATTCCCTTTTCTACAAGTAATTCTCTGTGCTAAGTGCAGGGGACAGGCACAAAGCAGTCACCGATTTGCAAAAAAAATATCCCAATTAAAATGCTACCTTGCTTTTTCAGGGTTTTGGTAGTGACAAATTTATACAATTGAACATACCATGACAAAACTTTAAATACCAAATTGGTCAAATACAGGCAAGTTTGACCTACTTGTATGGAGCAACTTATTCTGATCGTCTAGTTTCTGAATTCCCAACTGATAATCTTGAGAGAAACTTCATCACAGCCGATGATGTTGGCATGATTTGTCTCTTATGTTGTTTATGTCTGAATGAAGCTGAATAAGTAGGCCTCATGCCCTGTTTGGCAGAGACAGTGCTTCTGTGTACATCAATCACACAACTGTTGGAACGATACTGGGACAACTGAATTCACCACGGAAAACTGACTTTTACCAAGAAGGTGGTGCACTTTCTCCAAATCCTTCCTATTTACCACTCATTTAGATCATCCGCCCTCTCGCCCTCCCAGCCCGGCCCCACCTGAGCGTGATTAGGAAGAGCTGAAGTAGAGCGTTGAAAGGCTGCCAGCAGACACTCAGCCCCAAATCAAAAAGAGAATCAAAAGAGTGGAGTCTTTCTCTGCATAAACATGAGTGCTGTGGAGGTGGTGGTGAGCGGCACGACGTGAACCACTTCTGATATCTCTCTGTGCTTTTGGCATGCTGTGTTGTCATATAGCCTTCCTCTAAAATGAAAATCTACGACTGAAGTGCAGACAACATAGCAGGAAGTTCTGGGAGAAGTTTTGATTTAGTGAGGTAAGACCACTTTCGATACATTGATTATGATAAAACATATGTGAGAAAAGAGATATTTTAATGTAGAAAATGAACAGAATAAAAAAAAGAGGCCTTTGGAGAAAATATTTCTCAATGGAAATGATTGCCCTGACATGAACTCAATTAAAGGCGTCAATTACTCTAGAAACACACAATCTTTCGGTGAAGAAATAACTATATAATTTGTTCCTTTACAGATATGTACTTTATATGGTTAATTAGTAATTAGTATTGTTCCCCTATAATACAGATCTAAATATTGACAACTGTTGCACACTTGGCTGATCTCTACACATGGTCTGGTTTGTGTGGCAACGTTTGTACTTTTTATGGCAATTACTGTACATAATTCAGTGGCCACATTTATAGTTGCATGACTTGAAATCAAGTTCAGACAATGTTAATGTAAAACACCCCTGGACTATACAAGCGTTAACGTACAAATTTCACATTAGCTCATGCTATGTTGCCTGTCATCCAAAGAGACAGCTCATTTACATTTTTGATAAAATGGTTGTGCATTTTTTATTTGTCTTTGAAATTAAAGACTTCTTTAATCATTGTGGATGGGGGGAGACTTGGCCGACGTACTCATGTGTTTCTGATTGCATTAGAAGTGATGTGGCGTGGCGTGATGGATATTTAATAGTTGGTGCTGTCCCTCTGTATCATGTCAGGAGGCTCCGCAGCTCTTCAGTCCATATAGAATTGCTTTAATTATTAGTCCTATCATCTTGAGAGGGGGAGGCTGCAGAACAGTCAAGGCAAGGTGCTTGTCAGAGTCTGTGGATGACTTTATAGACATTTGAGCGTGGAGATGAGGGATTAAACTCAATCCACATCCTGTTTGCTTTCTTCTTCACAGGCTTGGTGGTGGTAGGGCCTAATTGCTGAGTATATCTTGTGAGGCCTGTACCAGAGCCCAGGGCAGCCCTGTTAGAGCCCCAGGCAAGTGTGCTGATCCCACCTCACTTCACTACTGTCATTTTCTACGCTACATGCTCTTAAGATTGCAACAGAAAGCTGATTTTGCCTGATTAAAAAGATCAAATATTGGTCATGCCAGTATAAGCTTCTCCAAAAAAGTAAACGGCACAACTGCGTCACTAGAACTGGAAAGTCTATTCTCGACAATCCAAGTGCCATAATGAATGAATATGAAATGGCCATAGAAATTTCCGAAGAATACTTTTTTGGTGGGATAAAGAGGACAGATGAGAGCAGAGGCCAGAGCATGATTATGCGAGGGGAGAACAGCCACTCTGACGCTGGCACCTCCAGCATATGGGCCATCTGGATGACAATGCTAATCACTGCCATGGAGGCCTGACTGGTGTGGATGAATGGCCATCTCCAGCTCATCAAGCACACAATGTTTTTGTCTGGGCTTGCCAGGTCCGCGAGCCCTCCAACGGCCCCGCCTCTTTCCTGTACACACTCCATCACTCCGTGGCAACATGTGTATGGCTTCCTGTCAATTCAGGAAGTCTTGGTTCAAGTCCCAGACACATTAATGGACCAGGCAGAGGATACTTAGTAATTTCCTATTTCCCTATTGAAGCGATTGTTATTGGCGATTTCCATTCATCGCAAAAATTCGGATCATTATAGTCTCTTTTTATTTCTGAAATGTTCTTGGTCAGCGATGCAAAAGCTGTGAGGTGTTTGTATGAATTTATGCTTTGTAATGGAGTCTTAACCTTTGTCACAATAACTACATAGCCATGGAGCAGCCCCAGGCCAAATCCCATATTCAAACCTAGTGCAATTGTCTGGAGGAAAAGATCAATGTAGTGACACATGTATTTTCATGACTGATCAATCAGAGGCCCAAATCCAATAAACATGCTTTCAGTAAAAGCAAACGTCTTGCTTTATTTCTTTATTTATGGATAATGAGGAGAATAAATTGACAAAGACACAATGACCTTTGCTGTAACATTGCGGGTTTGGTTGAAAACGGAGGCCTTCTGTATAAACTGTTCATTCTGATGGTTTCCAGCTGTAGCACTGAGCATTGTTACAGTGCTGGTTTGGGGCAGGGTTTTTATGGGTGTCCCCAGAAGTGAGAATGGAAAGGACCAGCTGCCTGGCACTGGGTCCTTCCCACCCACGGGGCTAAAGAAAGGGATGTGTGTTGGTATTGTAAAGGCGTCTAAAAAATAAAGATTTGGTTGATTCTCCAATGTTAAAATGAGAGAATGAGAAATAAAAAATATAGGAGATAAATACATTGAAAATTTGAACCATTTAGAAAAAATGCTATTAATAATGATTAATAGCAATAATAAGGGGGGAAATAGTGTTATAGATGATTATTAAGAAATTAATGATTGTTTCCCTAACTTGCTGTTTCTGGATAAATAGAAGTGTCCCTGTCCATTGATTTGGTCAGAAAGTTAATCTGAGTTCAAAGAAAATGTTTAATCAATGAACACGAGATTCAAGTGAATACGAAAGGGCAAAGAAAAATCATCATAAATATATCATAAACTCAATTTGGTTGTTGCTATCATTCAAAGCTGAAACAGAATATATATAGTTTTGTTCACCGCACCACTCCAAAGTTTGTGAACAGCCTCCTCCATCTTGCAGCTGGATGAGCACTGTCACAGTTCAACTTCCATGTGGCTCTTGTCGGAAGCCACTTTATTCTAATGTGCTGTGGCTTTTCAAAATCCAGACCCGAGCAAGAAATAAAAGCTGAGGACAACTACATTACTGTCCGACTTGTCAGCTTTGTTAAATATACGCCACCATCGTCCTGCCAGGGCCTTAAAAGCTGAGTTGGCAGGGCTTGAGACTGACAAAAGCAGATAGCTGCAGCTGTGAATTTGGGGGAGAGGAGAAAGGACACTTAAAAGCATTTTCATACGTTTTTACAAGGAGCTCTTTCTGTTGGTCCATGAATAAATAAGGAGCAGCACGCAGGAGAGCCAAGATACAATTATCCACTCTCCACAGCGTCCCATGTCACTACAATGAGAGTTAGAGTCAACGCGCTGTCAGGTGCAGTGGCATTCAAGTCCTCCTCACACCACTCGGGATGGTCTCACAGGGGCACAAAAGAAGAAAAAGCAGCCTGGACACATTACACATGAGGCTTTGCAGCGTAAAAACATGTCGAAGCTAAAAAGTCAATCTAGAGGAGCACTATACTCACAACAACCAAAACGAAGCACTATTAAGGTGTTTGAAAAAAAAGTTACATTTTGTTTTAAAAAACTAAGTGAACCTTTGTAATGAGAGCAGATGCAAAGGTGAATAATACGCTGGGGATACAATTACGTTGGACTGTTAAGTTTGAAGGGTGCAATGAAGTCAACACTATTTAGAGATACAGATCAAACGACTAATAAACAAAATAAAATAATGTCCAGTTTTTTACTTTGGGAAGGTCTTTTATCATTATATCGTTATCATTAACAAATGAGGTCCGAAAAGGTTAGAGCAGACGCTCTGAGTGCATTTTGTTTTAATTTGTTTATCATCTATTTAGAAGCGTTACATTTATTTAGATCAATGCATCTCTCTTTTACAATCTTTCTAATAATCAGTTTGGTTACTGAGCACATAGTACAATTAGCAGTGGTGGAAATAGGATGTTTTATGGAAAACAGTACTACTTACTTTGTTACATAATTCAGTAACATTAGGTCTTTATAACATCCATAGCCGTCTGCTTATCGACGGAGGCAGCAGTCTGAGCAGGGAGGCCTGATTTCTCTGTCCACACACACTTCCTCCAGCTCCTCCAGGAGAACCCTGAGGCGTTTCCAGGCTACAGAGAGGCATAGTCCCTCCAGTGTGTCCTGGGTCTTCCCTGGGGCCTCTCCTCCTGGTGGAATGTGCCTGGAACACCCCCCACCTCAGCTGGCTCCTCTCCAGGAGGAGCAGAGGCTCTATTCTGAGCTCCTCCCGTGTGACTTAGCTCCTCACCCTATCTTTAAGGGAAGGCCTTGTCACCCCGCAGTGAAAACTTCACCTCACCAGGTGAAGTTATTAGGAAGATAGATGAGCTGTAAATTGATAGTTTTGCATTTCGGCAGTTCCGGCAGTTCACAAGACTACAATATAGTTTAACTTCTCCACTTTGGGCTGGGAATCCTAACCCTAACCCTAACCCAAGTCCTTGACTCATGAAATTACACAGTTCAAAATTAAATTACCAGTAGATTGTTTCAAGCCACAATCTGCATATTCTCTAAGCTTTGATGAATAAGAGGAAGTAAAATTACATGAGAGAGTTATAATTCAAATTATTACTTTGTTACTTTCCATCCAGCTTATAAGATATTGCATACATTTAGAATAATGCTGCATGTCCTGTCACTTCTCATTCCCATATTCCTAATTGGATCTTAATTACAATCATTTTTAAGTAAATCTGACAAGTATACAGTTGTTGACTCCAACGGTCCACACTTCAGTAGAAAGCTCTGTCTTTTGGATATTGAGATGTTTCACGCAATTATGAAGAGCTCATTGCTCACGTAAAGAAGCTATGAATTCAATTACATTTGTCTATAGATTGTGCTGCACCACATCAATGCTTAGACATGGCTGTTCTTATCTAATGAGTTGTTTGATTGATCTGAGAAGAATAGAGGCGTGTAGTGGATATGATATGAAAAAAGGACCTGGGGGCGTTGTGAGGGAGCAACTATGGGCTGAATAAATAAATGAAAAAAATGCCTTCAATTGTATACTAGGGATACAATGGTATTCCCTTAACCAAACTGTTCTCTGTAGGATTCAGAGATCTATAAGCTCATGGTTATGGACACATTTGAAGGCACGTACGGTCAATGCATGTTTCAGTACTTGTACGGTCTCTGAAAACTTCTACAGGCTCAGTGAGACTTAGAGTGAGAAAATGTGACAAGGATTTTAAAAATAAATCCACATTTTAGTTTATTGTTGTTAAATGAAAAATTACACAAACGCATTCATCTGAAGAATGACTGAAAGCCACTCGATAACATAAAAATATAAACATTCATATTAAGAGTTCAATTCATTTGTTTAAAATTATTACATATTTTATAAGTCAATATTTATATTTCATTTTATGATATCTGAATATGTTCAGTTGAATATCTTTTTACAAATGTTTTTAAATTAGAGTGGCATTCACACAGTTTTAGTAATATAGTGGTGTGTGGCTAGTTCATATTTTCATCTTTCTTTATTTACATGCTGGCATCCCATTGAAATTGCTTTTTGAGAATTGATTTCCGCAGAAGCACAAAAAGCCTGGACGAATGGTCCAGCCACAATATGCCTGAAAGACGAGGAACTCAGCCCTTTCCAGCCATTTACTACAAACCTTTTCTCCAAAGTGCTCCAAACGGAGCCATTACACCATTGAGGTGAAAATATTTGCTTTTATCACCATCTATTTGAACACTGGCCACTGGCAGCAGAAGAACGCTCACTGTGTGGCAATCACTGTGTGCTTTGCATGTCATCATTTCCAAATAATTTACCAGCTGCAATTAGCCCAGTCTGGTTGTCAGCGCAGTGTGCTCGTCTTTACAGGAGGAGTTAATGTATTAAAGGGACTAAAATACAACGTGCATGTGCTGTACATATGTGTATGCATCACTGATTGCATATACCAAGTGAATATAAAAATGACCTCCGGCTGACATATTAGAAATAAACCTGTTTGACAGGCCCGTGTGTTAGAACAAATGTGAGACATGAAAAATTGTTTGACACACTTTCATAAAAGCAAGTGGCGGCAACCCATCCTTTAGCATGTGGTAATGGCCTCTCGTTGTTAGCTTCAATGGAAAAAGCTATTCATACTGTTATGTGATTGAAAAGAAAATTGAATCCCTTTGATGTTATAAATGTGTCTATTACCGCATTTGCACACTAAATTTCTATGGAAATTATAGAGAAAGGAGTGATTCTCTGGTGGAAATGTTTGGGAATGACATATTGAATTCTATTCAGAGATGACTATCAATATAGAGCATACAGTACAGAGCAAGTCTCAAACTATATGATTTTTCACTGGGTTGAAAGGCTAAAATTACTATATGTATGAAAAAGGTTAATGGATAGATGCTTTTTATGTTCTAATGACCAGTCTCTCCATTTACTGGTGAAGTTATGGCAAACTTTACCTCTGTATGTGATGAGGTCTGTGTGGCCTTTGAGTTCAGCTTAAGTTCATCTGAGGGACAGGTCAGGAAAGGCTGTTCAAACATTCACAAACAGACTTCATCAAAAATGATTCAATTATATCACTTCTATAATTATAAAAAACAATATAATATAACAACAACTATAATTATATACATTTCTTTAAATTAAATATAAATTATTCCTTTTTTAACAATATACTAAACGTATTATAATGATTTGGCTCTATGAATTCCATCTTATAACGACTATGTGATGACACTGAACATGGATCTGTATTGGAGGAGCTGTGGCTCTGATTTAACCTGTGGTTGAACACGAGCTGCTTTCTGATCACTACACCATAACATTATTCAATTGCCTTAATGAGTGCATTTAAAGACTATTCAGCTATGCTCACATTTGATGTTTCAGACCTGTTGTAAAACATTTTGAAGTCTCAGCAAATGGTTGTAATAGGCTCCTTTCAGAACGGTGATAATGATTATGGATGATGGTATTCAAATGAAATTAAATCTCAAAGAGAGGGATGCAAGTCAGTGTGACAAACTCCAGCACATCAATCATGCTTCCAGGACAGAGCAGATCCAGACCCAGGACTTTTGATGTACCACACAAAGGAATAATCATCTACTTCATTCAAAAGGTACAATTTCAAAACTGGGATCAAAACACTGTTTTCACATTATCTCATCTCAGGATGTGAGGAACAGATTTTTACAGAATGTAAATAGAAAAAGCAGATGGCTCGGCTATATCTGCACTCATTAACAAGTTTTACGCTCCAAAGGACATAAACTGAAAAATATAATTAAATACAGAGTGTTAAATGTAATATTAGGAAATATATATTGTAATGTAATATTAGGAAATATATATTGTAATGAGCCTTTCCTTGTGACCTCTACTTTTGGGGTCACCAAAGTAAATTATTGAAACTTTGCATATTAATTCTTCTAAGATGCTACATCTGGAGTTCAACTTTGTCCAGTAAGATTTTATAGATATAGAAGTGCCCCATTATTTTTGTCCAAGAATGCAAAATTGGGAGTATGTAAAATGTAATGTCTGTACGTATATACATAACAAATAAAACCTTCTATAACATTCACTCTGCAGATTATAGTTTTCTGAATTAAAATAAAACTTTTCTGCCACACATATCCTGATTTATTGACACATCACTGTACTTGCACTGATTTGGTAACTCCGAAAAAAAATCCTCCAGCTGGAATGGAAAGACGTTGCATGTGAAGGATTTCGAGACACTTTGTGAACATGACTGCTGTGACCGAGGACAGTGGGATATTCATTAGCATGTGATTAGCGCTCCGGTGATGGAGAGGCCTGACGAGTGGCGTGCTGTGCTGCTTCAGTGTTGTGGCGTGGTGTGGCGGAGCGCATCTCTCTGTCACACTGCGGGTTTGGGTTTAAAGCACGGCTCAGTGGCTGCAGGTGTGAAAGTAGCCCGGGCTGTGAACTCCTCGTCCTCCTCTCACTTCCTGTTCCCATGATTCCCTGCTTCATTTGCATCTGACACCCCACACCCACCACCGCTACTGTCTCCGTTCACAACTGAATCTATAAAGAGACTGTGTCATGTCAAATATGTGTTAAAAGTATGTCATGCCAGGAACAAGATGTGTTGTGGAATTTCAAATAAATATTTTGAATATTTTATCATTTATAAGTGGTGAATTTTGATCAACTGCTGAATGAAGTGAACCAGGTACAGAGGTCAAGATTTTAATGAAATTAAATTAAATTCTAGACTTTACTTTTAGCATTACTTGAATTTAAGAATAATGCTGTAACATGTTTTCTTGCTGGATGGCCTTCCAACAGTGTCTATAACTCCGAGCATTAGATTGGCAAGTAAATTATTTTGTATTTAGTTCTTTGTATTTTTCTTTGAGTAAAACTTTCTACTTGTTAGTACATTTTCCCTCTTTGAATACAGAAATGTACTTTCTGAGATATTGCTAGCTTTAATTTCTTGTTTATGTAGCATGCACAGCTTCAATCAGTCACCTAATGGAAACAAGCTCATCATTTAGTAAATGAGACAACATTATTAATCTAAAGTTATGATACAAAACCAAATGAAAGCGTTTGGGGAATTAGACCAGTGCGTCTGTGTAAAAAGTTACTGGTGCGTCCTCTTCATATTGCTTATTCTGAGTCTCTGGTGTGAGCAAGTGTATAATTGGGACTCGCTAACATATGTTGGTGTTTATTCCCAATGTGTTTACTGTGCACATTTCAGCTCGACTGCACAAAAGGAACTGGTAATCAAACCTTTAATCCAATTAATTTATCCAGGCAGCAGAATGAGCGGATCCATCAGCCTGGCTTTATAGAGCGTTATGTGTCGAGAGCACGCAAATGAAATTCAATTAAGGCACAATGTAATAATTATAAACTGCCTCCAGAGACCGAGATAGGGAGAGTTTCACACAGCAGCTTTCTTATGAAGAATGAGCCCGTTTTGTCAAGGGGAAGATATGGGAGACAAAACTGGATGTTTCAAATGTGATCAAATGGGTTTATAATATTTACACCTGTGTTTCCAAATTTGGGGATGTCTAATTTGCATGTTAACAGGAGAAATAATATTTTTACCATAAAAAAAGTTGAATGCATACTTATATTACCTTGGACCAGCTTTACTATTCGCAAAGACTTGTTGCAATGGTCTAAGATTTAGTCAATTAGAGTAATCTTATTTTTGACAGGTACGGTACTCATGGGCAAGTTCAATGTTTTTTTGTTAGTTTGTTGTCATTTGTTTCATGTTGGAGCCAAGGCTATTTGAAAATGTGACAGTTGTCTTGATTGACCCAAGAGCCAGACTTTGGACATGGCAGATACAAAAGGTCAAATCTGAAGAGTTTCAAGAGTTTCATCATTTTACAGTGAATCTTTTTCATATCGACTGCTATTCATTTTACAGTTTAATATGGTTATTGATTTATTCTAGATTTTAGTTCTGTAACTTTTTAGGAAACATGTATTCCAAGTAAAACATTTTGTCCTCATTTTGTGGAAACTGTCAGTGCTGAACAATCCTAAGCATTTATGAGTCACAGGTCAGCCTAATTACGTCTTCTTATGAGAAATAATCCTGACCCGGCAACACTCGTACAATCGCACATTGATTTTCTAAAGAGTGCACGCTTAATAAATTTAGCTACAGTAGCAGGACCAGGTGGTCAATCATTGTCCCATTCTCAAAGCCCTTGATGAGGGCCCAGAAAGATCACACAAATAATACGCCATTGTTCTGTCTAATTGCAGTGTGTCACAGACAAGAGCAGATTTGCATTTTAAACAAGCGCTCCTTCTGATTGAGCAACAATTGTTATATATTATCCTTAAACGGGAACCGCATGGAGGCCAGTTCCTTCCAGCTTCACAACTCGCAATGCCCCCATCACAAACATCTCGCTCCTATCCGCTCCACTGAGAGATATCCTCCTAGTATATGTTTGTTTGTTTTCATTTCTTTTACACTTATGCATACTTTAGTGATATTTTTCCTCCCTCCACTGATTAATTTCATCTCACAGCTCCTCTTTTCAAGGTCCCCCCTCCTCCGCTCCATCCCAGTTCAAGCGCAGAGGGTCTGAGGAGAAAGGGAGAGGAACTAAAACTGAAAAAAAAAGAGAAAAAAAAATCGAATGCGCTTTAACTGTTTTTGACTTGCTTTAGCGCTATTTTTCTAAAAGTGGTTGTGAAGCAGGGCTGGGCCGCTTCCTGAATATCTTACAGCCTCCTCAGTGTCTTTATCTACAATCCCCACTTATTTACAGATCACTGGAGGAACATCTGCTCCAACACTTGCCCCGAATCTAAGAAGTGATGTTTTTGCAATATACCATTTAATTTTTAATGCTCAAAATTCAGTTCTCCTTCAAAAACACAAGAAGTTTTCATAGATGGGGGGGTTGCCTCCCTTTTGATGACAACCAAACAACATCCCAATACCCGGGCAAATAAGGCTCGAGATTCAAGCGATAAACAAAACTCCGCCAAACAAACATGGCTGTAATGGTAAACAGTGGCGCGAAAAGTTGACAATATCCTCAAAGCTAAAACGCGCTCTTATCTTAGTCATAAACAAGTTTCAATGGGGATAATGAAATAAGTGCAAGAGGAAGGAGCATAAGAGATTGTTGCAAGTTGATGATAAGGTCACAGATTTGAACACCTGCATTACAAAGCCGTTTACAGCCATGCACCCGGCACAATCACTCTCCACTCAGCAGCCTGCATTGTTACCACTCAGTTCTCTTCCTGTCGCGTCGCACCTGCTTCTGTCCCAGCGTTCGGGGGGGATGAACGCTCTGGATGGAAGCCAAACTCCCCGCGATCGCTCCCGACAAACACACACCATATTTGATTTGCAGTGGCACATAATAGGCCATCAGCTTCATTATTACGCCGTTATCATCCTGAAGCCTTTCTCTGCGGAAATGCCGGATCTCTTAGTAATGACGGCGTTCGCGTGTAGTTAGACAATAAGAGGCTTTTTTTTGCCTGAAAACTTTGTAATTGTGTTGCTGATTTCGATGAGTAATTAGGGCTCATCGCAGAACATGGAGTACTATTGGAGCGGAAATAATGTACTCTGTTTTGAGGATTACAATTGTTAGACGGACTACACAGCAGTCGGATTGTGATAGTGGAGGAACAGAAGAATGGACTCAAAGAATACAAGATGTTTATTATGATGTTTATAATAGTGATGTTACAAATTACAACATTAACATATTTTGTTTTTTTACAGCCATAATAGAGTTTACTTTTAGTTTAGTTTACTTTTAATTGTGGGTTTTTTATTATATTTTGTTATGCTCTGTGTTCCTGTGATGTTGTTCACCTTAATGAGTCAACTAAAGAAATGATTTGTTGAATAAACTATGAATTCCTCTACGATTTGACCTTGTATCTGAACTACAATAATAGAAAAGTACTAGTAAACTTGGTATTCATGTGTAAAAAGGGATGAATAAACTCTCAATTTACTCCCAAACTCTTAAAACCCCTTAATTAGTCGATGAATAAAGAATTAGCAACCTAAGACTTCGACTGATTAATCAACTAAACGGTTAAAGACCGTCAGCTCTACTCGAGTCAAACAGAAATGGGTAAGAAAGAAGTTTGTTATTTTTGCTACTCCCTCTGCACAAAATATGTAGAAACATTTAATTATTTCAACATTTCATTATTATTAAATTAAAATGTGCAACCCTTTAAACATTTTTAACTATTGGCCAAATCTTTGTTTTCAATAGTTTATTGTGCTATAATATCTAGATCCAGAGTTTTCATTATTTTGGAATTTTTACAGATGTTGTATTAGTCTGTTGTAATTATTATATTCATTGTAAAGACTATGTGTGCTGATGAAGAGTAAAATTGTTTGGTGTAAAAGATAATTATGATTATCACTGGGTTTTTATTTATCTTAAATATTAAAATATACATAAATCTTGCCACACCAAGTTTTGATTTTGTTTTTGTTTCATCTTTCTTTTTAATTACAGCATTGAAACTGTACATTGTTGCATATGAATAACATATGACCATACTCACGCTCTTGTGTATTTTCGCTCCATATCTGCATGCGGTAAATAGGATTTATTTTGCGCGGTGCTGCTGATTCTCAGCAGTGCTCTCAGAGGCATTAGTCCAGAGACAGTGAAGCAGTCAAATCTAATGTTATTGTATGGAGTGAGACAGGGGTAACACCCTGGGCTCTGTGAATGCGGCCCACAGAGGAGTCATGTAAGGCTGTTTGTACTGGACGCAGGTCATGGAACACATTCAGAACAGTGCACAGTGTGGAGACTGTTAAACCTGCCCCACTCCAGCACCGCCTTGCACAGACCTAAATACACAGAGGCTCAGCCATTCAGGGCATTTATCTACACACAAGACTTTCACTTTGCCCTATGTCACTGCCAACACACATACCTTTACCGGTTATCAAGGATCAGGCTGTTATGTGTTTCTATGTAAGAATTCCTCTACTATGGTCCCAGATGGGCAACCAAAAGAAGGCTATATGGGCCTATGTATGTTTACCTTTTCTTCTGGTTTGACTGGCTAAACATCAGATGATCAGGATAAACAAGACAGTGAAATGTGAATGATAAATGCCAGCAATTTAAATATCTGTATACTGGATACAGACAATAAGCAATATTGTGAAAATAATAAAACATTAACAATATTTAAAATATATATCTGTTGGCACCATGCCAGGTTTACTTTGGCAGCACTAAGGCTAGATTGATCTAATTTATTTATTTTATTTTTTAGTTGATAGTACTTTTACTGATGATGTATGGTTTTTAATACAGTTTTTTTGTAAATAATTTGATGGCTTGAATCTTTTATATAAATTGTAAAAGCAAAAAAAAGTCCAATTTACACCCAATGATTAATAAATATTATATTAATATCTATTTCAAGCTATATATATATATATATATATATATATATATATATATATATATATATATATATATATTATATATATATAATATTGCACTTTGCCCCAGAGTTCTTACCTGGTTTAAAGAAAGGTTAATAAATAAAAAATAAAGCAAGAAAAGCAATTATTTTATATAGATTTTAGATATTATGGCGCTGGAGTGTTCTGATTTACATTCACAAAAATATAATAATATCAATAATAATATCAATAGATTATAATGGTCAATGTCGCACCTTAGTAGTAAGTCAAAGGTGTGGTTTTGACTTTTTTAAAACAGCCTTTAACTCATTTGTGTGGTGGTTTACCTTGTGGACCACTGTCTTGGTATTTTGGTCAGTCGTAGCTAGAAGAAGCTGATGTGATACCATGGTACTGTTCAGAAAGACTAAAGGGGAAGTGTCCGGGGAATGGGAAGTCTGAGCATCTCTCATTTCCCTGTGAAAAAAGCCAATGGATGACAAATGAACAAAACATTTAAATGACGTAAACATAGCCCAATTATGCTAATATCAAGAGACACATAAGTTTCCACCGCACACTTTCACATTTATTGTTTTACCTGCACCACTCATACCACTGAAATTCTAAATAAAATTGTAACACGTTTTTATATCCAGACAGTAGTAAAAATGTGAAATAGGCTGTCTGTTCACACATTTAGTGTATAAAACCGAGACAGAGACAATGATTTGCAACAGACCATAGACGGAGCACTTTCCTACAGCTGTAACAATCCCCTGAGGGAGCACAACTGTTAAACTGGTGTGGAAGTGGAAACAGGTGCTCCTGTGCAGCACTGACGGACGATTTACATTCTCTGAGCAAAAGTGTGGTGAGCTCTGACAGTGTTTACACTGAACAGCCCACGGGCCACGCGCATGTAAACAGCAGCTTCACTCTCCCCATGAATATACAGCAGTCGTGTGGCCACTCTGCTGTGAGTGATGTCATTGTCAGAGGCCTGCAGTTGCTTTGACAGCTCCTAATCACACCTCTTGTGTTGCTGGAGCAAGCATTGAGCCTGGCGCCAGCCCTGCTTCTTTTATCTGTCAATCACTGCCACATGTGATACTTGTGCGGGGTGTGGCTGTCTATCAGGACAGAACAGGTCAGCGTGCTCACATGTTTCCTATCAATTTCCCTTAGATTGATACCATCTCAATCTGACTGGCCCCTCAGTCTTTATTTCCCTTACTTTAGCTGCCTGTGCGACCTCACACAAACAAGAAATAAGCTGCTCGTCTGGTGTGGACAATGCAGGAGCTGGATTCAAACCAAAAAAATGACTTTACAGTTTCATCTTTTCAGAAAATGGAATCAATACATTGTGCAGCAGCAGAGGTTGCTCTCACAAAGGGGAGAATATGTAAACTTTTGTTTTACACTCTCTGTCTTTGGAAAAACTTCAAATAGAGGATACATCAAACAGTGGAGCAGAACACTTTGATCTGACTTTGAATGCAATGAAGTTACGAAACATTAAAATTTAAGAACTGGACTTGAAAATAGAATACTGTAGAGAAACCTGTATAGCAAAGAGACTTGTATGCTGAGGAGAATATTGTACAGTACTTTGGGGAAAGTTTTTTTTTACTTCAATAAAACAAGGATTGTAGACAGGCCCTGCAGACCTGAGAGCTGGACTTTGAAGTACTGTACCATACTTTGACTTTGTAGTTATACACAAAGTAAATTACTGTTTTTGTTAATACCACAAAATATAACCAGAGGGTTCTCCTTAATTGCACAGAACTTACAATCCTTTAGGCATAATCTCCAGTCGCTATGATGAAAACAGTGTATGAATTTACTACTTGAACCAACTATTAATCATCGTCGTCACAGCAAGGGATGTGGACAATAATCAAAGAGAATGGTAAAAAATGAAAGCCAATTTGAAAACTAATTTTCATTCAGCTCTTGTCGCTGTATGCCTTAAATAAAAGAACAATTTCAGGAATGTGAGGCCAAGTCCGTATGCAGATCGACTGTATTGGTCCACAAAGGTTTCCTACGTCAGCTTTTGGCAGCACGCATCAATATGTGCTGACAAATGACTGTGGCGAGCAGGACAGTATAATTTACCACTGATTAAACAGCAGGGCTCTTAACTGGGAGCCAAGGTTCATATGGTTAACACAACTCATCTTTATGCAAGCATATATTATTACCTTACAAGAGTGGCATGCCCCAATACTCCAGTAAATATGGCTGCTTTTCCTGTCATGGGGATATAGGGCCAATGAACATAACAATATGCAGTAATGCAGAGGGAAAATAAAGACGCAATGGGTCGCAGGCAGTTTGTTTAACTGGAGTGTAAATCAACTGTCAATGAGAGAAAACAAAACATGCAGGAAATAATTACAGGAACAAATATAGGACTAATGTGATTGATATGCTGACACTGTGTTTTTAACAGAGATAAGCCTGTCACAATAACAAACCTTAAAGTACAATGTATTGCTACAGAAAATACCAGGGTGAATGTTCATGTTGAAACTAGTTTATGCCACTGACACAATGACAAAGCAGGATAATCTCAGTAAACTTTTGTTTGTATTTGCTGTACTGTTAAAAGGCATTAGCTGCAAAAAATAAATAAGATGGTTGTTTTAGAAGTTACTTATTCAGTCTTAAAATAACACACATCTCCCCACAAGAAAATGTATAAACGTATGTATTGAGCCCCAAAATGTATTGTTGCATCAATTATTTACTGAAATATTACTCTATATACCAATAGTAATTATTGTAAAGTGCTTAGCTGGAGATTAATCTGATGATAACTTACCAATAAAAATATTTATCTCATAGGGCAGCATAATATTAGACAATTGTGAGTTCACATGTCATAAATACAGTTACGTGTTTGGAGATTCAATTCATCATCTTTTCACATGATCAAAATTCAAATCTAGTTACTATTAATTAACTTTTAATCTCCAAGTTTGTAAATGTTGCTTGGCTGTTTTTTTGTCAGAAATGCAGCATCAGAGACAAGAGCCACACAAACACTTCAAATTTCAAATTATATTTTTTTGCATATTATATTATTCGCTAATAGCTCTTTTTTTTACATATGAACATATAATAAATCAGCAAATGAGAGTACAGTCTTTGCCTCGCTGCAGTTAAAAGCCAGGACAGATACGTCGAGTGCATGAAGTTTACAGTTACAGCTGTTAACACGTTTGAAAATGATTAAGTTTAGAGGTGGGTCTATATTTGGGGTGGGGATCTTTTCCATTAGGGGATGATTAAATAATGATAAGCTTGTGAATATTTACTGTGATATTACTGTGAATGTAAAGTGTGACCCACTTTAGACTTTCACATCTGAAAAAGGATGAACCCTTTGATAATTCTTTGACTGCCGAAGCTTCCTGACAGTCGGTTTTGGCTAATAAAATATGCTGCTCCATTTTTTTAAGTTGTGTTTGTTTGTGTGCGGGCAGGACTGGGAGCGGAGAGGTGCGGTGAAGTGACTGAGTGATGTGTCATATAATCTGTTGGACATATCTAAAGGACGTTATTCCAGAAGAGGATACAGCCATCGTCTCATGAAACATTTATCTGGGAAGAGTGGCCCGGAGATGGAGTGACAGAATGGAATGAGGTAGAGGGAGGATAACAACAAGTAAAGTGTGTCTGTACATGCATGTTGTCCCATTTGTCACAAAACCATACAGCAATCTACGATAAAATCATACACATTTGGACTTCACAGCCTTCATTTACATGGGAGGTAAAGGAGGCAGTAACCTGGAGGTACATCCCCTTATGGTGGTGGTCCACATGCAGCTGGGGCTCAGAAAAGCTTTGACTGTGATAATTCCTAACAAAAACCCTGAGGCGCACACAAAGCTTATAATCACACCAGTGTTTGATGGGGACACGCTGGTGGACATAAGCTCCTCTATACTTCATAATGAGAATATGGACTAGTCTGTGTGGATAACGTTCTAGTCCAGGATTCTGTCTTTACACTGATGGTGATCAAATCCTCATCGTTAGTTTACTAAAAGTTGCATTTTATTTATTATTGTCCTGCAATTGACAATTTATTTTATTGATTATTTGAAAAATAAAGAAGTGATAGATGTATGGTTTTAAAATGTCCCATAGCCACTTTTCAGAAATAAAAACATAACACTCCACTGCTTGTTACAATAAAATGCCAGTATGAAGCTAATCAGTTCTGCAGTTTTGAACAGGAAGTCACTGGACATGTTTCTAATAAAGCCGTTTCAGATCAATAACTAGAGGTTTTGTCTACGGGAGTTTTTGTTTATAGGAGATCTTCTACTGAGAGTGTTTTTCAAACTTCCTATAAGTGATCTGTTCTTTTCTTCTGTATCTACCTCTGTATCTACCTGCGTTGCATCAATGAAATTTCCCCATGTGGGACAATAAAGGAATATCTTATCTTATCTTATCTTAGTTTACAATAAACACAATTCAAAATGATGATCTATTGACTGTATGTTATAGTTCAATACTGAGAACCAGAAAAAAACTTTTCTCCTTTAAAACATATATATATATATTTTATTTATATAGATATATAGAGACATATATGTATTTTTTTTTTTTCAAGCTCTATACCATCTTAAGAGTTGTGAGACAGATTTCTCCCAATGTGCTAATACCCACTGTATGTCCTTGTCCTTTACCCACTGTAATTCCCCAGTTAGAGTCACTTTCAAATTTTTGTCCACATTAAATCTGCAGCATAAAGAAACATTGAGCACAACAGACAATGCAGTGCAATATTGAATTATATATGATATTGATTGATATATATATATATATATACAGTATGTATAATATATATATATATATATATATATATATATACATATATATATATATATATATATGATAGATAGATATATATACAGTATGTATGATATATATATATATGATATAGATATATATGAATATATGAGATATATGACATAGATATATATGAGATATATATTATATATATATCTATATCTATAGATATAGATATATATATATGCTATATATAGATATATAGATATATATGACGTATATATACGTGTGATTACAACGTGTCGATCTGTGGTATGAGGTGGAAAAAGTGGGCGGGGCCGAATAAGATGACTATGAACAAAAAATATATACTTTTTGGCAGTAAAGTATAAGTAAAGTATATTTATGCTTTCCAAATTAATTCCAAACTAAGATGGCAAAACAATTCCTTTGTAATATTCATAAAATTGTGCACGCAGATTACATTTTTAATGTTATCAATGTTGTAATATTTTTTCTTGTCACCACCATCTAGACACGAGAATAAGTCTAAAAGTCAACATACACACACACACATTTGTTTATTGAGTTCCAGGGCAGAAATGTTAATCTCCAAAAACTTGTGTGTCACTAATCATTCTTACATGTACACAGCTCAAAGTAGGATTTATGGCAGGAGCTGAGAATGTTCAAGATGAATGTGGAACAGGTCTCTTCAAGACAAATACACCTTTTACTGGACTTTAAACTGAATCGCACTATATTTTCTAAGCCAACTCTTATCACAGAACAACAACAGCCTCAGAGACACATCATTTATATCACACAATCCTATTGTTGCTGTTGGTTTAGCCCAGACTGATATATGACTGTGGGCAAAGGATCATGGGAAAGCCTGACGGTGTAGCCTGGGATGCGTCTTCCCAGCCTCCCGGCCGTTGTGCTTGGCTGGCCCACACGGAGCTTGAGCCCGGGACCCTCCGACGCACCGCTGAGTCCAGACCGGGGAGTCTACTGCACCGGCCTGTCTCAGAAGAAAAACCCATCCAAGGTCACGCGGGCCTCTTGTCATTATCCTCCGAGAAGACGGGGCCACGGCATTTTCTGACAGACGAGCATTACAGCCTGGCAGAGACCAATTACCCACAGGCAAAGGCCAAACTGTAAACGCACATGAATGAAGCTTACAGGCCATAAGAAGCAAAGGCCAGTGTTGTCAACATTTGAAACAAGTTAGAGTTGTAAATAGCTGCATGGACAGAGGTTAGATTAGGTTCAGTGATGGCTGCTGAGTGCAACAAATGCGCTCCATTAAGCCTTATTGCTGCTATAAAGAAGCATTATTGCCATTATTCGAAATGTATAAAGCAATGGACTTTTTATCAAACCCTGCTTTAGATACAGTGTGTCTAGTATTATCCTTGGACAATGTCAAAAGCCAAGTACATCTTTATATAAATGTCACAAGAATATACAGTAAAAACAAACAAACAGCTACTTTAAACTACTGTAATTTCACCAGTTTCAACATCAGTGCCGTATTTTCCGGACTATAAGTTGCACCGGAGTAATGAAATGCGGTTGCAAGTGTGAAAATAACAAATAATATCACATATAAGTCGCTCCGGACTATAAGTATATAAGTATAATACAAGTATAAGTCACACCCCGCCCAAAACTATGAAAAAAGGTGCGACTTATAGTATATAGTATATAGTATATAAAGGTAGTTGTACACACACATAAACACATTCTGATACTGTGACGTACCATATCTCTTTCATTAAGTTGTTTTAGAACAATATTGCAATTTAAAAAGTCCAAAGAAATAAAATAATAATCTACTGTGTCATAGATTATGTTATGTGACGAAGAAAGAAATTGAGTGCAGTGAATGTGCACTTGTTTTATGCAGATTAGCCATGTGCTTTTATTTAACAAAACACTTTTTAAAAGCTTTTATGGGGAGGATGAATTAAACTTTATAGAGGAAGCTTAAACTAAAATGCACCAAATGAGCCAAGTCATTTTCACAGTACGGTGCTCATTTCCTGCTGTTTGCTACTGTTCCTCAGTGTTGGCACCACTTTTTGCTTTTGTCTACTGTTTATAATACTTCACTTTCTGTTTATCAGAGCTTGAGACCAGCGCAATTATGAATTCTATATCACATAAATAGGTACTACTACTTTTTTTAAAGATAAACTAATAATAATTCAACAATCGTCATGAATGTCCGGACTGATTAGATGCCAGCACGGTGCTTAACGAACAATGTCTCTCTGAAGGAGTCTGAAGAAGGCCCAGATAATGTAGTCAATTATCATACTGAAGAGCAGCCAAATCCAGGGCCCATCCATCATGATGAACATTAGGTAACTGTCCTCTTTAGTATCAAACATATTTCCAGACACCTCCCAGTCTGCACTTTGATGTAACACAGGGGTGATCAGCTGGCGGAAATCAAACCCCTCTCTAAATTTCCTCTCAACTGATTAAGATAAACTGCTTTTCAGCCATGGTTACCCCCCAACCAATCAATTAAAGTAATCAATTAAAGGCCTGCCGGCTGAGCCTTTGGTAATTGAGGGTTGAATAAACACAGGCTGCTGATCCCAACGATAAAGCCATAACAAAACCATGGGCATGAAACAGGCCTGAAAAATGTAATTGGTGGGATTTGACGAAGTCTCAATTGAAGGATATCTAAAAGAAAAGGGCGTTAAGATATTTATTTCATTTCCTAGCCAGAGCTGTGGTGCTTGTTTACCCCACACTGCCAGAGATGCTGCCCTAGGATGTTAAATATTGAATAAAATCATCAGCCAAGCCTTTCCAGTTGGCCATGGACACTATTTGAAAAAAGTGCCAGTCCAAATTCAAACATGGCTCTGTGTTCCAGCGTGTCCTCCAGTGAGCACACATCCTCAGAGGAGGGTGAAAGAGTCTTTGGCCAGCCGCGAGCCCCACTCCCCGGGCCGAGAGGTGAGGGGGGGCATACCACACAGGTCTGCATTTAACTACTGCCTGCTCTGCACTCGCCAATTAGCAAAAAGTGATAAGCACATAACAGCACAATTACGTTGTTAAAGAATATCACATTTCCTTTTAACAATCATTTCTCTGGAGCACATGCACTCACAAGAGAGCGTGTAATGGCCAAACTGTACATGATCCCTGCTGTGCCCTTGTCAATTTGTTCCTTTTTTGTTTTTACAGCCACAAGGGGGGCTCAGAGACAGTATACTTCAGACTGGAGTGAAATGTCCTGAGCTCTGTAGGTCAGTGCAGTGCACACTACACATTGAAGAGGTGCTGAGGACTGCATGTGATGGATATGACAAACTTTGATATAGGCTCAGTGTAGTTAAAACAGTATTCTCCAGAGAAGTTTCTTGTAAAAAAAAAATCTGTAATTATGCAAACAACTTTCCAAGCTTTTAACAACCATAAGCGCCGTATATACAGTATGCACACAGAATGCCTGAATGCTTGGCTGAAAGTCTATTGCTGCTCTAGCTCATTATCTAACAGCCACGTAACATAATTTAACATTTCCTTTGTGTTCAGGGACACAGCAGCAATTAGCTAACAAGTGGGTCATCCATTAGGCAGATCCATGGCCCTGGGAGAGATATAAGCCTCCAGGGCAACACTCAACAATTCTCTGTAATAGAATGGCTACGGCCCACAGTCTGTTAGTAATCATTTAGGAAATCAGTGAGAAGAAAGGTCTCCATGGGTAATTATATTACTGATTATTTACAGCAAATACACTCGCCTCTTTATTGTGCTGCTCCTTTCTCCTTTTCTCCTGATTGTTTCTGCGCTGTGTGCACTTCCACCGGCTCACACACTGATTGGATTAATGAACCAGTGCATCGTAAATAAAAGTGCGTCTGCTTTACTCACAAAACGTCAGATAGTTTTCTGAATGTCAACACTACTGTTAACTGTGTTTTGTGTGATGCATTCTGTTATTGAACCAGGAGTGGACTTATTTCCCCTGACAGTATCAGACAAAGAGATACATATTACATGTCAGGGCCTCATGATATTCTATGGGTGCCTCTTTGAAATAGTTTACTTCAAAATAAATACTTAATGCAGCATGCTTTTTCTGATGAAATAATTCATCGAACACACTAACATTTGTAATAGCTAACCAGCCGCTCACAACAGTGCAGAGTAAGACTCAAGGTTGATCAATAGAGGCCTTAGGGGTTTTATTTTCTGTTCCTTGATCAAGGCTGTCAGATTAGTATAGGTACAGTGTAAATAGGACTGGAGACGCTGGATGTGCAGCACAGATCGGCGCATCGCCGCCTCATTAATATGATTAAGAAAACTGCCTACGGGCACTGAGGATGCAGAGCAGCGCACAGAGAGCCTCGCTGGGCACCAACAACAGTACAACGGCACAATGGCAATGCAGTGTGTGTAGCAGGGCCCAAAAAACAAATTCACAAAACTATACAGATATATAGTGGACCTGTATAAAAGTGCAAACATGTAATGAAATGAACATTTTCATTGAAAAGCTTGAGTCTACGACACTGGTGATTATTTATTGTTTATGTCATTATTATATTATGATATGGTGCTATACTGCCAAGTAAAATGTAGCAGAATAAAATCACCCACATATTCTGGTCTATTTTGTACAGAAATCAACAACCTTTACCCCTCATTCCACATGGTAGTCTGTCATGGTGTGAGTAATTATCATTGCTCTGTGTCATAATCCAGGAAGGATAGTGACAGTTCTATGATCTATTTATCTTTAAGCGCCAATAACGTTGTCCCACACACACCATGCTCCTGTCACCTCCTCGGTCCCTCAGACTCACAACACTGTGATGGCAGCGCGATCCACATTCAGCAAAACCAGTGTAAGTGTGAACGTGCTTTCAATTCCACTCCTAAGCTGTTTGTCGCAGGAGTTAGGGACATTAGAGTTGTTATATTTTATATGTTTTCATAAATGTCCTTTCTATGCAACTTTTGAACTTAAATCTAATTCTAAGTTAAGTTCTTGTTAATATTGCTTAATCTTAGGTGACAGTGATACATTTTTTACTTGATGTTGTTGTAGTCTGACATTGAGAGGTAACAGAGATCTAATGCCAGGCCAGTTGTCCAGACAGTTCTACCAGTGACCAGTAGATGGCACTGTACTAAGCAGAAAAACATGCACAGAAGGTGCACACGCATAAGTGAAAGCGCAGGGCCCACTGAGGTGTATGAACCATGCAGGGTCATTAGGCTGGGTGTGATTAGGGGACTTATTTTTACAGAAGCCTCTCTCTGTTATTTGTTAAGTTGTAATAGCTGAAAAGATAGCACCCGTTCTTTCTATAGAAGTAAGTATGTCTTTACTTGTGTGTGCATTGTGTATAACAATAACAGGTGACACGTGGTACACCTCTGCTTGCCCCATAGAGCAACTGTGTTGGTTGAGGTTACTTCAGTGCCCGATGGAAACCCAGATTAAGCCTTGTCAAAAAAGTATGCAACAATGAAGGCAGCTGCTTTGTTTGGCTGCTTTCAAAGCCATTTGTTCTTTGATAAGGTAGTGGAAACAGTTAGCGACATGCTGGTGGGAACCTATATGGAAAAGAATACACTTTCTATCAATTGTGTTTTCCTTATCCCCCGTGGCGTTCACTGGGTGTGGGAATAGGCAGCATTCTGGGTGCTGGCGCTCTGAGATAGCATTCACAAGAACGAGCTGCATTCACGCTCAAGGGAACCAGGGGCCCTACATGGCAGAATTGTACACACAGATGGACAATGTGGACTATCTGTGGACTGGACACAAAGAACCAAAGCAAAAGATTTGATTGTAAGGTTTGGCAGGTCCGCTGTCTCGGTCTCCTCTCCAGACTAGTTCCTTTTTGCTGCCTTCCTGTTGAAAAACTTCATATTTTGGGATGGTTTATTGATGCCATATTTCTAAAAACGTTTTTTTTTTATTCTTAAAAAATACCCAATGAACAGGGTATTGGTATTCATTTTAGAGTTACTTTTAATATATGACAGAAGTATAGAAAAAGAGGTGGTAAAGCCCAATACTCATATTCATACTCATGTAAACATCTTGACATCTACTACTACTACAACTTCTCTACAGGAAGCATTGTCAGATTTACAGTTTATAAAGAATATTATTTAAATGTGCCTCTTTAGTTGTTATTTAAAAAAGAAGCCATCCAGACTAAAACATTTTGGGTGCTCATTTTTACTGCTAAAATGTGTTGCGAAACCAGGGTCACCAAATCTGCATGTTGATATATACATAATTGATTCTTGTTAATAATTGGCGTTCCTTCTTCTTCATGTTTGTGCTGATTTGTGATCCATTCAAAACGGGGGGCTCATCAGATGTTGTGAAGGTCTAAGCGTTTTAATAGAAGTTAGAGCCACTGCCGCCACCCGCAGAGCCAGCCCATTGCATTCGGTAAATTAGTATTATGATTTTAAGGGATAAATAGCCGTTCCACCTAATTAATCTGGAACATCACAGGAGGATATGACACCATGGGCCCAATAGATCAAGGACCTCACATCAAAGCCAATCGCCACTGTTAGAATCCCACACAGGCCACCACAAGAAGGTTGCTTGTTTATTTTTATGTAAAGATGCCCTATGAACTAATGACTAAAGAATACGGCAATATACGCAAATTTGTTTATTGGTTGTTGAATGTGTGGCGTCCAATAAGATGCATAATTAGCCTGGGGAGGGAGTGGAGGAGTCTTTCCACCAGTGCAGTTTTAATGTTGTTGTTGTTGGGCATCTTAAATGGTGCATTAGCATAACGTATGATTTTAAATGAAGGAATTAAGCTACTATTTGTAATTGGCAAATGTGATCAATATTCAAAAAGCAGTATTGATTTTGGGGTTTGCACCCTGAAGCAAATGAATGTAAAGAAACATAGACTGAGGCATTATTGTCCTATGACACCAAATGAAATGTTAGATTTGGAGGAAAAGTTATTTGTAAAGGCAAAACAAGGGTCATTATCATATTATGCTTAAGATTGAATTATGCTACAACTGATCAATATACCAAAGGAAACTCACACAAATCAATGTAAATAGGTATACTGTGCACATCTTGAAGTATACAATAATAATCATATACTATAAATTATGTATTTAATTTTAACCTTGGTGGTACAACAGTATATGTGTTCCATGATAATAATAAAAAAATTGAAATAAAAAAATTATCGTTGGTATTTTTCAGTAATAAAGAATCTGTTTCCAAATGCATCCACCTTAACTGTTCGTAGTGTAATTGTGCTATGACATAATGACACCAAATTAGGTACCGGTAAGCTTCATACAGGCTATATTCTCTCCAACATTAGCATTATACTGCAATAACTTTTTAGACACAATAAAGTAACAGGCTGGAGTTGAGGAGCCAGGGCCGTTCTGTTGCTATGACGTCTTGTTGTGGTTAATCATATTTGGGGCCGCACACACACACTCGCGGACGTCAAACGCTGGGCCCTCTCTTTATTTAACACACTGGCAGTGCTTTTAAAAAAATGTCTGTGTCCTGCCAAGTTTACCACATATTCACTGTTTACTGATGGCTGTTACACATGTGGTTTTTGCATATGCTCTGCTCTCCCACTTAAATCATCTGCGGTCCCTGGGCTTTCTTTTGACATGTGCAGCGTTGGTGCTGCCATTGCGGCTTAAATTTTTCAAGCAAAGAAAAGGCATTTGTATGAAATAATAATGACCGTTTCAGACATTTTATTTTCCCTGCATCTGACTGTCATCACGTCTTTTCTTTTCTCTCTCCGTCCACCACAATATCCCAGACCTCCTGTGTGGCTCCATCGTCCTCTCACTTATGCAGTTATGTATCGAGTGTTCAGGGCTTTTAATGTTTGTCTTGGCACACATACTGTATGATGGCATGCATGGCTGGCTGACAAAGCTTTAACTAAGAGCATCTTCATTCTTTCCATCTTTCTGCTTAATTGCAGCTAAAGTAAAAAGCTACAACCACAGTCTTTAACAAAGCCAGGCTTTGAAGGACTTTTTCTCTTGGGACCTTTTCCCAGAAGTCCTCATCCTGGACTGACAGACTGACTTGGGACCACCGTCTTGTCGTCAATAATTCATTCAACAGTATCAAGTGCTTCATTAATATACTATTACAAGCCATGCTTTCAAAACAGCCTCATCTAAAAACACAGCATCATATTTAACATACTAATACAATAGTTGTCTCGGTCAAATGTATTGACTTTCTTTGTTTAAGATACAATCTGAAAACACTCCACTCCGCCACTCCAACACTTTCCATAATTTATTGAATGCAGCATTGTGAACATTCCCACTTGTGTCAGGCTACATCAGTGTAAGTGATGTACACATGTCTTGTGGCATCTCTAGAAGAGCCACTATTTGTTTTGTCACTGCTCCTTTGTGTCAGGCGCCTACTGTCTCAGTAGAGTGTTCATGTCACAAAGCATTAGGAACTATGTGATTCAGGATGTTCCATTTAATCTCCTCTACTTCCCCGGTTAGCAGAGGAGCAGCGCGAGAGGCAGCCCAGGGAGCCCCGACATCCTGTAGAACAAAGCTGTTTGCCTGAGGGGCCTGTGCGGCGCACGCAGCGCCTCTGAGAGCAGGGAGACAATGAGGAACCAGTCAGCTGACAGATAAACTAAGCAGCAGTTACTGTGAATGACAACGAGCCTGTGAGTGTGGGAGCCAGTACAAACAGCTGTACGCACAGCTGCTATCAGTCACCAGTCTCAGCGTTCTATTGTTGTTTATCACCGTGTTGACACCACAATATTTCTGTCACTGCAAGGACTCCCCTAACCGCGCCTGTCACTTTTATGTGCTGCTTTTCATGCAGCACAGTGGCCACTCTGATTACACAGAATGCCACTGTGGCCCGGGGTTAAACGGGAGCAGATGCCTCTTTCCATCGAGACGAGAGGCTTTACCTCCAGCTCAGTTCAGTTCATTTTCCCTTTCTGAGTAAGAAGGGTCCACGGAACATGACACTTTTGACCCTGTGACCCAGACGCTTTCTGAAATTATAATCAGGGGAGTTGTGGAGACTCACCTGATTTTAGCTCATGCACATTCTAGATCTATGTCAGGACTAAGTTTACAGAGACAATTGGACTATTCTTACAGCGCTAGGCTATCATGACTTAACAAAACAACGATATTTTTAGACAGCTGTTTCAATCTACAATAAGACCCTTCTTGGAAAACATTTTCAGCACAGAAACTTTTTGGGTAGGCTGCCTGTGTCAGGAGCCAAAGAAAATCATACCCATTTCATGTCTTAGACTAGAGCCCTTGATATTGCAGAATGAAATGAATGTTATCTTACTTCTGCAGTTGGTATTTACAAAATGATTAGTTCTTTATCGTATAGTATTAATATTATTATAATAAATTAAAGTTATCAAGATACAAGTGTATGCAGTTGGACGTTCTCTTACCAGGTAACAAATTTCTTGGCTTGTAGAGACGCTCTTGTGTCTCTCACGGGACAAGAGGATTTTGGGCATCAGGCTCTCGCTTCATTAGCACAAGCCGGGGCCGCTAGTTGCTGCGACTCAATCCAGGGCATGTCAGGAGCCACGTCTAGGAGCCACTCAAAACGGCAAGACGATACTGAGGGCCAGAGAATAACATATGGTCCTGATTAGCAGTCAAGTTTACACGGTGCTCCATCCAGAAAATATCATCAGAAATACACCAGCATCTTGCCCACCGCAAATCTCAACACTCTCCATCGCCTTAAATCAACTACATGACCCCCAAAAGTCAATCATGTTCTATTATTATCAACTTCAAAAACTTACAAATGTGTTTGATGATTTTCTTGTAGACAGATCTTTTGGAATTAATCAAAATGAAAAGCAAGATCTCGGACATACCCTCAGGGACTTTGCCCGGTGTTGACGGATTCCTGTGCGCGCTGACAACTGAAACGTCATATCTCGAAAAGAAAAAGAAAAAATATACACAAAAGTTATCTCTCTATCAACACGATTGGAAAGTGCGTCTCACAAGTCCACCAGGAGCACACGGCACAACTCCCCTCAAACAAAACTTGGGTGCCACAGTCGAAGCAGCGCATCTGGCTCCTCATGTAGACACTTATTAGGATCAAATTAAGTAGAAATGAATGGGATGATACATGACAGGGTGCAGATGTTCAAAGATGTGGTGTGAAAATCCGAGGGCAGAAAACAGCTTAATGAATTCGGCTTCTTACAGCAGGGGTGAGTCTCGGGGTTCACGGGTTACACAAAAAAAGGCTAATTAAATTCATGAGCAGACGCGCACCAAAATAAATGTTTGTTACTTGTCGCTTCATCTTATTTACCCGTGGCACATTGGGGGACAATGTTATGATTTGCAATTAATCATGCAAAATGTGGGCTTTTTACCAAGTGCCCTGCTCTTTTGTGAAACAGATGATAAAACATGTCTCGCAGATAAAGGGCTTGACTCTTTATTAGCCGGACAGTTTATTAATTTGGATAATTCATTTGTGCTAATAAGAATAACAGAGATATTTCAAAAGATTTAACTATTCTGGGCCAATAAATCACAGGTAAAATAACTAAAGATGGACTTTGCTTCAGCCGATATATTGGACTGATATAGTTATATATTCTAGAATAGCAGTTATCAGATTTATTTGTTGCAAGCGCCTGACTAAATAAAATTTACAACACTTCATATTTATATTTTTGAATTAATATATGATTGTTTTGTTTTTTATTTTTATAAACTGAAAAAATATGAATAAGTCGCAAATAACACAAAGAACAATCCTTTTGTTCTTTACCTCAAGAAGCTGCTGCAGTGAAACACCTGCCCCACAGGCATTGTACTGATTCACAAACTGAATGTCTAAAGAATTGCATTTTCAACATAATCTTGGATAATCAACGTAAACTATCCATACATTTTCCAATTAGATTAATAATTCCTTAATTTTGTTGACGGATATTAACAAATGTAGGATTGCCAAGGTCTTTGAGTGCCAACTAAACCTAAAATAATCATTTACCACTGGGTTCTGTACATCAGCTCATAACATGTCTTGCTGATAAAGGGTTTGATTCTATTAGCTGGAGTCTTGAATTGGTATTCATTGTAACTGCGCCCTCGCTCCAGTGCCAGGAGTGAGCTGCTGTTTGATAGCAAGTTGGTTTCGGAGCCGTGAGACGTTGTGCCAGCCAGGGGAAAATTCAACTGAACATAAATGATGTCATAACACATTTAAACATTACTTTTAGCTGCCCGTTGTGGCTCGACAACTTGATAGTTACCTCATTGTTGAATCACAATTCTCCTAATTACATCCTTGAGGTCTATTATTTGGGTGGTGTGGTGCGGGGCTGCTTCTCGTCTCCCCTTCCTCGTTAACGTCTGCCGTCGCAGGAGCTCAGAGCTGCACAAGGCCAAGTCTCATTTGCACATTTTCACCAGACGAATGTTTAAGGCTGTTTTTCCCCTCACTGCCTCCATTGACTCTGTGCAGAAAGAGAGAACTGTTACATGGGCGCTGTATGACACTCAACCCCAAAGATATTGATTTTCTGGGCTTTTTGAGCATGCCTCTGTTCTTCAGCATGAACAAATAACACAAGCAACTGAAATTATTGACTGTCATCAATTTGTTAGACATATTGATCCATAATACAAAATTGTATGCTGTTTGTACAAATAGAATGGAAACAAATTGAATAGAAACATTTTGAAAGTACATTCGCGAGTCTATAACATATCCAGCTTTTTCACCATCACAATTGCCTTTCTGTGGTGTTTGATCACTTGTTTTAGAATGTGCATAGTATATATATTTTTTTTAATTAATAATAGATTTGACAACAACCATATTAAACTTACAAGTCTAGATTGCACTGTTAAATATATGATGCAATAAAATTAAACATCGAAATCACATAATTAGCTAGCCGCAAACTTTAAAGTTAGCCAAGTTATTTTTAGCATGAAACACACCGGCTAAAATGCGTGAAACATTACATAGCATGTAAAAATACCACTTTAAACGTTTTTGTGAGCACACACCGCGCACATATATCCATTAATTAAATGTCATAACTTACATTTTGAGTGGTTAAAATGTCAGAAGAAGCTATAGTTTTACCGCTGAGATAAGAACTTACAGTGATGCGTTCAAGAACGAGTGGGAAATCTGATGTGCGTAGTGAATAATGGTAAAAAAAATATGTTCCTTAATTAATTAGACGTAATCATTATTTATTTATCAAAGCATTGATCAATTCATTTGGTATTCACTCTATTCATTCTGGGCATCAAGCCTAGTTGAGTAAGTTAGCATAGACAAATGTTTGGGCCAACACAAAGCCAAAGGTAAAGTAAAACATCATCTGTATATGGCCCCACCACAAACAATGACTAACTTCTCAAATTAGATCATGAGGGAAAATTCATTTTTAGCAATCAAAGTGAGTTATTTCATTGGCTGTGTTTTTACATGATGGTGTTAAGCATATTATAGAGAAACCTATAAAAAATATTAAGCACCAGCCCTTTCACATACACTGGAGATGCATAACACTTTATTTCCAAGGGTTCTGACACATAAACACACATTTTTGAAAATTTACAGCTGAGGAAAATACCCAGTAGTGTATGAATACCAATGCACATGAATCACGCTGAACGCAAATGGATGGAAAATCTGCTGTATAATATGAAAAGACACAAGAGTAACAGAAAACAATAAGCAGAGCATGCAGTCAAACCTTTCTGGGGAATATTTATTCGGTGGTGTTGCTATCAAAGAGGCTCTCGTCATCTTTAATGTGCAATATCATAACTGATTTTGCATAATGGTTACAATCCGGAAATACAGAGCTGATAATTGTCAGTTTATTTATTGGCTGGTGAGTCATTTTGTTGTGTTCGGCAATGCAAAAGTGATTGAAAAGCACAATCTGACATGCAGTCTGTGTTCATGTTGGATTAGATGCTGTTGCTTGCACAGTCTTTTCCATTCAGACTTAACCAGGCTTTGAACAGACGCAAACAGTAATGTGTCTTGTGCTTTCCTTGCTTTACACTTTCACATTGCATAATACATTTTGGAAAAGCCACTGCATAGGAGTGTTAAAACTAAACAAAACATGTCTATGTGAGTTTTAATGTAACATGAAGGTAGACAAAGGCCTGGCACTTCCAACAGGAAACTGACAGTATTATGTGACACCATGGAATGTAGTCAAGGCCGCAGTGGCGGGCTTCTGACCCAAAGGCGTCAACAATAGCTCCTTTTGTTCGCCCACTTCTCCTCTGCTTCTAAAATGCAGGTGTGGTTCAACCGTGCATGCTTTTTTTCACAAGTCTAATTAAATGAATGAAGTAAATCCTAAAGTATAAATCAGCTCAATCCAAGCTATGACACAATTCTTTCTATGCAGACTTTTACAAGAACACCATGACGCCGTATACGTGCCTGTTTAAGGGTAAGCTGATCGAAAGAAAATGTCATTGTTGACCCAATAAAATGAAATAAAGTTATGATGGAAAGTCTCATGTAATAATACTGGGAACACCCAATAGTCTGGCTCCATGTACCGTGTTGCAGTTTAAGCAGTGAATATGGACAAATAAATGCTTAAAGTGAAAGATTAATGCATAATAAGTGAGTTCAAAGTGTAACTATGTCTTAATATAATCAGAGTGGCAGATACAGGAATTTGAATTGAAATACATGTTTTGTAAGACATTTGTGCGGTATTTGATTTGCCAGGATTTCCTGGCAAATCAAGAAGAGCTTCAGATTGGAGTTGACAGTGAATGTTGTAGAAATCTTTACATAGACCTTAAAACACTCTCAAAGTTAAGTTATGAATGAATGGACATCGAATAATATCTTCAACAAAAATGTACAAATTAAAATGATGCATGCTTACTTTACACATGTGTTAATAATAGTACATGTTTAGTCTTTCTCTTGCAATATAGAGGATTTGGGTCTTGACTTCACTGGGGTTTGAGCCGCAGCAGGACAGAGATGAAAAAGGGGGTTGGAGCGAGGAAGGAAAAAAATCTCAGCGCATTAAAAACAAATCTAGTGGGGGTTCACCAGCAGCTTAAGAGAGCCAAGACGATTAAAGGGTCAGTGGTCAGAGACGGCAGGTTGAACGTACCTGATGCCACTCAGCTCCATCCACCAGAGACGCTGCCAAGAGCAATCTCTCAAACTCCAAAACATACACAGGAGACGAGTCAAGGTCAACGGAAACTTACTGTACATGCACACCCGTTTGCCCCATTTGTCTATGTACTATTTATTTGCTATTATGCTCAAGAGCTCTTCATTAAATCAAATGTTTGTATAGGATAAATGGGATATAATAATGCTTTCATAACCTGCAGGCACTGAGTATCTGCAAGTGGACTCGTAGAGTAAGCGCTGAGATAACAAGTCTTAATAAGTACACATACATTGAAAAAAAAAAAATATATATATATATATATATATAGCATACTGTACAAATTGCACTCCTTTATGAAATAATATAGTATAATATATAGCTGTAAGCTTTGGATGTCCGGGGTTAATGCCTCTTGGACTGCACATAGAGTATTATAGTATTAATCCATCCTGTTGGACTTTACAGTGAAGCAGTGACTCAACATTTGCCTGTAGCAGTTAGTGAGGCCGTCTCTTCTTCAGCCTGGTGTCACTGGTGGTGACTGTGAGTGGCTCTCCGGCCAAAGGCCTGCTTTATCAGGCAGCCAATTTAACAAGACAGCTCCTTTCATGCTTGTTGGCTTCTCACTGGTAATGGATTCCCTTACTGAGTGCTCTCTTTCTCCAGGTTTCACACTTTCCTTTCTGTACCGCTGGGCCCACTCTAGATCAGATGTGCCGCCACAGACTTTGATTTCCTGAGGTAAATGATCCGTCGCTCCAGGCCCGAGCAACACTGTTGAAATCTGGTCTTCTTCTGGCTACCCCTGTCTCTGATATTGTACACTCTAATGTAAAGAGAAGTGGGACGTCCAAACCAAACAGCCCAATCCTGGACCAACTTCATCTCATCACCTCCCACATCAGACCATGGGTCGAGACGGATTACAGAGACATTATATTGACAGTGTCTTTAGAAATGAATAAATAAATATAAACAAACTGTGTGTCAGATGAAGCAAACTCTTCTTAAACATTTAAGTGAGAATTAATATATGTAAGAGATCATTCAGTCATTTGGTTTAGGAATGTGTGTAAAGGAGCTTTACTCATCGCACCACTAAAGACTCATAAACATTCCTTCTCTCTCAAAGAATTTTTCATCTTATCAACTTTTGGTCCCATAGTCACAAAAACACACTTTAGTCTTACATAAACATATGTTATTTTTTCCAAATTATGCATTTTATATATAACACGTCTTTTGCACAGCATCTATGTCCAAAAAGTGTATGCATATTCCATTGTTGTCTAATTAACAAAGATTATGCACTGGATTCATACAGCGTTTTTCATCTCACCCAAAGCGCTTTATGTTAGAATATTCATTCACTAAATACTGGGGCATACTACAGCCGCTCTGACCCACACACACAAACACATCCACTTGCACTCGACACCAAGTCACAGGGATCTTTAATAGCCTCTCTAATAAAATAAAATGAACGCTGACATTTTGTTGGGCAGTTTGGAAATGTAGGTGTATTTTTTTAAGATTGTTGGCTTATATATATCTGGAGTATATGAAGAGATGTGACTTCCAGGTGCCACAGTGGAGTGTCCTTGTATGCTGGTGTATGAATGAGAGTGAGAGAGAATGCAGGACAATGGATGGAAACAATCTGGCATGTTAACAGCATGTGTCATGGATGTTCATTAACATGCACTGTCCCTATCAAATAAACAAAGAGAGAAATCTGTGCCTGCAAAAGTAACACATGTGGAACAGCACAAACTGAATGTGCTATTTATTTCTTTTCACATGTCTTTTGTGTTTTCTTTATCCAGATCAGTTCCTTTGCCCCACCACAGTCTAACTAACTGCACATTGAGGATCTGTGTTTACAAGCTGGCTGTAATTGCTGGTGTTGCCTGGCAAATATGACAGTAGGTTTTTCGGTTATTTCAGGAAACATTCATCTTTAAACTTGATTCCCTCTGCCATCTTCCAGCTGCTCTTTTCCGCCCAGCGCTAACGTCATTTTAGGTCTTTTTTTGGGCGACTTTGTCAGAATAAATCCTGCGGTTGAGTGGAACACAAGCCCTTTGGTTTCGGTGTCCCCTTGTTTAACTATAGGGCTCGTACAGAACTAATCCTCCGCCCTGGTAGTCATCAAGCCGGTGGGGCCGTATGTGCGCCTGTGTGATTCATCCATTACACCACATACTTTCCACTGTGGCACAAATCAAATTATTTGTAAAAGAGTTTGTTTCGTTTCATTGGTCACAGCTCACTGTCAGCAAAAAAAAAGGAGGGAGGGGGAAATGGTTGAATTTGTTTTGGGTTTAGAAGTGTGACCTGGATGGTGCCAGAAACTCTATCCTGCAGTCTTCACTTCATATATAATGGCAAACGCGTCAGAGGGAGGCCTTGAAGAAAATCACGAGAAAATCAATGACAACTGGTCAGTGCAGTCAGTGTTTTGTTCCCAACCACACACATTGCATCCTTAAGAACTCTGGAAAAATTGCATTACCATTTAAAGTGCTTTTAAAACTATTTTTTTAATGTGAACCTGACAGAGAAGGTTCCACTGCAGCAGCGAACATGTGTTTGTACAAGGTGCCAGACATATGACATATCAAATATTCAGGGCAACTGATTCCCAGAATTAACAACATAAACGAGTTGCAATCCAGAAATTTAACTGTATAAAAGTTACAGCTTTGATATTTTTTGGAGCGAAACCACAAGAAAGATATTATTAAATGTTCAGATTAAATCATTATATTTAACTGTTAAACCAATAAAAGGTTCATTCAAGTTTTTACAAGATGATTTCAGCTCTCTCTTCAGGCCTCACGTTACGGAGAAAAGGAACTATTCCTTTGTTTATTGTGAGTTTTCCCCCATCATGTTTGATAATTAATCTTTTTTATCACTCTTCTTTAAAAAATGTTAACTATATTCAGGCAATTTCTTCATGTAATAACAATACTTGGACTCTTTCGAGCAAAAGAGGGATATTTTTAACCAGCAGTGCAATTGCAAAGACCTCCGATGTTTGATTGTATTATTTTGTGAGAAATAATGATGTGAGTTGTGCCCTGGCTCTAGTCCTTTGTACAGAGACTAATTAGCTATAGAATGACATGTGAGAGGCTGCAGTGTATTTCATACTCGGGTTAAGCGTTGTGGACGCTCCTGTGATCTTTGGTAGCTTTAATGTTTTGTGTCTGAGACAGTGCAACATTAATGAGACATTAGAATTACAGCAGACATTTAGAAGGTCGAGCTGAATCAAAAGCGGTGCCACCTCTGGGTGAAGATAATTGAGGCATCTGCAGGAGCGGGTGCACTGTGGGACCCAGAGACAAAAGCTCACTAATCATGTTTCCATAATTGATATAAGACCATTTCTTACTCTGCAGCTTGTGCCAGCAGCATTGCCCTAGTCTCACGGTGGCATTATTCACACCTCTCTCTCCCAATCCAATCATGCTCATGAGCTCGGGACCATAATTAGATTAGGATAATAAAGATCAGAGCTCTGTTCTGAGGATTAAACTATGAGCTTATTGTGCACACATTTGACCAGGACCAGGGCATTTAACCAGGGTCAGAGAAGGAGCAGTAAATGTGGTATGAACATCTATTATGCGTGTAGCATGTGTTTATAAGATTGAAATAAATTAGAACTGAGCACCAGTTCTTGCCTGCCCCTTAATTATCTGAGGCCTTATAAATATCAGCTTTGGGCCTTTGTCATGTGTATTCAGAATAACAGTATACACACTCCCTGCTTTGTTCTACAGGAACTAAAGGTTTCTGCTGGCATGTGTTATAGTATAATTGGAATTTTCTTGGAATAAAATCACAAAAAACAAAATAATTAGCTGCTTTTTATTTAATCTCCTCAAAGCAGCAATGATTTAACAAGCCACCAACTCTAGCTCTTCTAGCACAGCTCTGCAGAAGGTCAGAGAAATGTAAGTGTCACAATTAAGCTCACTTTGTTCTTGTGTCAATCTCAAACTGCATAAAGGTGGATCATCAGTGTGGACTGATGATCCACTGATATCCACTGATCCACTGATGACTGACAGAACAGCCACTGCATTGACTCACTGCAAGCCTTGAGGTCTGTCTTGTCTCTCTTTGGACTCAATAACATGTTCCAAATGAAATAAGAAAATAACTTCCGAGAATAATTCCATCAGCAATTCACATTCAATAGTCCCACATTCAATATCACTCATCACCTATTTAATCTCTATACACAATTATTCCTTTAGTGTTCTGTCATTTGCATCTTGGTCAAATTTGCTGCCTGTTAATACCCTTGTAAATCACACTGGAAGCAAAAACATTTAAACAAGATTGTTCTTCTAAATAGACTAAGTGTAAAACGTAATTATTCCTTTTTTTCCTTCTTTTTTTAAAATTATTATTATTAAAACATTAAAACATTGAGGAAACCAATTGCCCCAAGCTTCAACTTTTATATTCAAGATGCACTTTTTTGTTATGGTTCAAATTGCTTCATTTTGAGCATGTCTTACCCTTAATTCTTGTTACTGTAATATAATCCTTTTGTGCTGCAGTCAGCCACACTCAAAGTAAAACACCCCGACTTCATTCACAGTTTGTCCACGTCAGCTGATGTGGACCCTCCCCCTACTTCCCCTCATTATTTAGAGGCAACATAGTTTTATTCAAACAATCCTGCTGAATGATTTAATGTTGTGTTTGTGATTGCTAAAGTGCTATATGTTATTATGATGACACATGTGTTTGTTTCTGTTAACCCCGGCCATCACGTACACTATTTACTGCAGTGAGTCCCTGGGCGCCTGTTCCTCACAGCTCACAGTGTTTCCAATGAAGGGCTCTCCAACATTTAACATACTTATGCACCAATGGGGGGCTTGAGACAGAGTGGATGCCCTTAGAAGGTAGAAGACTCTATTCCCAGTGGGAGGCTGTAGGATTGTGTGGGTCATGTTAAATTCATAGTGTTTTGTTGGTCAGAACTGGAGATGTGGTAGACTGTTCTGTACATGAACAGAACTGTTTAACAAGAGCCTCATTTGAAAGCCACATGTTGAGGAAGTCCCGGCACGGCACTGATATTCATGTCAAATATCAGGAGCAGAGATGAGCTGCTGTGTGCAGTGGTATAGTATTGACCCAGAGTCTTCACACAGAATCAATGTGACTGGCTCTATATGTAAAAATGAGATTCTAGACTGTAGTCACACTTGCACACCATATCAACATTTTATCAACTCAGAGTAAACACGGAACTCAGGACAAATGTGAACACAGCCTTATAACAGGATTTCAATAGGCAGGTGTTTTTCCAATACTTTTTTTATACACTTTATTACAACCTGTCACTGTGCCGTCTGTATGTTATCGTCTTTATTGTATTTCTGAGGTCATATGTCCTCGTCGACTCTGTGACTTATTGACCATAGCACGAGCCAGAGGCTCATACTGTTGAGATTCTGCATCACTAAAAGAACCGAATAGAAGGTGATTGAAATGAATGTCATCTAATGTTGTCTCAGTTAGTGTACTTGTGTAAAAGTAGAATCATTCTCTTGATGAAGTGAAGTGTTTCATTGTGAGTAATGGAGATGAGCTCACACAGTGATCAGTCTTCATCTCCTCTGACTGTGAGTAAAGGATGTTCCCACCAGCAAAACTATAGGATTATTTCATCAAACACCCATGAGTGAGAAACTCATTTGGACAGATTTTGAGTATTTCAACCCAAATATAAAAATATGAGCAAACATCTAAGTGATGAAATATGCCTGTTAACATTGTAAGTGCAATAGCACATTCTACATCCATAGATCACATTAGGAGACAGCTGCAGCAATAGCAAATCATATTCATTGAATTACACAAATTACAGATGTAGCTCAAACCAAGTGAAAATGGGATGAGGAATCCTTTCTTCCACTTGTGCTGAGAATTCATAAGACTGCACTAGTATCGAGGCTTGTGAAAAATGCATGAATTACTAATTAATGAGGCATTCTGAAACATTTCCATATTCATAAAGGTGTGTGATTCACATATGCATGAGGGAGCTGAGTGATAGCTCCGCCACTAGAACACATCTCCAAGAAAGGGGTCTTTATTTTGTTTAATTCTTCAAAATGTGCAGGGAGCTGGGGCACTTTTAAAAAACGTTAAGCATTTATTCTTCCCTACAGAAATTCAGTCAAACGCTTTGGGAGACAAATGCAGGAGAGGCAGTCATGTGAAACAGTATACAAAATTACATTTTCTGAAATATTGTCCCGCGTGGATCTGCAAAGTTCATTTAGCAGCCCAGTGTTCCTAACAACTGCTTCAGAGGACTGATTGCTTTGCACAGATACTAATGTGTTTTGACTGTTATCACAACCTGCATTCATAAAATATGCTTGACATGTTTTAAATGTTAAAAAGGCTATTCTCATACTGGGGATTATGAGATGCTCGTGTAACAGTTTACGCTACGGCTTCAAAGGAGCATATTAATAATATTCAGTAATAAATTAAGGTAAATTAATTCTATATTTTAATTTAAATTCTAATCCAGAATTTTGTTTAGGCATGGGTGGACAAGGGCTTGTGCTAACCAGAAACATTACATTAATCCTATAGCTGTAATAAAAGCAAGGGTCAGAAGGACATTTTGTATAAATGTGGCAGCCAATATGTGTCAACAGCCTCTTCTGCCACCATCAATTTGTCACAACATACATTCAAACTGGACAAAACAAACAAACAAACAAATAAACAAACAAACAGCACATAACAAACAGGACGTCTGCTCTCGTTCATATAGACGTGTCAGAGCATCTCCAAAATGGCAATTCCTGTGGAGTGTTTTCATCTTACAGTGGCCAGTATCAAACCATGGTCCAAAGAACAGTGGTGAATAAGGGTCAAAGGTCACGGGGGCGGCAAACCAGCATGTTGACCAAGCTGGCAGCAGTTGGCTTGTGTGGTTGGAAGCAAGACATATGCTGAAGGAGTTAGTTCACATTATGGCCATACTGTTTTGGATCTGTCAGAAATAAAGCATCAAGAAGAAGACTCACACACAGGAAAGTTGAAATTATTAGGCTAATCTACAATTGTGATTATTAATGTCATAATATTATGTAAGTACAATAAAGAAATGTATAACATGACCGTTTTAGCTTTTTATCTGGCTGTTTATGTCACATACACTACTTAATAATTCAGGTGAGGAAAGGACTATAACTATAACTATAATTGATGATAATATTAATAATAGATAATTGCAGAAAGTTTGGACATAATCATAATTGTGACCGATATCTCAGATAGCATATTGTTGATGGTTTTATGTTACATTTGACCAATAACACATCAAGAGGTTATAATTCACATGAAGCCTAAAGTGTGAGATGCTCAGCCAAGCGCTCTATATTGTCTGACCCTTCTCACACTGTCTGAGCTCCAAATATGGGTCAAAAAAGCACAAATAGCATTCAGATGGTTCCTAGGCTCTCTTCACTGCTATGGCCTGAAGAATGACAAGTGAAACAAAACCATGTCGAGTTTTTCACCCAGCACTATTGTCTTTGCACATTCAAACTCCCAGCTGGGGCTTTAGAGGCAGGCCAGAGCCGTGTCAGGGAGCCCGGACACAGCCAGCGCGAGCACCAGCTTTGGCCTGGTCAAAATAGCATGCACAGTCTGCTCCTCTCCTTTATGCCTCAAACACAAAGAATGCTGCTGGAGGCATTGTACTAAATGTCTAATTTGCAGCAACAAGAGCGGTCAGTGCGGCCAAGTGGACACACAGTGATTTCAAAGAGAAATGCTCATTGTTTACCGGGCAGCAGAGATGGAAAGAAAGTGGTTCCCAGGAACTTTTTAAACACATAATGAAGCTTGTGTCAAAATAAAATGGATGGACCATCAATTTATGGTTTTCAGAAATACCTTTAAGTAGCGTCTTAAGTATAGTTTGCTTTTTGAATTCAAATATGTGACAACTTTTTACCATGGCCATCGGTGATCCTGACAATGGTCTGAACACCACAGATTATTTGAGTTGAATGAAAGCTTAAAGTGAACTATATGCCAGAGAGAGTACAAGAGGAGGGAGGTGTAGTTGAAGAATAATGATGCTGCTGCAATTGAGGTGAGAGCCGTGCATGTGTCTGAGGATCCTTAAGTTTGAGTTTAACCTTGCAGGACTTTTGGAAGGCACTTGTGTGCATGAGGCGCGGGCTTTTGGCAGCTGCACAGGGAGCCTGGTGGGTCAGGCCTTCTCAGGAGCCGCTCCTCCACACTAATCTATTTTAAACCATCTGTGAAATTAGCAAGATTTTCTAAGTCCTTCACCTCTAAGGATTAAAGCACGGAGAGGATGTGTATATGTTGGCGGCTACAAAGATTGAGAAACTTTTTTCTCCTTTTACTGTATACCTAAAGTGTCTATTGTCTATTCATTCAAAAGAACCATGCTAAACAAAAAGCTCATGTTAAGAATATGTATATGTAAAATAGACAATTACAGAAGAAAACATAGTACTGTAATTGTAGAATTTAGAGTTATAAAGTTAGATCAAATGTTATGTCTTTATATTTAATTTGATTTAATATTTTTCCATTTAATCAGAATTCTATTGTTGACATAACAAACAGCTTGAATTGTAAGTTCTCCAAACTCCCTTGAGCCAGGCAGGTTGAACTATTCTTTTTGAGCGCATAAAGTACAACTCCCAATGTGCTGGTGTAACATGTAGTACATGCAGTACACGCAGTAACACAGGGGGAAATGTGAGCGAGCTGTACCTGCGTAGCGTCTGCCAAAGCCGCTACAATAAAGTCATGAGTCAATCCTAATGAGAAAATCAGATAAATTGCATCTGCTCTGGTGGAAACACATTCGCAGAGGCTGTAGCCGCTCTGAGCACAGGAGTAAAATATTGTTCCACCTCAATGTCCTGGCGATATTTAGTCATCAGAGCCGTGCGAGAGCTGCTCCGACCGCGCACCCGTCATATTAATTATTATTTGCTGTTTGGAACATACACATCTTTGTAGGGCTCTGGCATTTCATTCACACAGGCCACTTAGGAGCACCGACATTGCTTCCCATAGCTCATCCGCGCCTCGATAAAAACCCTCTTGCAGACAAAGAGATGAGAAAAGAGTTGAAAATAAAAAGGCCCAGGTCAGCAGATTCAGCTGGGTGCGCGTATAGTCGCACAATCATGCCCATGCAAACACACAAAGCACAAAACTCCTCACCCTGCCATTAGTTGTCACGCTCGCTTGGAAAATGACTCTGAGATTTATTGTGGCGAGGTGTATGTCTAGTTTTCCATCTACTGCTGCTGGTGGAAGGATTGTCTATTACTGACGACGCTGTTCAACCAGAGTTTTCATACGCTCCTGGGATGGTACCAAGCTGCACAATAGTAAAAGACATGATGATTGATGAATCTGTGGAATTAAAATGGTAAAAAGACACTGGTTTACCGTTTTGGAATAAGCATTATACTGAATAATTAAAACAATATTTACTTCAAATGTTCCTCCTTATGAATTTTCAAATGCTCTTCTCGACAAATTGTCTCCAAACCAATAATATTTTGACATGGTAATTGGAATATAATTAAATTTAATACAGTGTTTTTTTAATAACCAGTAAGTAAACATCAATACACAAATGCAAATGTACCAAAAATGTGTGGATCAATTTGAAAACTCAAACTTTAATATGTTGAACGCTGTGAAATTACGCCAAGTCAAATTAAGAATGCTTGCTTGGGTAATATTCCATTGAATTATTTAAGTTTATTTCAAAATTTACTAGATGGTAAAAGTGCTGCTTGTAGTTTTACAGCGTAGGTAAGACATGAATAAGCATGCTAACTTATAATAACAATTAATTTAGCATGTTGTACCTGTGCATCCACTGAGGCATTATTTAACAGGAACTCAGGCGGAAGCGCTCATTCTAATTATGATGATAATGAGCAGAGTATGGCAGCCGTCCAAAGAGGAGTGATGGACGTGGTCTGGGTGTGGATGACCTCTGGCACAAACGCAGCACCAGTGGAGGCTTCATACGCAGCTGAGATGAACAAGCAAAAACACACCACGTCTGTGTGCATTTGTCTATGAAATGTAAATATGTTTAGATCATTTTAAAATGGATTCCTAATATCAGTGTTTCTGGAAACTACTGTGAATAATTGGCAAAATTATATTTTTTTGTTTATTAAATATTTGGAAACGCTTCAAGAATTTCAAAATAATTCTAACTTGGACAATGTTCCAATAACTAACACGTTTCATAACATCATTAGTGTTGTGAATTTGTTGTGTATTAGATTCACCTTTAATTTCAATAAATATCAATAAAATTCATATTGTAAATTACTTCTGACACAAAATTAATAATATCAAATGAATTATAACGTGTATAACTACTAATTTAAGATGATAAAATGCAATTGTAAACGTAAGCAATAACACATGAAGTCACAAGCTTTTTTAAAACAAAATGTTTCTTTAATTTGTGTCAACAGCAGTACAAAAGATGGAGTGATGTGAGAATCTTGAGTGTGTGTGTGTCTCTTACAGAAAAGGAGGAGGTTGTTGAGGTAAATGAGTTGAACAGGCAGTTGTTGAGCCTATACCACTGCACAGTTTACAATGGAGCGAGACGTGACAAATGCTTTTACATTATGTTCTGCCTGAACTGTCCTCTGGGCTCGTCTCACATACACATGACACATCAGTCTGTGTCGCTCATTGGTTTGTATCGACTTCTATCTGAGGCCGGGAGAGTCCTCTCCACACATCACTGTAAAATTATTCACCTTACGTCAATACTGCACAAGGAAACCAAATACTTGCTTGTTTACACTTTGAAGCCAAGCAAAAATAAAACTAAAACATAAAAAGTTTTTTTTTTACATTGTCTTTTTTCTTTTCATTTGAGCAATAATACCCCTAGCAAATGATTGATCTTTTGAGCTGTATGAAGAATGTGAACACAAATGATGGCAACATTTTTAAGTTGAATTAAAAACTTTACATTGGACTGTACAAGATATTATGATAAACTATTTACATATTCAGACATAAACTTCTTTAAAAGCAGCAACAGACACTATGTATTTCATTTTCTCTAATGACACCCAAACAATACTTGCCATGGGCCTAGGTACCTGCCAGAAAAAAAAAAATACGATTTTTATACGCAGAAAACTGTATCAGGTTACCAGCAATTTTGAACTCAGGCTCCAGTGATACAGAGCCACACAGTGTTGCTTAAGAGACTCTAAAAAGCAAAGTACCAAAGGCAACGCTAAAAGTCGCCCTGAACAACATATTGTACACTTCTGAACAGCAGCTAGCATCAGTCCAGCATGTCAGTGAATTGTGCTGATAAATTAACACAGAGAACATTCCCACCAAAGACATTACATAGAAATCAAATACAGTAAGTTGGGTTTAACAGCATCCATGTCGTCCTATGGTGCATTAAGACCATTTCCATGTCCAACAAGTGAATCAAATCATCAGAAGTTTTGTGGATGGCTGGATAGTCATGAAACAGACAAAAAAAAGAATAGAAGAGAAAACTAAGACTAATAAAAGAGGCACAAAACTTGCGCATTGGACACATGAAAAACAAATAAATATTTGCACACTCCCACGTTTAAAAACATCTAAAAGCATCACTAAAAACAATCATTCTTAAAACACATTGTGGAAAATATGCAAGCCAAATGCATGCAAATTATTCCAGATGATTTCAAAAACTTGAATTGATAATTTTGCTGACCAGAATTCAGCATCAGATTTTATGATTTGACATTATATTTAACGCTGTGTCAAGTGCATGTCGTTTTAAATAGTACCTTAGTTGTAAATATTTTTTTTTCTTTCGTTTATTACATCAATTTGTCTATTTTGTGGAAGATTATCAAAACAAATGAGGTGCTTGTCCTTGTCTCCGGTCCAAACCTGCCTGCCTCCCAAAAGCAGAACATTTCAGCATCAACATGAGGTACAGTGACTTGTCAGGTTTGAAAAACATGAAACCACTTACAAAAAAAATAAAAACGTACTGAAAATAAAATAGATTAGCCAAAACATAATTTATACTTCACTAAACACACATGAACAAAAATATATCCCCTATGTTGTATTTACAATAAATTGCTGAGATGTTGTATTGACTGATATTTGTAAGCTCAAATTTCTCCAATGGGTTAAATTTTGTTTGTCCTTTTTTATTTCAACTGACAGTTTTGAGCCCGCTGTGGCTAATAAATACTATGTTGATACAAATACAATGTACAATGCACTGAAGTCTGGCGTTCCATGGTTAACTGAGCTTGGCTGTTACATTTTCTGCTCGCTCTCTTGTGCTCTACCCTAGGCAGCCCTGAAGCTTAAACAAAGTGTTCATTCATCACATGTGTCTTATATAAATAAACAAAATAAGTAGACAAAACCGACTCAGATCTGGCAACTGTGAAAGCATAATGTCCGGCTGGGGAATTTAGATTTTTTTTTTTTTCCTCAAACAGCTTCACATTAATCAGCATTGATAAAATTACAATTTAACTGTATATCCAGTGCTTACATCATTATGAAACATTGTCTCCTCTTGATTTTTTCTTCTTTTGTCTTTTCCGCTGTATGAGCACAGTCAGTTCTGCGAAGAGTTCATTTTACTGCCCGCCGCACTGGATCAGTGGGGCCTGGTCAAGAACATATTTACATCACATACAAAGCAATCCATCCACCAGCAAACAGGAGCAGACAGCTTACACAAACTAAACAGGAGGGTCTTTGTCAGTGTCCTGAAATGTTTTGTACCTCAACAAACAATGAAATGCAGATGATAAGAAATAAAGAAGGAATTACAGGTCTCATAGACTCTTTTGATGGCGTTGATGACAAAAGCAGTAAAGTTGTAGCTTCTGTATCAGTATTAGAGAGCTTTAAAATGCAGTGACCAGCAGTGAGGATTTTAAGCAGCTATAGGAAGAGACCAACCATCCAGATCCCTCTAAAACCAGTGGACTTTGTGAACTGGACTCAAGGGCACGAGGGGAATAGCTGGAGTCATACATTAATAATGGTGTATTTCAGATGATATCCAGTCGTCAGTCATTTCAATAATCCCCCACAGCTTGATATACTTGTTCCATCTGCTCACCAGCACCTGGTGATTGGAGCAGGGTGTGAGCCCTGTTGAGGCCTTACTTCAGGCACTTTGATGAAGAGCACAATGAGGGACACACACACAGCGTTTATTGTTCCTCTGCCCTCCCCGGTGTGTTCCTTTGCCACGGGCCAGATGGTGCCCCCTGGGTGCTGGGGTTGCACTGGGCAGGGGTCAGAGCAGGGCATGGCTAAGAGGGGAGCCACTTAGACCTTCTGCCCTGTAAAGAGGATCTGAGTCGCAACATCAAGGCCCTCGAGTGCTCTAGGAGCTTTATGAAGCTGCAGCCTTCAGAAGGTCACCGCTCGTCAGCTTTATAAGCCCAAATCAGAGATTTGTGCCCCTTGCATCTGCATGTTGCATGTTGTTCTCTTTAAATGCAAGAGATAAGTGCATTCAGGAGCTAATTAGATTAGAACTACAATATACTATAATGAGCGCATGATCATTTGTCGAAGTGCACTAATGTATGTTAGCATTTACCAAAATCATGTCAACATGACAAGGTAATTTAGGAAACGAACATTTGATTTAAGGCTTTTCTGTTTCGGAACATCCTCAGAAACTGTCCCTCTTCTTAAGACTGCTGCAGTAATCAGGTCATTACTTCAACCCAATGACCATACTCTGCTTTAAGACTTCTTAGTGTCAATTTAAGATTTACAATGTCTCAAAAGAATTAACATTTAAAAATGAAGCTTTAAGACCGAAGGCTTTAAAGTTGCCATCCAAATGGGGCTTAAGTGTTTAACAGAATGTACTGTAGTTCTACATTGTACATCATCAATTTGAGAATGTAATGCCCCAAAGCTGCCTTTTGCTGCTGTTCCAATCCCACAGATTGAAGGCCTTTGGCCCTTTAGCATGCTGGCCTGATTACAATCACTCTGATTAAGAACTTGGTGAGTCGGACAGCGTGGCACACTAGAAAAGAGTCAGGGATGCGCCGCTGCCTCTTGTGAACGATAAAATGAAAGAGTTGGCCGCTTCATTGATGATCACTGCATTGGACTCTGTGGAGCTCCATGTGCGTCTTAAACTACCACCCCAAGAATCTCTCACTCCCTCCCGCTGACTTCCTGAGTTTCATTTGTTTATTCTGTTTGGGTAAATTAAATAAAGACTGGATAATGAAGCTGCATTAAGAGATCAAGAGATTGTCTAAGACTCACTAAGTCTCCCACAGAAGATCTGACAGATTTTAGGAACAACTTGAAAGATTTGGCACTTCTGCACAAAACCATGCAGTTTGATTTTGTAATGATAATGATGATAATAATAATAATAATAATAATAATAATAATAATAATAATAATAATAATAATAATAATAATAATAATAATAATAATAATAATAATAATAATAATAATAATAGTGTCTACTTTGTCGGAATTGTGTTATATTTTAGTACTGGTTGTCTATTGATTAAAACATTCACAAGCTGCTGGCACACTATACCTGAGTGACAATATTATTCTCATCTTGAAAAGTTCTGTCATTTATCACCTAATTATTAAGAGGAAAATTATTCCGTTTAATTTCAAGTTCTGACGGTTTTTAGGCATCAACCTAACAATAATAATATTAATAAAAATGTCTATGAAAACACCATGGCAACAAAAATAAAAACCAAAATTAAAAACAATGATAAAAACTTAAATTACCACAACCAAACTGCTTCACACACTTAAGACCAAATAGCTTTTAGTTTGGGAAGCCACAACTGCATGCTAGCTTCAAACCCTTGTATGAATCAGTGTTCATTGTTAAAAAACACTAGGATTTTTCAGGTGTAGCTGTCTTCCTGTTCTTCAGTTGTTATTTACCGGCTCCTGCGTTTCATTTTCACTACTATAGTCCGATTTGGGGTCATCCTCGAAATCCTCGTACATGTCCATATCCTCCTCACCGTTGACCGCCACGCTGTTGTTCACTGACATGGGGTTGGGCTCTAGCTTCATGTTGTAGGTGCTCTGGATGACGGGGATGGTGGGCTCTGGACTTGCTGACGCGCTCGAGCACTCCGATGTCATCTGAGGTGAGGGTGTGGTGGTCGCTATGGTAACCGCCCCAGGACCGTAGACCATACTGGCAGTGGTGCTGATGGGGATTTGCGGCGGTTGTCTGCAGGGACCCCAAAAAAATCATTAGCTATGTAGTCTTTCACCACAAATGTGAGCATATGAGTGTTTGTGCAAAAGGCTTCAGTGTCGAGAGCTAACGCCAAAAGATGGAAAGAATTGTTCAGTTCTAGAGAAAGTGTGAGTGTGTCAAAAGTAATTTTCCTTTTTGTTGTAAAAGCATTTGAAATTAGACTGCTAAACAACGGTGCTTTGTGCCAGAGTCTCTGTGAAAAGAATTTAGAGGAAAAAACCAAGACAGTTTTCTGAGTTCAGAAACACGAGCCCGTTTATTGGTGACATAAAACCAGTGCATGGCTTGTGCTGCTCCTGCGCTCGGTGATTGATACAGCAGTCACTGCTGCTTATGACTGACATGGGAACACCTGGAGAAGGACTATCCTGCTAACCACACACAGTAAATTCAAGTGTTAAACTGCAGACTGCTGCCCTCCGGGCTTCTGTAAGCCTATACTTACTGCTTATATCCTATAATAATGGCTCCACTTCATGCCCCATTTGGGCAATACAATTCTCTAAAAAAAATAATTATGGTAAAAAGAAAAAAATTAAAGGTCCGATCTAGAAAACTTAAGTTAATAACTGGGTAAGGCTCAAAGAGGGAAAATATAATCTACAAAGTAAAAAAAAAGAGTTATTAATATAGATAAATATAGTTTCAAATCAATGAAAAATGTAAGAATATTTTTGCAAGCAATTACATATAGTATATATGTTTTATTATAGCTCAAAGTAGTGTGTAGAGCAATTCAATTCCTATGCTGCAACTGAAGCAAATATGACTTTAACTTTGTGCCAGAAGTCATCAGCAGTTACCCGTCATCTGTCTAAATTTTAAAGATGTCCAAAAGTTTTTAGTGCATTTCTTATGTTCCTTTTGCAGTGTGGTTAGTTTGTGGGATTTGTGACAGCAGGCCTTACCCCACAGTGAAGAACTGTCTCATCTCTTGTCGGCGTGAACGCATCAACTGCTTGTACTCTCCAATGCGCAATTTCTTCCCGTCAATAATGCAGGTCCTCTTAGGCCTGGGCTTGTACTTGTAGTTTGGGTACTTCTCTAGGTGCTGTTTGCTCAGACGGGCCTGTTCCTCGTAGTATGGCTGCTTATCTTGGTTTGACATTGACTTCCACCGAGAACCTGTAGAACAAGTTACATATTGTATTATATGGAAAAGAAAGTCAAAATTGTGTCTGGAAAAATAGTCAATTTAACTTGTGTGTCATGTGTTTGTGGGACCTAATGTCAAACAGTATGCTAAACACTGCAGCTTTGTGAAGTGTCCCGAGAGGTAGAGCATGACAGCACTTTTAACAGCGCTGATGTATGGACTCCAACGCAGAGGGGACAAGACCCATTTAGCCTCTGTCATTTTTCATGACAAACACTTATGGTAGTGATAGGTTATAAATCCATCTGTATGCAGAGCTGCGCAGTCTGATAATAGTGCCCCTTTTCACGCACAGGAGCTGCCCTATTCCGTTACGATGAATGTAATTACAAAGACAAAATACAAACAATAATATACTTGCTACATAAATATGTTTAATGTTACAATTCAAAGATAGGCTGGCTTTAAAAATACTGTATTATCAATTTGAAAATGCAAACATGCTATCTTACAACATTAAGTCAATCGATTTTATCAGTGTCAAAAATAAACTTAAAGGAAAGAAATTGAATTAGTGTAAATATATATGTTAAATAGTGTTAATGATCCTAAAGGTAAGTAGAAAGCTCTCAAGATGTTTGTGTGCATGAAGAAAAGAAGATCTAAAACACATAACATAGCATTTGCCTTTAAATATGTAATGTACCTCAGGGGTGTTGTATGTGAATATATCTTGTTGGTCTTACCTAAGATCTTGCTGATGTTGGAGTTGTGCATGTCAGGGAAGGCCTGAAGAATTTTCCTCCGTTCATCTTTTGCCCATACCATGAAAGCGTTCATTGGCCTCTTAATGTGAGGCTCATTGTTGTTTCTGCCTCTGGCTTCCCTGAAGACTCGTGCCTCTGTAGGTCCAGCTCCTCCTGTTGGCCAACAATAATAGGGTTTGAATTTATCTGAAGAGCCATTGACTTCCCTGGACCCTGGCCAAGCCAGAACAAGAACAAGAGGAGAGGGCAAGGCAAGACATTGATTAAATGACAGGCCATGTTCAATCTCTCTGTTCAACTCTCTGTCATTTGCCGTCATTGCCATTATCAGTCCCAATGTGAACATTGTTTCAGACGAGTGCAAACTGCAGACCCCCTGAGAGCTGCACGTTTCATTGAGGGGAGAAAGTGACCAGCATTTTATGGGCAATAAAAGTGAACAGCCAGTTTAGAAATGACAACCCTCTCTCCTTCATTTTCATAGATGATAATACATAAATCTAATGACAATGGCTCGTGTTCCATAAGTAGATAATATAGAGTCAATAATACACAAGGTTTATCAAACATAAACCCAATAGCATAAAATATGTTTAGAAAATAAATCTATGTTATAATTAATCTTTTGGACTTTCTAAATGATTCAATACTCATTGATTTAGCCATACAAACCTCTCTTTTCTCCTCTGTATATGTTTTATTTGCTCGAGAGCACAGACAAACAAACCAACACACATCTGGGATGAGAGAGTATGCCGATTGTGCAAAGTGTTGTTTTTCAATCATGCCAGTCACAATCAGCATGAGGAGAGAGTATCCCTCAGAATTAAACTGTACATCAGGCTGATCATGATTTCTGTTTGCATGCGCATTTGCTTCCTTTTATACGTAAGATGTGAAAGAATTAAATAAAAGCAATATGAATATTTAACCAAACAAAACATGTTGATAAACAAGGATTGAAAAATAAGACAAAAAAGCCTTCCATATGCCACGATACATCTTTAATGATCTCAAATCTGGAAAAGAAAGCTTGAGATGACTCATGCATATTTCATCATCCACATGTTCTCATTAGACCATTCCAGTTGCAGCTTTGGCATATGGTACCTGGGGTTTGATTTCTATCATTATTTCAGCTGATAAACAAATTCAAACTCTTAATGAGTAACAGAGCAGAGCAAACATTTTGAAAATAAACTAAAATTAGGTGCAGTTTGCATCACTCAAGACACCATCGCTGGGTCAATATTAAGAGCATTCTGAAATAATAATGGTCCAGTGTGTGTGTGTGTGTGTGTGTGTGTGTGTGTTCTAAACTGAAACACAAAAAGATAAAAGTGTAAGTGTGCAATATATTGTTCAGATTAGATGTGTAATTTCAATCCATATGGTCAACTACAGCATTCATGAATCCAAAAATGATACTGTACTTTTGCTATTATCGAGGCCACAGTGTGTTAATTTTATTTAGCATGCACTCACTGTAGAGAATGAATTGATTTTACTTTGTTTGGATTTGACAACCATGTTTATTGTGCAATGAAATGTGGTGTGGCGGAGAGCTGACAGTATCCATCAACACGGGCCAATCTGCTGACTGCTGGGGCCAGATGAAGGTATTCATTAGCTCAGGAGCGCAGCGCTCACTCAGACACGACAGCCAGTGTCTGCGCCCTGGGATCACTCGCGGTAATTTACGATGCTCCTGTGCCATTACTCTATCACTGACACTGATTCAGCAATTTATATACTGTGTGCATGCATACGGGCAGAGGTGAGCTTCTCACAGGGAGGGACAACAAGCAAGTGCCATCAGCAAGTGCCACACAGCCCAGAAACCACCAACGAGACTGTTCATGGGAGGGAAGCCCGATGAGCCATGGGATATGAGATTGAGTAAAGGCACGAAAAAGACATCTGTAAAAGGAAGGTGGAACCAAACAAGAGGTCTCCATCTGAGGTTAGGGTTTTAGTGTGAGACTTTCTTTGGGAAAACCAAATTGAATCTGACATTTGAATGGGTGAATTACTGGGTAATTTTACCATCTTGTCACCTGCGTGCGATCTCACGTAATCAGAAGCCTCCTGTGCAGGGTAGCAGGCAATTTACGGCAACATTGTTTCTGGCTTTTCATTAAAAATTACAACAGTGCTCTGACATTTTGCAAGTGAACAGTAACATTTATCCAAGAGAGACAGGACATTTAGGAATCAGTTAGTTAGCTGTGTAAATAAACACAGATGTTTAGCAGTGACAGGCCCCTGGGTGCAACTCTGGAGGCGGTGACACAAGGGAACATTGTTTAATAGAATTTATTGTGATTCATGAGGCCTGCTGCTCAAGTGTGACAGAGCGATATGAGAATCCCCTTTTAATTTGTCTCTCCTGGAAACACTGCTGATGAGCGCATGAATTATGTGAGAAAGACTGATTGTGTGTGAGATTCAGAGGGGGTTTGAGATACACAGCACAAAAGGAGAAGAATAAAGAGAGAACAGAGCAGGGCCCGACAGGCTCCACACCTGTGAGCTACAGGCTCAGACTTGACCCCATTTTCTTCTGCGCTCAGTATCTTTGTTTAGGGCAGACACAGAATGTCACCCAGGAATCTGTTGGAGAGGAAGAGCCCGTGAGGAGGAACAATCATGAACCTGCCTAGCCCTCTGTGTCAGGGGTACAGCTAACACCTCCGACTGCAGGCATTTAGTCTGACAATAGAGCCGCTCCCTGAGCAGGATCAGGCTAGACTAATGTGTTTGAAGAGACAGGCCAAAGAGCAGCGCCCTGGCATTGGCCTCCACTCAGCTCAAAGCATGCTAATTAAACCATTACAAATTACAAGAGATATAAGCCCTATTATTACAAGTCAATCCCCATTTTAATTTGAGATCCCACTGAAGCGTATGAGCTTTAGCACGCTGCCACATGCACATGGGAACTTGGGAACAAACAGCAGACCTGTTTCAACTTGATCCTCTCTTGTGTATGCATTTAACTTAAAGTACAACTTAATCCTTTACAACTTCCAAGCAAGACTTACAATGTCAGTGAGGGATTTGTTTAACAACTTCAAAAAATATTTTTATTTGATTGTATTGATCAGTTTAGCTGTTGGAGATTAATCATTGCCTCCTCATCTCTTTGTTTTTGAGGGGCACTCCTCGGTGATAAAAGGCCTCGCTGTTTCCCACGCTGTAAGAAAAAACTACAAACTACAAGCTCTAAACCTTACTTTTTGTTCCAAGAAAAATATCTCAAAAGATTTATAATCTAAAGATCTATATAGAAATGTACTGTACGTATGTAGTGGGTCTTTTTTTTCTATCAGAAGGAACTCTTTGATGACACCTCATTGTTTCCCACTCTTCACAGATCTCATATACTGGGCATTTGGATGAAATCTGTGTCGAATCTAGAAAACCATTATTAACATTGCATA
>NW_027316167.1:18012011-18032011 GCF_026437365.1 Eucyclogobius newberryi | reverse complement strand
TCTTATGAACATTTTGAAAATCCTGTTCTAGGCGAAGCAATAATCACAACAAAGAACATACTTATACTTACATACTTACTTACGACATGTTATAATATCTCCTTAAAAAATGATTTGTTGTCGGGTAATTTAAATAAAAAGTTGGATTTTCCTGAAATCACCCAAAATAAAAGTTTTTTTTTTTTGTGAAATAAGTATTCAGAGTCATAAAAATAAAAAATAGGCATTATTCTTGTGAGAAAAATGATTTTGGTTTTGAGACAATAGTCAGCATTGCTTTGTTTGACTCAGTTTATCGCAACATGAGGTTCAATTCTTATCCAAAAGCTTCTAGTTCAATAATAACACACACACACACACACGCCTTTGTCACATCTGTTTAATCAAAACTTTTCTGCCTAAAAATCTGATTCACGCTTCAGCTTCCAAAACAATTCAAACGCCTCTAGCTTTTCATCAAGCCCCTGTTTTTTGTTGTGCTTTTTTGCTTTGTTTTTTAAGAAATGTAATATCACTCCAGTCAGATTTATTGCCGTCTTTTAAGTCTGATGTTTATTGGCTGCTGTGATCCGGGAGGCTTGAGCGTTTTTGTGGTGTGTGTGTGAGAGTGGGTTTCGGTGACTAATGCTGCTAAGTATTGCATATTTAATCCCGTTTCAGGATGCAGCGGAGGGGAAAAGCCTCCTGTGATTGAAAAGCAGAGGCGCTGTGTCATCACGTGGCTCAAACGACTCAGACGTGCACAGAGTAAACGTTGAAGGGAACACGGGGAGGATCTGTATTGTCCACATGTGTCCAATCTGTCAGTGGTCACTCAAGCAGCTCCTCGTCCTGCTTTGATGTGTGACAAGAAAGAGGGAAATAGCTTTTCTAGTATTAGGAACAGGCTCGAGTATCTGTATGAGCTCTTTCAGTGTGTTAACAATCGCACACGGTTATTTACATCGCGCTTTTCTACCGCCATTTAGCAGCAAAGCAGTTTACACTATGGAAACATTAAGACTAGTGCTGAAATACTAGTGATACCTGGCCTGGTCGCTCCTGATTTTAGGTTCAGTTAACTTTATTTATAGCCGTCTGCCGCATTGGTGTTGGAATGAATTTGGCTTTCATACACCACACACACCATAACCTAAAACAGAGATAAGATCATAGATTAAAAACAGAGAAAGTACCCCAGTGCTGATCAAAAAGAAAGATTAAAACATTTACAGTCTGCATGAAAAGGGTCACACACGAATAAACAATGAAGGTGCAAGTTACAGCTTATTTAGCAAACGAACAGCTGCAGGGACGGAGCTGTCTTTGAAGCGCTTTGTTTTACATCTCGGCACCGCGAACCTTTGCCCAGATGGAAGAAGCTGAAAATCATTTACAAAGGCTGTGGCCAAGCGATGGGTCTGCCTCGAGTTCAGAGACTCAGGATGCAGCTGGGTGTGTCCCAATGTTTGTGTTTGATAGAAAGACTGCCACACCATGAAACCAAACAAAATGACAACATGGTTAAAAAATGTTCTCATACAATACAATCTCTGGTGGCTCTTCTTTGCCACAGCAGCATAGTTCACACCAAGGTTCAGTTTTGAGTCAATAATTGATCTTACTGGCCCATAGGCTTTTTTGATCTGTAAAGTTGTTGTGTGAAATGTGGAGAGACCATTGGCAAATGATCGAGGTCAGGAATCAAACCCACAACGCAGCAGTGGTAGAAACTACACATGTGCAACGGCTTTAACTGTTGGACCACTGGCAAGCACTTTCCCAGCAGTTTTAACGAGAGTCAATATAGGTCAAATTTAAAAAATAAAAAATAAAAATTAAAACAATTCCAGGAGTGTTCCGTAGAAAATGTGTGAGTGTGTCTCCGGGTCCTTTCTGATGGTGAATAAACTTCTCCTGCGTTAGACATCCACAGTCTTCTACTCCCTTTACAACTCTGGGACTATTATTTCCACAACAACACACCAGGGTGCACACAAACTGGAAGAGGTGTCCTGCCAAAAGACACAATGCCAGTATATGCACTGTTGGGGGAGTCTAACTATCCCCTTCTGTTTGACGTAAAATGTAAGTGGATTCTGACACATTCAAGGACAATATTGGGAAAATCACCAAACTGTGTCTTATTTGTGCAATGCTGTAGATGCAAACAGTAACTTGGGTCAATAATCATACTTTTGGAGTCAACAAATATTTCTTAGTTCGACCCTTAAGCATTGCCTGGTTATGTACACATTATTACACATGTCCATAGAGCTTGGGGGGGGAACGCCACACGTGATTCTAACTTGACACGTGTGGTACAGTTGGTTTAGGACAATGGAACAGAAAACCTAAATTAAATTGTCATTAACATTAACTGGTAAAATTGTACCAATTTACTGCTTCTTCGTGTACTTCGGTTTCCCATGGCACTATTTTAAGAACTTTTGATCATACAAAAGATATATTTTGTTTGTTAATTGCTCGTTGGAGTGGGCAACATTGACAAAAAATGTACATCTTTTTTTTCTCACCTTATGTTGATAATGATTTTCACTCATTAGTTTAACTCTGCATCAGGATTGTGCTCAAATTTGCCTGTAAATACCTCAATCGAAGTTAAAATATTGCACAAAACGTCAATGGGCCAGAAAATCAACCACAACAGTGCAGAAATATTGCTTTATACCTTTGTTTGGTAAATGACACAAGAGATGTTTTACTGTCATCTGTTATTGTTTTAATTATAGACGATATTCCCACTATTCTAATTTTGCATATCTCCAGAACAAGTGATCGATATGATCTATGTTTTGATATATTTCACACCTCTAACTGCTACACGGTGCTACTTCCCTCTGAAACCCACGGATAATGTAAAATGCAAAGTTCATGCTGCGCTATGGGCCTTTTCTTTCATTTGTTGCTCAAAACCCATCACATGTATTATTCTTCATCTTTCGCTGCGCGCTTTATTGAAATACATTAGATGGAGCGTACGTGGTAACGAAGGAGCCCGTTACCAAAGGCAGCGGCGATGTGGAGGCTTGGTCTTTGAGAAAGAGAGGTAATAAAAACTCAGACTTCAGAATCCTGCGTAGGTGAGGGAGCAGCGCGGGAATGGAGAAATGCAGAGATAAAAGTAAGATAGAGGTAAAATTGGGTTGGAAAGAGCAGGCGAGAGAGAAAGGGAGGAGCGCAAAGCGAGAGAGTGGCCAGAGATTGTTGGTGTTTAATGGAGGGTGAAGACGGATGGTGCAACAGACAGAGGAGCCTGGAGGTTATGGGGGCCTTTGTTCACGCATTCACAAGGAGAAGGACATATGTCATTCTTATTATCTGCGATTAAATACCATAACATTATGGCCAGTGGAGGGGCATTCACTTATTTTACACAGTAGTATCTGTGTTTCAGCAGTTAATGAGCAATGTTGTTGACAAAATGCTAACATTTCTGCTGTCTGAAGGGAGGAGCTAATTACACTGAAGCAACACATGTATTGTGACTGTGTGTTGTGATATTGTGACATCCCTAGTCCCATGTTTTACATCAGTCACGTTGTTACAGCGAGTAGAGCTGAACTCTAAAACAGAATCGCTCTGTCCGTAACTGTCCATCAAAACTGCACAGACAATTTACACTCGACTATGTTACTTGTCAAGTCATAAATATTGTGTAATTTATATGGATTTTGAGCCATGTTTAATGTCTGGTTGCTAGGTAACTGTTTTGTCACATCTGTTGCTCACGTCCAAACAAAAAGTAACATTTTAAACTCATGAAAACTGTCAAACTGGGGAAAAATGTGTGAAAAAAGTCTTAGGTCTGTATTCTTTACACCTGTCAGGACTGAAATGACAAAAACAACCAAAAACAGGACACACAAAGAGGACGCCATAGTACGCCAGCTCAACACAACACGAATCACGCAGGGGAGTCATTACCAAAATGGGGTAATTATTAGGAAGAACGAAATGTTTCAAAACTGCACAAATTGTCTCATCTCATCCAAAGCCTGGAGCTAAATTAATAATTTCAAGCTGATCGAGCGAGAATGTACATAACGTATATAAAATATGTGTCGGACTGCACTTAGCTCGGAATGAACTATTTCATTTGATGAGAGTGTTCATAATGGGCAAAACAAACCTGGCACTATAAGCATCACCCTTTTATTATTTGCAAAAAGTATAGGGTTGTAACACCTAAAAACATACATTGTACTGCAAATACTAACAAAGGAAAACACGAGGGATGTCAAAATGATTCAGTTTGTCGTCTGTCGTCTGGTTCAATCTATATTCTATACAATCTCTACTAAAAAGTCAAACGTAAATGTAAAGTACTTTTTTTGCCAGGCTGTTTTTATTAGAAAATTGGAAACAATCCGAAACTTAAAATGTTGTAAATACCTCTGTATCTGTTTTATGAATTATGAATGATCAAACTAAACACCTTTTATTAACTGCTATTCTTAATTATCTGTATCCATATTTCCCACGACTATGAAACCCTGCTCAATGTAAGTAAATGTACAAGCAGTGAAAGTCAGTCAAATCAACAGCGTCTTTACAATCATCAATTTCGTCATTCAATTTCTCCTCTACACCAGTAAATGTGGACGCCATAATAGCATTGTGTGTTATTCTGCCAAGTCTGATCACATAGCTCTTTGTTTAAATACTTGAGCCGTGATCCTGTGACAGATTTGCCCGTGTGCTGGCAATAAACAAGAAGACAGATGGGTTCACCGAGACACAACTCCTACATTATCTACAGAGTACAGCTCCGCCATTATGTCAACAAAGATCCTCAATCATGACTTAACTGCAGAGGAGTTAAAAAAACAAACGCTTGTTCAAAGTCTACGTGGTGCTCAGTTCTTTGTAGAGTTTACACATGAATCATCCTGTTTGACAAAGTTTGTTTATGCAACATTAAACCACGAACTAACTGCATTTCCTGTGTTGTGTTGTAGGTGCTGCTGTCTGGACTGATTGGAGTGGTGTCCTGGAAAAGACCGCTGTCTCTCGTGGTGAGTCAGCTCTGAAATTTGACTGATATATCACACAACATGGGCCCCAAGTAAAGGTTATTAGGCTAATTGATTAATCTAGAAATGTATCTGGATTAAATGGCAGTGGTTGTGTTCTTGAGAGAGAATTTTCCTGATTTTTAGTCACTCATGTTCCTTGACCTTTTAAATATATAATTTAGTTTGCTCAAAGCCAAGACTTGAATTCAAAACCTGAACGTGCTCAAATACGCGTACAAGTACTTTTCAATCCTTTTCAAAAAGTAGTGGAGCAGAAAGTACAGATGACTTGCTTTAAAATGTAGTAAAATAAAAGTATAAAGTTACTTTCCACCACTGTTAATCGTTAGTGGTTTATTTTAGGAAAAGCATGTGAATCTTAATTATTTCACGAATAGATTTGTTATAGTTGATCGACTGGAGTCTAACCCTAAACATGAGGCCAAAGATGAGGCCAAAGATGAGGCCAAAGATGAGGCCAAAGATGAGGCCAAACATGAGGCCAAACATGAGGTCAAACATGAGGCCAAACATGAGGCCAAACATGAGGCCAAACATGAGGCCAAACATGAGGCCAAACATGAGGTCAAACATGAGGTCAAACATGAGGCCAAACATGAGGCCAAACATGAGGTCAAACATGAGGTCAAACATGAGGCCAAACATGAGGCCAAACATGAGGCCAAACATGAGGTCAAACATGAGGTCAAACATGAGGTCAAACATGAGGTCAAATACGGACATGTCCACATCTGGTTTTTAGTCTTCATTTTGCACCAGGGACCACTCACTCTGTTCTTTAGTGATATATTTATCTGTCACTGATTGCACCTAATCATCTGAACACTTTGTTGCTCAGTGTAATTAACATACTTGCCATGCCACAACAGAGCAGGTTTTTTACAATAAAGATGTTTTTTTAATTAGGTAAATAACTTTTTTTAAACCCAAAAATAAATTACCTCAGTTTTGACTCAAATGCTGAACAATGTACTGGTGGTGTCGATTACATATTCTTAAATTAGTTGCTGGAACAATCCAAACACAAATCCCACTAATGTTGAACCTTTGAAGCATTTTGGCAACTGATTTCACAAACTCACTCTAAAGACTCTTCCAGTCCAAACAAGACGACCATCATTACAAGAGTTAGCACTAATGTGTTTTCAATGGGGAGTTAGCGTGCGCCTCCAAACATCACAAACGATGAAAAACAGGGTTGTTTTGGCGACTGTCTCCACCACACGTGAGTAACAGCAGAGCCTCGATTATTACAATTAGCGAATAGAGCTGAAATGAGCATACATGCTAACACCCTCGCAATAAACCTTTCTTAAGTCTTACCTTATTTTGGACAATAATGTATTACACAGCTTTTTATCTGCTGCTCCATTAAAGTGAACAGGATGTACCAAGAACATCAACACATCACTCCTGGAAAAGTCTGTTAAGTTGGTGGATTATTGCCCTGTCGATCAGTGATAATGATCTATAAATATCTGTCTGTGTGAAGGGCATGGTAAAGGGGAATTGTTTTTAGGTGCAAAAGCTTTTATTCTCCATGGAAATGTTGTTGTTTGCCTGTAATTCTCCACATAATGGCATAAAACTAACCAATCTCCATGGAGACAAGCAGGTAACACAGGCAAACCAAGTATCATATGGCAATAAATACTCCTGTAATTGAATAAATGAAAGCTGTTTGAAGCCATATTGAGAAAAATGTATCCTCTAAGTTAATTTGTGCTGACAGAATATTACATAAGATGATTGAATCCTGTCCCAGATCATGCGCACTGATATCATAATTTACTTTACATAAGTTCAACTACTTTTGTTAGCTTCTATTAAGAAACTATATTGATTTATGAAACTAAAATGGCCTCCAGCCCTTTCCGGAAAATATATTATATTCATGAGGGTTTGCATTTTTACTGTGTGCAGATAAATGAACGGTGGGATTTGCCAAAGAATAATCATACATTTAATGTCGCTTTTCTGGCAGATTTTTGAGACTTTAGATGAAGGTTTTGGGACTGGTCCAATCCATTTATTTTATACCTTAAAGATGTTGAAGATTTAATCACGAAAATTGTTCCATCTAGTTAATGGTGCACAGCGTAACTCTGCCCGCCATATTATTGCTGTGTCTTAATATTCCAAGATATAGCATTAAACATAATTATACATTTAATTACAAGCGGTTTTATTACACAAACATTCCTTAAAAAACATGTATTCTAACTGTGAGTGAGGTCGCCTCTTCACAGATCTGACCTGGAACTCAGCCTGGTGGTGCCATATGCTTGTTTCCATGGAGATAGATAAGGAGACATCTTATACGTCTTTGCAAGAACTCAGTATTGAACTATAACATAAGTAGATTATCATTTTACATTTTGTTCATTTCAAACCCAAATATGGATCTAAAACAGCTTAAAAAGGTTTGTTGACTTCCTGTTTAAAACTGCAGAGCTGATAAGCCCCGCCTCTTCATAGTGACGTTTCACTGTAACAAGCAGCAGATTTTCGTTTACATGCTTTTCTTTTTTTAATGTGGCTACTTGACAGTTTAGAACCCGACATGTGTCACTCAAATTCCTCCTTCTTCACACAATCACAACAGAGCTGTGGGCGGGGATAGGGGGGACGTAAAAACAGACATTTTCTGAACACTCGTTTATAGGACAATACTTAAACATGCAGGAATCAGTCAAAATACAACTTTGAGTATTATAATGATGAGGAAACTCTGTTGTAACAAGGTTAGAAACTCAGTAAAGTCTTTTGTCCCTTTTAAAGCCACATTGTGTAACATTCTAGTCTGGACAAATGAGTAACATGGAGTAAAGCTGGCAGCGTCTCGTACAACAGAAAGGTTGCATAGTGCACTTTAAGCTTGAATCATTTGGTGCACGTTTAGTTGTTTAATTGCTTTGCATGGGTAACTCATATTAAACGCATAAAGAGTCGCTAAAATATTCTGAATTATCTGGTTTCTTTTGTGGATCAAAGAGCATTCCACAAGACCGAGGTGTGAGAGGAAATTGGTCACACATTTTGCACACAGACATTAGCAAATCCTCTTACCTCTATCCCCCAAAAGAGCGTGACTAATTTTGTGTAAAAGTCTTTGGCGGCGAGAGATGCACGCTTCCTGTCTTGGACTCGTGCGCTCGGGCCTGAGTGGGACACTGGCCCCAGAGATGACCAAAGCACCAGATGGACACTTTAAAACCAGCAGCTCCGCGGGCCATCTGCTGCCACCGGCTCGTTGGGCTGCGTGCCACTGCATACAGGACCTTTCCGCTTTGGCAAATCACTCAGAGCGTAATATGAAAATGCTTAGCTCCACTGCAGTACATTATGGTTACACTTGCGTTTGTGAATTTGCCGGTTGGTTAATAAGCGTTACTGAAAATGTATAGGATGTGTTGATCCGGCATTCTCTACAAATGCATTATGCGATGATCAAACTAAATTCCTATTGACATGATTTATTACTGAATTGTCTCTTGACTATTGATAAAGCATTTTCCCCTGAAAATGAAAATAGAGTATGTGCTGTGTGCTGCAAATGCTTCAAGGTGTAGGTCAACTTTAGAGGAAAGATTTACACAAGTCTACTCATGTAATCAGAATGACTTTCATTCATTTATTTTTTTGTTACAGAGGAAACCAACCAACAGAAGAAAACACAATTTATCAAAAAAAATCAATAAATAAAAACAAAACAATAGACTTAAACTAGTTGTCCCAAAATTTTACCAAAAATAAACTGAACAATATTTGAGATAAAAACCTAAATCTTTTAAAGTTAATGTGTCAATAATGTTGTTGTGAATCGTTTGACCTGGTTCATTTTCATGTCCCAGTCATGTAATTGTCATCAAATGCAATATTTTATACCATTACATTTTCATCATTCATCTTTCGTGTCTCTGGAATATTGTAGAGTGCATCGTGCATCAAATCGTGAGTGACCTTGTGATTCTCAGGCCTAATTACAGTTGCATTAAATACAATACATGTTTTGGGTTTTTTTCAACAAAACCCTCCGGTATAAACAAAACAAATTCACATCTTAACTTCATATGATAACTAAAAAATACACCCTCACAACATATTTAAATGATCTAATTCATGTACTAATTCACAAGTCTTCTGAAAATCGCACAGTAGCTTTACTAAGATGATTTAACAGCCCAGAGATGCACAGTTTAATGGCGACAGCGGGAATGATTTCCTATTTCTCTGAGTCAGTGGCGGTCACGGCTGAACGAGCTCTTGCTGCTGACCACCACAGGAGGTCAGAGGACATCCAGCTCCTCCAACACAACATGTCCGGCCTTCTTGAAAATCTGTTCATCATTTTGAAGCACACATAATAACAAAGAATTGGCACATGACCTTTTGAAAGCGATATGCAGATTACTCACACAAAATACTGGCCTTTCTGCTGATTTATGACCACGGACAGATTAGCAGGAGGAGGAGACCAATAGAAGACGACTCTGACGCTGGAGTCGTGCCATGTTTGGGTTGTTGGTGACAGCGTGTTTTTGCTAGCATAAACAAGACTAGAATGACGGCGAAGGCGGAGGAACGTGAAAGTGTTGATGACATCTCAAAAAACAAAAACAACAACATCAGCACTTTACCCCCAGAGCCCCGGCGGCATCTTATAGGTCAGGTCTCAGGAGCGGCGCGTCATCCGAGCATCCAGAGTTCTGCTCCGAGCACAGGGATCAGGAAAAGACTTGAGAAGAATCACACTTTTATGTTTATTCCAGTGCAAGTCACTCAGACATCTATATTTCTTCATTGTCTTCTACTTAGATTGTACAAATAAAGGTTATCTCGGCTTCTCTTGTACATAAAACCTTTAAGTAGGAGCCTTAACGCTAACTTAACGACTAAAGTACTATCACAAATACATAACAATCTGAGACACGTCATAAAATAGTCTTTAGTTTCTTTATTAGACTGGACAGTGTGAAATGGGGGAGAAGAGGAGGCAGGACACTCAGTAAAGTGCTAGAGCTGAGATTGACAGGAAGCATCAACTTTTAAGGGCTTTTAATGTTCTAATAGTTTTTTTAATTGAGTGATTCCCGCAAGTCATCTTTATTCTCCTGTACGATTGTCTCAATTTGACTTTTTTTGATGTATTTATACCTGTTTATGAACTATAGTTTTACACACACAAAAAAAAAAGATCCGACTTCTCCAGTGAATCAGGCGTCTCAGTCGAACAGCCCAACAAAGGCGTATCTCTCGATGAGCCGTTAGTGCTTCCGTTGTCCCCTCTGTGCTGTGGTTCGGCCCCGTGCAGCGCTGAGCAGGAGCCGTGGCCGCGCTGCAGTGCTGTGCTGTCTGTGAGCGTGATGGATGAGGTGAGCGGAGACGTGGAGAGAAGTGGAGGGCGCTCGCTCCGTGTTTGTCCTGTCAGGAAACAACTGTGCGATAAGCTGCAGGAGGTGATACAGACGCTGAGGAGAACACTGCTGCTGTTATCATGAAAAGAGACTGCATAATTAAACCCATCGCAGGCGTTCTATAATCTAACTCGGGCTGTACGTCGCATTCTCTCTCAGTTGTAAATTGGGAGGTATCTATTATTGTGAGCGCACCAGATCATGATTCAATACGTCTCTGTTTAATGCGCTTGATAAAGAGACGCCGAGTGAGTGACAGGTTGAGTCAAACAATTACAGAGACGTGTGAACATCCTGGAGAACAATCACACTTTATTTACCTATATTTTAAGGCATTATAAACATTGTAAATTTACATGAATCATGATGGATGGATGGATGGATGATCAAATCAAAATCGTGATCTGGATTCAAGAAAAAAAAACACATTTCTTGGCACCCTCTCGGTAATCATCAAATAAACAGACATTTAAAGGCGTTATTGTCAAATGTTTAAACTGCGTCTGGAATGGTAGACGCAGGCTACCATTCCATACCATCTGGCGTGTTCAACATAAACTGAAGTGACTGCGTGCGCAGCTCTGTGAAAGTGGTGCAGGAGGCGGAGATGGGGTGAATCGGCCACTGCTCTCGTTCAGCGACTGTGGTGATGCTAAAATATTCAGAAAGACAAGTGTTGGAGGTCCCTTTGAGAGCGAGGTGTCTCCCTGTGTCTCCCCGTGTCTCCCTGTGTCTCCCCGTGTCTCCCTGTGTCTCCCCGTGTCTCCCTGTGTCTCCCCGTGTCTCCCCGTGTCTCCCCGTGTCTCCCCGTGTCTCCCTGTGTCTCCCCATGTCTCCCCGTGTCTCCCCGTGTCTCCCCATGTCTCCCCGTGTCTCCCCGTGTCTCCCTGTGTCTCCCTGTGTCTCTGGACAGCTGCGGGGTCAGAACAGGACAATATTGGTTTGGTGTCATAAACGAGGCCTCGTCCAAAGCGCACTTTAAATCTCTGCTCAAACCACATCTTTTCTCCTGTTTTATTTTGTTATGTTGCTTGGTTTATTCTAGTGTTGCTTGTTTAGCGCATTGATAAGCTTTGGCTGTGTTAATTATGTGTTCTATAAAAACATTTTGATAATTAAGAATTATATTAGGGATGACAAAACACATTTTACAAAGTTCATGAGTGGAAAAGTTAGAATGAACAAAACAGTATTTCAACAAAATGATTGAATGAAAAAATGTATATTTGATCAAAGCTTCCTGAGGTTGAACAAACATTGGAGCCAGTTGTTTTTGCCCTTTTGGAGCAGCACTTTTCATGAGTTTTGACACAATCAGTTGATTTCTTGTTCGCAGTCGTTGGAAACCACTCCTGCTGTTAAGGTCGCAAATGAACATTTTGTTTGCTCTTGAGTTCAGGAAATTACTTCTCGATTAATGTGTAATTTCACCGTGGGACATCAGTGTAGAAACATTTAAAGCTTTTTAAAACTTTTCACTTCACTCTCAATTGACACTTTTCTCGAAAAAAGCTTTACCCGGCACAAAATCCTTGAGAAAATTTGAATTATCGCCAACACTTTCCAAACCGTTGTGGCTAAAGGCTAAACGTGTGCTCTTTGGAAAAGGACAAACATTTGGAATCAGATGCCCGCCTGTCTGTGGCCCTGTGTGTCTGTGATGCATTCATTAACCTTTACACAGCTCATGTTTCATACTGTCTCTGCTGCTACATGTCACCACAGGCTTAAGATTTGAATGCCATCGCTCACGTTTGACCTGTGAAGAAACAAATAATTCTAGTCTGCTCCAGGCCGCCGCTCTGCTGATTGCTAAGCTAGTGCTAGTGTTCTTTTAAGCGCGTTTTACAGTCGAAAAGTGGTTGATATATTTGCTCAAATGACATTCTTAACTGCCTGTAGTTTTTTACCATTGGCATTTAACTGTCAAAATGCAGATATCTTGTGTCCAGATATCACTCCTGGGCCTGTAAATGAAACAAAAACTGGCCCAAAGTTCTATGTCTTCTCCGTCAGCAGAAACCAACTGATATTTTTAAATTATAGACACATTCTTGTCAGTTGAATGGACTTTGAGCCATGTAAATAGGTTTAATATGGCAACTTTGTACAAAAAATATATGATCTGGTTGAACCTTAGTAAAAAGCGTGAATCTCCCATAAAATCTGAGTGCAGTAAGACATATTAACTTAAAATATACATACATTGAAGTAGAGCTGGACGATGAGCCAAAAACAAAAAAATATAAACATTTTTGAGACCAGATCACAGTTTTCATATAACTGAACAAGTCAAAACAAGCTGGATTTGTATAAAGCATCGTGAATACAGCTCTCCGGCTAAAAGAATAATAAAAGAATTTAGTTGGCACTTTCGGATGGCTTCATTTGACAAATCACTGACTACCATTTTCAATATATGTCGATTTTAAAACTTAAGTCCATAGCATTTTACTGCCTCTTATCTGATAAACTTTATGACTATTGCCTACAATTACCTACACTGTTAACTCTGATTAAACTGTGCCTTCCTTTGGTCTGAAATGGCCGACGACGCACACAAATCAGAGCTGGAGAAACGTTGTGTTACGATCTCATAACTACAGCGAGGGCAGTGGACGGAGGTTTATGGAGGTTTATACTGAGGCTCAGTAACAGACACTGACCCTGACACACCGTAAATAACACCACTGCAGAGAGAGGGGGGAGGGAGAGGGGAGGGAGGGAGAGAGAGGGAGGGAGAGAGAGGGGGGAGGGAGGGAGAGAGAGGGGGGAGGGAGGGTGAGAGAGGGGGGAGAGAGAGGGGGGAGGGAGGGAGAGAGAGGGAGAGGGAGGGAGAGGGAGGGAGGGAGAGAGGGAGGGAGAGAGAGGGGGGAGAGAGAGGGGGGAGGGAGGGAGAGAGAGGGAGAGGGAGGGAGAGGGAGGGAGAGGGAGGGGGAGAGAGGGGGGTGGGAGAGAGAGAGAGGGGAGGGAGGGGGAGGGAGGGAGAGGGGAGGGAGATAGGGGAGGGAGGGAGAGAGGGGAGGGAGAGAGAGGGAGGGAGAGAGAGGGGGGAGGGAGAGGGGAGGGAGGGAGAGAGAGAGAGGGGAGGGAGGGGGAGAGGGGAGGGGAGGTAGGGAGGGAGAGAGAGAGAGAGAGAGGGGAGGGAGGGAGGGAGAGGGAGGGAGAGGGAGGGAGAGAGAGAGGAGGGAGGGGGGAGGGAGGGGAGGGAGGGAGAGGGAGGGAGAGAGAGAGGAGGGAGGGGGGAGGGAGGGGAGGGAGGGAGAGAGAGGGAGGGAGAGAGAGGGGGGAGGGAGGGAGAGAGAGGGGGGAGGGAGGGAGAGAGAGGGGGGAGGGAGGGTGAGAGAGGGAGGGAGAGAGAGGGGGGAGGGAGGGAGAGAGAGGGGGGAGAGAGAGGGGGGAGGGAGGGAGAGAGAGGGAGGGAGAGAGAGGGAGAGAGAGGGAGAGGGAGGGAGGGAGAGAGAGGGAGGGAGAGAGAGGGGGGAGGGAGGGAGAGAGAGGGGGGAGGGAGGGAGAGAGAGGGAGAGGGAGGGGGAGAGAGGGGGGTGGGAGAGAGAGAGAGGGGAGGGAGGGGGAGGGAGGGAGAGGGGAGGGAGATAGGGGAGGGAGGGAGAGAGGGGAGGGAGGGAGAGGGGAGGGAGGGAGAGAGAGAGAGGGGAGGGAGGGGGAGAGGGGAGGGGAGGTAGGGAGGGAGAGAGAGAGAGAGAGAGGGGAGGGAGGGAGGGAGGGGAGGGAGAGGGAGGGAGAGGGAGGGAGAGAGAGAGGAGGGAGGGGGGAGGGAGGGGAGGGAGGGAGAGAGAGAGAGGGGAGGGGGAGGGAGGGAGAGGGGAGGGAGGGAGAGAGAGGGAGAGAGAGGGAGGGAGAGAGAGGGGGGAGGGAGGGGGAGAAAAACAGAAAATAGAAAATAAAATACATTTCTAACGTTATTGATCCAGAACTTTTATTTAACTCAAGAAGAATGAGACATTTAGCAGTAATTATAGTAACAAAAGTCATTATGAAATGTAGGTTTTTGAGCTCTAGTTCAGGCCACATCCCGCCTCATGCACAAGGCGCTAAAGCGTTCAGTCCTCTTCACCCTGAGGAATTAAAAGATCAGTTTGTCGTGTAAACAGTTTCACTCATATCGTCAGTGCAAAGCTGAAGCCTGAATCTGACTCTCAGTTTACAAACTAACACCACTTCCTCCATCAGTTTCACCCAGGCTTTACTCTTCAGCCTTTCTCTGCAGTTTTTGCATGTTCTCCCTGTGTTCGGGTCGTCATCCTTCAGCCACTTTCAGCCAAAACATGCACAATCCCTGAGTTTGAGAGTGATGAAGACATTGAAACTGAATCCTCTAGATTTAGATTGATAAAAGACTCGTTTGTATCGTTCCAACAAGTTGAAGTCGAGCTCAACACAATAATTTAAACCCTCGAGTGCTCTAAATTGAGCTTTCGATTTGATTCATTAAACCTCGATGCATCTTGACCCACTGAAGTAGACTTTTCATTTGTGATCTACAAATTAAAGCAGCTCATATAATCTCTACTGGAGCCAATTAAAATATGATTTGAGTCCAACAGGAGCTTAGTGATAAATGAAAAAGTACAAGGAAGAGCTCCTGTGCAAGTGCTGGGAGAGAAAAGCACGTTTAGGCCTGATAAAGCAGCCATCAGTTAAGCAAAGTGTAATCATTAAAGTCTTTATTATTCATCAGTATTAGTGAAAGAGGCTAAATGAAAGACGGAGTGGTTTATGAATTATGAAAGCTTGTAATTGCAGACAGAGTTCTAGGCAACACCTGCAATGAGACTGTATTATGACATAGAATAAGTTCCATCTGCAGACACAAAACTGTTTCAGAACTGGTGCAAATAGTCAGTGCCCTTTCCTGTGGAGCCAGATGTATCAAATGTGAGTGTTACGATTATTGTGAGGAAAAACGTTCAAATGTCAGAGTTTGTGCCGTTATGAAATCAAACACCAAATAAAGTGAGAGTGACCAAAATGGCAAAATAAACATATTTTCCATTTATACGTATTATTTTTCTCTGTATTTTGAAAAGAAGATTAAAAAGACTTATTTTTGATTTGAAAATACTCACAATTGTTATATTTTCTTTGTTATATTAGGAACTGAATAATCACATATATCGATTCATAATCTTGACAACAATAAAGTCTCAAAGAACTGAAACATAAATGACTCCAAATATTCCAGACAATAGAATTTACTTAATTATTAGGTTAATTATGCTCCCGCAGCTTTTCTTTTTCCTTTCATGTGTTTCACAACTCATTTCATACACTAAAACATATTTTAAACACTTTAAAACAGATTGTACAGAATTTAAAACAACATTTCGATTGGAACAAAGGATATTGATCAAATATGAATGAATCAAACTGAAATAAAAACGTAATATCATAGTCATATCTATTCCAAACCAAAAGTCGTTTGATATTATTTACTACACCTCAAAAGAGACTCTGGAATGGATTTGCAAAAGTCATTTCTTTTTGGACCACGACTGAATTGAAATAGAATCCAGTGCATTGTAAGTTTCCTTTACAAGGCCAGGGCCTCGACAGAGCTTTTGTACAGCACTTGCTTGACTTCCCTGCAGTATTTATTCACTCAGACTCTATTGAAATGCACAGCCTCATCTAACATACACGCTGAGTGTTGGTGAGAGCATCTGTACAGGCTCCTCAGCCTCCTATAATTACACTGGAGGCAGTCAAGAGTGGCAGCATTTAAACTATTTCAAATGCTAAACGCCACTGTCAAATGTTGCCCAAAGCCGTTCTTTCTTTCATGTTGCAATAACAAGGTTCAATTGAAATAACAGCTTTATAATGGACTGCGTTGAAAGCTGCTGAGAACTAGAAAAATATTGCACGTGTGGATTTTTGAAGTGCACCTGGAGAATCTTCTATGATAATACTTAAAAAGCCTATTACACATTGTTTTGTTATTCTATAATATAATCTGTGAGTCAATAAGACTGAAGAACGTTGAACATGCATTTTGCAAACATGTTTCCATATCATTACTAAAAACATATACCGGGTTATATACTGTGGTTAAAGTCCATTCAATCCATCAATAATAACTACACTAAGCATTTTCCATCCATCCATCCATTTTCTACCGCTTGTTTCCATTTCATTATTTTATGTTGGTCAAGTAAATAATTTAGATTTGAAATGGTGTATTTAAATATGTTCATGTACCAATCAGTAAAATGAATTCCAGCGTATCACTAAACTATTATGATATTGTGAAAAGATAAAGTGCCACCAATCAACTGACTGCTTGGATAAAGTGCCTCACAGTAACAAACCTACATTTCAGTCATCCTGATGGAGGAATCGCATCGCCATGGCAGCTGCTACAGTGATATTAAGTGGACCAATGAAAGACTTTCCTCAAGAAATGAAATATGTTTGTACAAGTCGCTCTTTTCCAAAACGTTATGGTCCGACAAAGAGTTATTAACGACCTTTGGTGTTAAAGAAAACCTGCTTCTGGGGAAAAGTGTTTCTGAAATCTCACAGGAGCTGTTCATTTATCATAACCCATCAATTCACTACTAAAATGACCATCTTTTATATATTTGTTTCTCTCTAAAGTTAAACATGTAGGGAAAGTAAAGCTTTGGCAGAATTGCTTTTATGTGTGTCATTGCGTTCATAAAAATAAGCCTCTATAGTATTATTTTCTGGCTTGGTGCAGCAACCTTGACTCGGTCATCCATACGCAAGAAAGGCGTGAAAAGCAGAACGCCATGAAGCGTACATAATGACATTTTCAGAACATTCACCTCATAAACGCGATGCGAGACCACACAAAGCCCACATTCTGAGGGGCCTGTGAGTGCGTGGGTGTCGCCTGAGCTGTTGCCAGCCTAAATCCATACACAAATCGCACTATTTCGCAGCTATTGTTAGTTTGCGGGGTCTCGGAGGAGCGAGCGGGAGAATGGGGCGGTGCTCCGTGCTAACGTGTGCACTCTGAATGCTAACTGGACTGGAAGATGACAAGACTAGAGCAGTGGGCCAGAGCGATCTCACTTAAGTGGGTTGAAACTAAAGCCAAGGTCACTGTGGTCAAGCTCAAAACCAAACGAAAGGTCAAGTTGAGGGCGTTTATTTGTTTTGCCTTTATTCAAAACAATATATTGGGCACTATACTGAAGTGAAGAGAATATAGCTTTGGATTTACATCATATCTTTTGAACATGATTATTTGGACACTAATCAGCATATTTATTTTTGTCAATATTGCCCAAACAAAACTATCCTATCCACTATTAACCTATAAACCTGTCAAAAAAGGGCATTTGACGTTGAACTACTACCGTAATTTCCTAATGACTACTTTAAGTGGCACATGATCAGCTCTGGTTGTATAATAAATAAAAGCAAATCTACTGAATTGAATTAAGGCTCGGTAAATAGCTGTAAATATGGATGTGTGTTTTAATAGGAATGTCTTCAACTACTATTATTGTAGATTGCACTGTTGTGGCTGTTGGCTTGTTGAATTGGGTTCTTATAGTTGATTTTATTTTTATAACAGGGCCCATGGATAAACACATGAATCGAGAGGTTTTACACCAGATTTAGCCAAAGCTCATTTCCATCTCTAGTCCCTGGGCAGGTTTGCAAACATAATTAAAATGCGTCCAAATTACTATTAATTTACTATCAAAGTGCCTTATTTAAAAATATCACATTCAACATTTAAACTTGCACTATATCAGAAATTACCATATAGTGATATTACCCTGGACTATGCAATTATAAAATCAGTGCTGAGTCTGGAAAAGGACTTTTCGAGCATTTGAAAAGAACTCCCTCAGGTCAGGGGGAGTTTAATCCCTTCTAATAATGTTTTTAACTGAATTATATTAAAGCATCACACGCTTTGGACCTATTGGATCTATTGCATACTACTTGTATTATCCCTCTCTTGTCTTTGCTGTCATTTTTAGCTCCTGTTCGGCTGATTCATTGTGTCACAACTGAAGTCCATAACAGACGTCTTTTATCTCATTTAAAACAGAACAATCAGTTTAAGGTTATTTCGGTGGTTGATACAGTTGCAAAGTGACACCCAGTCTTCTGCATGTGCACTCGTCCGTGACATATCCAGACACGACTTCTGTCACTGCACCGCTGCATGTGCTGAGTGTTCTGTGGACTGTGCAGCTGACTCAGAGTCAGACTGAATGTGGTGCTAAAGCTGCTTTTACACCAGGAAACACTGCGATGTCACAGTGAGAGGGCAGAAGAGAAACACAACACAGCAACTATAAAGTCTCAAAGAATGAAAACATCAATTACTCCAAATATTCCAGACAATAGAATTTACTTCTCATTTTTAGGTGAATGTGCTACTGCAGCTTTTCTTTTTCCTTTCACGTGTTTCACAACTGAATTCTATTTCAATTCAGTCGTGGTCCTGAAGGAAATGACTTTTGCAATCCATTCCTCCGTTCCAGTGTCTCTAAATCACTAATAGTATAGACTAATAGTATATCACTCCAAGCTGTAGATTTCTGAAGGACAATATCATTTCAATTTACAATCCATTCATCATTTACAAGTGAATATAGTCCTATGATCGTCTTTGCAGCTTCTACTTTCATGCAGCGTTTCCATAAATTGTGTCATTTTGTATAAATGTGTGTTGCACTGTACATTACTCGGCCTGTTCCTCAGAGACCTGTTAAAATGTGACTTGACCCAGACGGAGGGGGTCAGTAGAAGATGTAGCCCTCTGTCCGCAGATATAAGTCCCTCAGGACGAGCTGTCACAATGCACTAAAGACAAACACAGAAAAACGCACGTTTTCAAACACAGAGGAAAAAGAAGAGAAATGTGTAATTTGATGAAAGTCCTGGTTTGGAGATAAAGAGGAAAGTGTTAAAAGAACAAATCTGCAAGAAACGATGCAGCTCTTCAAACAGAGAGCTGTGCTCGAAAACGGCTCAGAGGATTATTCCCATTCACATGTTCTCTGTGGAGCGTGAGATTCAGCTCCGGTTCGATCTGTTCTTCTGACTCATTTTACAGAGCGATGGGAACAGAATATGTGCATGGATGTACCTCACTGCTGCACAATGCCACTCACATTGTTAAGCACCAGAAGCAAGACCAGTGCTTGGAGGTAGTTTTTATATGTGCTTGTTGCTAAGCAACATCAGCATCATGCTGCATCCTCGTTCAGATCTCAAAGTACTTTTGACTCTGGATATTTCTCTGAATGCGTGTGATCTCCAGTAAGACTAATGTTCTGTGTGAAAGAATTGACTTTCATCTGCTGCACATGAAAGACCTTAGCTCTCTGTGGTGGAGCATATCACCTGGTTTACCATTTATATATTACTGTAGGATTCTAAAACTACAGATATTTATATTTGTAACATTTGGGATTTTCCTTCAAAGCATGAAGTGATTTCAAAGTGATTTTGATCCTGTCGTGAGCTCTGGAGTTGATCTGCCGTCTTGTTCAGACATCTAGATATGTGTGTCGTGTGTCGTGTGTCG
>NW_027316167.1:17994511-18007011 GCF_026437365.1 Eucyclogobius newberryi | reverse complement strand
CAGTTTTGTTTTGTTGTTTGAAATATTGCATGGATTTCTGAACTGCATAGCTCTCTAGATGTAATAATTGTGGTGTTATTCAAGTGCCTCCTTGACTTGTTGTAATCATGAGCTGCCATTCATTTAGTGCGAGTAACTCAACAAGGGCCCTCCTACTTCTATGCTCATCAATGTTTCTTTATTATTACATTAGAACACTATTATTAGACACTTGGGCAGATCCATGTGGTGTTGTTCTGCACTGATGACACGTGCTGGGTCGAGTTCATTAGGCCTGAGTCACTACGACGCCCAAGTGTCATCGGCCAAAGCTGTTCGGAGGTCAGTAATGTGGAGAAGTGTGGGTTAATACACTGATGACCCACTGCAGAGACTCACTTTCAGGCTGTTTTTTTTTTTTTTGGCTTTCAGCATTTATCCAGGCCTTTGTTCATTATCAAGAGGTAAAGTCATTGTCACTCTTTAAGATACAAGACCATAGAAAACATACATACGTTTAAATCCAAAATTGAAACAGCAGCTCCGTCACATAAACACAACAGCATCATACACAGACAAACATGTAGAACATCCAACAAAACAAGAGGCGGCAGCATTTGTTCTTCAGCAACTACATAACTATATAACAAGCCCCTATGCTTTACGTTTGAGTCCTGATACATTGTCCGATTCTTCCAGGAGCCGCAGACATTGCATTGTACTCTCCACATGGGTCCGAACCACAGGAAGTAATCCATCAGTGGCGTGGCCCCTCCGACACGTGTCCCTGTGGCTGTACGTCACTGTCAGGACGCAGCGTCGTGTGGAGGCATTTAACGAACAGGCTCCTATAGCAACGTAAAGATGCTTCATATTGAGTGGTGTCTGCAGTGCAACGCGGGCAGATCAACATAAAGGTGCACAAAGAGAGAGAGCATTGTCAGGGGCCGCTTCAGTTTGGTTATATTTTGCTTCTTTGCACTCTGAGCTGCCACAATATGTCTCCCAAAGTCAGTAGCACAAACATTTAGCATAATATGTCTCGGGATTAGCTAAAAGTGCATTGTGTAAGAACATTTAAGTGGTTAAATTGATGTTGCAAGCATCTAAGTGTTATAGTTTATCATATATTCCTGATATTAATGCACCTGGGCAGGTTTAAAATGTGCCCTGTGAACAAAATACTAAAACCATAATTCAAAAGAAACTGCTTTTATACTAAATGGGAAAAAAGATTTAAGCACTCTTACTTGGATTTTGCTTACCAAATGTTTCTACAAGGGGCATAAAATATACATATAAAGCCATTTTGTACGTTGTGGCATATTGTAGTAATAAATATTACAATATGTTTTGACTTGCAGGGCAAAGGTCCATGGAAAAGGGATTATACACACTTTAGGTTTAGGCCTATTTCATTTCTACATATTCCCGCATCAAGTTCTTCCTGTTTTTGCAATTCTTCAAAATGTATTTAAAACACCTTGTAATCAGACTAGCGACATAAGAACAGTGAGACATAGAACACCTTAAGCAATTGAGACTTTGAAAATGGAATTAAGTAAACAAAATTGGGATGAAATTTATAGGTATGAAAATCCTAATGAAGCATATGATCTCTTTTTAGCAAAATTACTTGATATTTATAATAATTGTTGTCCACTTAAGACAATAATTTGTAAAAAACAGATGCTGAAACCCTGGTTTACTAAAGGAATAATTAAGGCTTGCAGAAAGAAAAATCAACTACATAGGAAATTCCTAAAATCCAGAACGCAGGTTTCTGAAATTAAATATAAAGCATACAAGAATAAATTAGTTAATATAATCAGAAATTGTAAGAAAGAATATTATACAAAATTATTAATGCATAGACAAGATATCCAGGGAACATGGAAAATAATGAATGATTTAATACACAAGAGACATAATAATAATAATAATAATAATAATAATAATAATTATCCTAATTATTTGAACAAAGACAATGACAAAATAAGTCATATTAAGGGAATTGTTCATGAGTTTAATGATTACTTTGTAAACATTGGCCATAAATTGCCAACAAAAATTGTGCCCCCTCAAAACAATGACATGGAGATTGGGGTCACGTATGAAGGTGTAAATTCATTTTTTCTAAACCCAACAAATGAAAATGAAATATTGAAAATTGTGAAGAGCTGTAAAAACAAAAAATCAACAGATAATAATGGGTTCAATATGTTTTTAGTCAAAAATATCATGGAACATATTGTCAATCCATTTACTCACATCTGTAACCAATCTTTTAAAACAGGAATTGTTCCTAATCAAATGAAAATAGCAAAGGTTATTCCCTTGTACAAAGGCGGTGACAAACATTTGACTTGTAATTATCGACCCATTTCTTTACTTTCACAATTTTCAAAAATATTAGAGAAATTGTTTGTTAAAAGATTAGATAACTATGTTGAAGTTAACAATATATTAAATGAGTATCAGTTTGGTTTTAGAGCACACAGGTCCACAATGATGGCAGTTGTTAATCTGGTTGAAAATATTTCCCAATCATTAGATCAAAAACTCCATACAATAGGTTTATTTTTGGATTTACAGAAAACATTTGATACAATTGACCACACAATTTTACTACAAAAATTGGAAAAATATGGCTTTAGGGGAAAAGCAAATTCTTGGTTAAATAATTACTTATCGGATCGATTCCAATATGTTCATCTGAAGGGAGCAGAGTCTAGTTGTCAGCAAATTAGTTGTGGGGTGCCACAAGGCTCTGTTTTCAGCCCAAAATTATTTTTATTATATATTAATGATATCCAAAAAGTATCTGATGTTCTTAATTTTATCTTGTTTGCAGAGGATACCACAGTTTACTGCTCGGGTCATAATCTTAGTGAGTTGGTGAAGGTGATGGAGAGAGAACTGCATAAACTAAACAACTGGTTTGCATTAAATAAATTATCATTGAACTTAAATAAAACAAAATTTATGGTATTCAGTAACAAACATGTAGATAATGATATCAAAATCAAAATAAATAGTTATGAAATTGAAAGAGTCAATTATATTAAGTTTCTTGGAGTGATCATAGATTGCAAAATTTCATGGAAAACACATATACAAAATGTACTGAAAAAAGTGTCAAAAACTATTGCAATTTTATACAAATTGCAGTATATTTTGAAAAAAAATGCCTTATATTTACTTTACTGTTCTCTCATTACTCCATATTTAACATATGGTATTGAAATCTGGGGAAACACATACAAAACTAGAACCAAACCAATTTTCATTCTACAAAAAAAGGCCATTAGACTGATCAATCATGCATCTTATAACTCGCCGAGTCACCCTTTGTTCATTCAATCTAAGCTTTTAAAATTTTATGATTTGGTAGACCTGTATACTGCTAAATTTATGTATTTAGTTAAATGTAATCAAGTCCCTAATTCATTGAGGATAAAGTTTACCCAGAGGGAAAGTAAATATAATTTAAGGGGAACGTGTATATTTGACAGACCTTATGTGAGAACAACGCTGAGGGAACATTGTTTGTCAAGTAAAGGAGTTAAATTATGGAACAATTGTTGCGATGAATTAAAAAATGCCATTTCTTTATTTCTGTTTAAAAGGATCTTTAAGGAAACAATCATAGAAAAATATTTAGCAGAATGAAAATGCAGCTTTGTTATAATACCTTGAATGCTTGGGGAGGATACTTGTGAGCAGACTGTCCAGTATTATGTAGTGTTGTTTTTGTTGATGAACTGTGGCTTGTGAACTATAAAATGTCCACCAATGTTGAGCGTTTGACAGAAGGGTCAGCACAATAAGCCTTGGCTTCTGCTTACACCTGGTCAAAAAACATTAATGTATCTCGAATTTAGTTTTGTGCTTGAATGTTGAGCACCTTTTGTTTTGTTTTTGACCAAACCACAATAAAAAAAAAAAAATTAAAAAAAAGTTTGACGTTAATTTCCTTCTGCATTAGGCAAACGCTCGACTTCTGAAATCAGAAATGTGAAATTTATTCCACACTTAATCTGTGCACTACAGTGTGGAGTGGCTGATGAGCTCCTTAATTCAGTCATTAACACCAAGTTTGGCTAATTTTATATTATATTTTACACATTAATTAGAACAGGAAGTAGGCATATGTCGACATAAATAGAGTCTAAATATTATTTTAATCATTGCTGTGTCATTTTCATGTATATAGTACATTTAAATCGCACACATAAGTAATGATTTGACTTTATCATCACTATTATTGCTAATACTATTCACCTTATTTCTCCCCGTCCACTTTTGCATCTTCTTCTTCTACAGGTTTCTTACCACAAATCTAAAATGGCGTCGTTTTAAACAGGTAATTTTATTCAAAAAACATGGAGTCTCATTCATTCAGCGACCAATCAACGATCAGTGTCATAATTCACTTGATCTGAAGAGTATTTCTGGTAGTGTTCTGGTAGTGTTCTGGTAGTGTTCTGGTAGTGTTCTGGTAGTGTTCTGATTGTGTTCTGATAGTGTTCTGATAGTGTTCTGATAGTGTTCTGATTGTGTTCTGATAGTGTTCTGATAGTGTTCTGATTGTGTTCTGATAGTGTTCTGGTAGTGTTCTGATAGTGTTCTGATTGTGTTCTGGTAGTGTTCTGATAGTGTTCTGGTAGTGTTCTGATAGTGTTCTGATAGTGTTCTGATTGTGTTCTGGTAGTGTTCTGATAGTGTTCTGGTAGTGTTCTGATAGTGTTCTGATAGTGTTCTGGTAGTGTTAGTGTTCTGATAGTGTTCTGATAGTGTTCTGATAGTGTTCTGGTAGTGTTAGTGTTCTAATAGTGTTCTGATAGTGTTCTGGTAGTGTTCTGGTAGTGTTCTGATGGTGTTCTGATTGTGTTCTGATAGTGTTCTGGTAGTGTTCTGATAGTGTTCTGATTGTGTTCTGATAGTGTTCTGATAGTGTTCTGGTAGTGTTCTGGTAGTGTTCTGGTAGTGTTCTGGTAGTGTTAGTGTTCTGATAGTGTTCTGATAGTGTTAGTGTTCTGGTAGTGTTCTGATAGTGTTAGTGTTCTGATAGTGTTCTGATAGTGTTCTGATAGTGTTCTGGTAGTGTTAGTGTTCTAATAGTGTTCTGATAGTGTTCTGGTAGTGTTCTGGTAGTGTTCTGATGGTGTTCTGATTGTGTTCTGATAGTGTTCTGATAGTGTTCTGGTAGTGTTCTGATAGTGTTCTGATTGTGTTCTGATAGTGTTCTGATAGTGTTCTGGTAGTGTTCTGGTAGTGTTCTGGTAGTGTTCTGGTAGTGTTAGTGTTCTGATAGTGTTCTGATAGTGTTCTGGTAGTGTTAGTGTTCTGGTAGTGTTAGTGTTCTGGTAGTGTTCTGATAGTGTTCTGGTAGTGTTCTGGTAGTGTTCTGATAGTGTTCTGGTAGTGTTCTGATAGTGTTCTGGTAGTGTTCTGGTAGTGTTCTGATTGTGTTCTGGTAGTGTTCTGATAGTGTTCTGGTAGTGTTCTGGTAGTGTTAGTGTTCTGATAGTGTTCTGATAGTGTTCTGGTAGTGTTCTGGTAGTATTCTGATAGTGTTCTGGTAGAATTCTGATAGTGTTCTGGTAGAATTCTGATAGTGTTCTGATAGTGTTAGTGTTCTGGTAGTGTTCTGTTAGTGTTCTGGTAGTGTTCTGATAGAATTCTGATAGTGTTAGTGTTCTGGTAGTGTTTTGATAGTGCTAGTGTTCTGGTAGTGTTCTGATAGAATTCTGATAGTGTTCTGATAGAATTATGATAGTGTTCTGATAGAATTCTGATAGTGTTCTGATAGTGTTAGTGTTCTGGTAGTGTTCTGATAGTGTTCTGATAGAATTCTGATAGTGTTCTGATAGTGATAGTGTTCTGATAGTGTTCTGATAGTGTTCTGATAGAGTTCTGATAGTGTTCTGGTAGTGTTCTGGTAGTGTTCTGGTAGTGTTCTGATAGTGTTCTGATAGTGTTCTGGTAGTGTTCTGGTAGTGTTCTGATAGTGTTCTGATAGTGTTCTGGTAGTGTTCTGATAGTGTTCTGATTGTGTTCTGGTAGTGTTCTGATAGTGTTCTGATAGTGTTCTGATTGTGTTCTGATTGTGTTCTGGTAGTGTTCTGATAGTGTTCTGGTAGTGTTCTGGTAGTGTTCTGATAGTGTTCTGATAGTGTTCTGGTAGTGTTCTGATATTCTGATAGTGTTCTGGTAGTGTTCTGATAGTGTTCTGGTAGTGTTCTGGTAGTGTTCTGATAGTGTTCTGATAGTGTTCTGGTAGTGTTCTGATATTCTGATAGTGTTCTGGTAGTGTTCTGATAGTGTTCTGGTAGTGTTCTGGTAGTGTTCTGATAGTGTTCTGATAGTGTTCTGGTAGTGTTCTGATAGTGTTCTGATTGTGTTCTGATTGTGTTCTGGTAGTGTTCTGATAGTGTTCTTGTAGTGTTCTGGTAGTGTTCTGATAGTGTTCTGGTGGTGCACGGCTGTTTTCTCCTCCACAGAGCTCTGAATCTCGCAGTGCCCCTCTCCTCGCTGGAGCAGAGGTCCAGCCAACCTGTTACATCTGCTTTAGTGTGATGTCCCCCGAGACTCTGTGCTGAGAGCTCCTCTCAACACCTCCTCAATTTATTTGGACTGGCACTGATCCAGGGTCACTACCTTTCACTGTTAATCCAGGACATGTGGATCCAGCACAAAATCACTCTCAAAAATGTGTGCCAAGATCCTGCTCCTCCAGAGGCCGGCTGCAGAGGCTGTGCTGCTGTGATGGACTCTGGACCTTTGTGGTTTGGCTTCTATCCTTTTTTTAGGTGTTCAGAGATGGTCATTTATCACTATTAATTGGATTGTATTTCTTGAAAGAGCAAATGTTAAAGATGTTAAAGATGTTCTATATCTATGTAACTTTTCTGATTGAGGGTTGTCTCCATGGAGATTTAATTGCTTTACCTGAAATGTTCCACAGCATTATGCACCTTCACATACACTTTACTGTGAGTATTTTTAGAATTGTTTGTTTTCATCAAATAACAAAAGCATCATTTATGAATGTACATAAAATATAAAGTGGTGATTTGTCAAAATCAAAAAAATCTTAGCAGAATGAAGGTTTGCTGTTTTGGAGGGAGAGGAAGCGCAGACACAGAGAGAACAAGCAAACACATGAGATCTTGTGTATAATCCACTTAGAGCAGTCACACATTCAGAAATATTTAACTGCACATTGGGGATATGGGCAATCGTTTTAGCAATAAACATATGTATCGCTTTTTTTAGAAAAGACTTTCACATTCACACATCATTTCTTCTTCTCAAGACATTTAGGCTAATTTGTGCTCTAGTTTTCATTTTCTAAGAGCTACAGAATTATATTTGGCTCCATGTGAGGACAGATGTACAGTATCAGAGCAGAGTCTTGTCAGATGTGTGGAGCTGGAGTGAAAACAAAGCCACAGTGCTGCGTCTCTCGTGGCTCACGGATAATTGAAAATAAATAGCATCTTGCTGCTGCAGACTAAATACTAATGCTGCTGCAGCCACGCTGGGACATCAGTGTGCTCTCAGCAACAAACAAACTCTTTTTTTCTTCATATATGCAACATAAAAGCCTCTCATCCTCAAAATAATTACAACTTTAAGTATAGTACTCATTACTATACTTGACTTAATCAAAATGCACAGCAACTATGGAATAAAAGGGGTATAAGCCAAAGCAATGACATCATCTTCTAAACAAACTGAAAGCTTTGCCTAAAAAAAAAAAACTTTTGTAGGGGGCACTTCTTCCACAGTTATTATTTATATATATTTTTATGATTTTTGTACGTATTGCTCACTTACCAAATACATTCTGAGCATCCTAATTATTTACAGCGATTAGTTTAGAAGTGTTATTTTGCCATCACGGTAAAGTTAACAACAACTAGCATGTGCAGTATCATGAATAAAACACAGGAGGAACTCATTTTACAGATGCTTTTACAATACATCTGTACTGCGGCAAACAGATCTCACTGTATTGAATGAAAGAAAAAAGGTACAGCCCTTTAAAGATTGAATGGCATGAATACCATTTTAGTCTTGTCCTAGTCCTGTTTTTGTCCTGATCAAGTCCAGATTTAGGCCTGGGTTTAGTCTCAATTTTGATGTATTGAGAATGCAAAAAAAAGTCGATGTGTGCCAGAGCAGTTGCCAGAGAAGTTGTCTTATACAATGGCATCCTGTCAACTGCAGCTTCACTTTCTCCATTCAGTTTTATCGCTGGCCCATTTCAAATAAACACATTGATGAATGGGCTTGTTTTGGTGCTGGCGGCAGTGCAGACAGATGGGAACAACACAGAGGAAATGTGTCTGGATTAAACCCGCCTTTTACATCATCTCCTGTGGCTATTTCAACATATGTATGGATGGAGATGGTCCCGTAGTTCTGGAAAGCCAAATGAACAGAAAATGCATATATTGACAACATATTTGCAGAGGCTGTTTTGTGTTTGTGTAGAAGCGAGCACACTCAAAGCAAGAAGGTACGGATATGTTTAATTATATACTGTAATATATGCAAAACAAGAAGAAGAAATAGTGCAGCTTTAAATTGAGGATCCCAATTAAATATCAAGCCGGGGAAGATGAATGCTTTGACAGAGATTGCAATAAAACTACTTCCAAACAAAGAATTTTACACACACACGCTCACATGGCTAAAGGAGGAAGTATGTAAAAAGCCTTTGGCACGTTGGTAATATATATTCACATGTATTCAGCGCACGGCTTTAAAACAGCTTTTTTCAGATGACAAAGAGAAACCGGATGCCAATCTGAGCTTTGGCACTTACTTCCAGACTGAAGAAATAAAATGCTTTATTATTAGTTGCAGACAGTGCGCAGTGGTCTTAATTTGTCATAAAGTGCTGCTTTTACAATGCACTCTTTGGGGGAAAACACACAATTCACTCATTTACAAAACAAAGCCTGGTAGCAATAGCACACTCATGAACCGTCCTCATATTGTACAGCTGCATGAGAAGAACTAATATGCCCTGATAAGCCTTCCTCCAATTGACATGCACAGAGCAGCGCGGCGATAATTAATGACCAGCGTTAAATGGTGCGCTGCGCTCCAGGGCCGACGTGGAGCAGTCTCTGGTTTAGAGCCAGAAGTGAGCATGAGCCTGCAGAGTCCAGACCCGCAGGGGCGCGAGGCGGTCCGGGGCAGAAGGACTGGACAGAGATAAAGGCTTTGGTGTCCCTTGGTGTCTTCGGAGCAACTTTGTTTGGAAAGTAATCGCAATCTCGTTGCCAATTTCTGTGAAATTCAGCTGGTAAAAGGAAAGCAAGTATTATTTATGTGAGAACGATGGTGACCAGTTGAATCATATTTGGCAAATAAACTCAGTCAATCTGAAACAACAACAACACAATCATGGCATAATGCGTGGAAGCGACTAGAGTCAAAATATCTGTTGTCTTGAGCTACTTTAAGAACTTGTACTTCCCTGAATAGATTTTGGACACCATACTTTTCCTCCTACTTGAGAAAAAGTTTTGGTTCCTCTTCCCACTGTGAGTAAGTGACAAAAGCTTTATTTTGACAATATTAAATGATTTGAACATTTGTGCTTCGTGCCCTGCTCCTTCAGATTTCCCTTTTTGTATCTTATACCAAATACCACATTTTGAGCATCATCATTTTCTGTCCTTCCAACTACAGTAACTTTACAGTAATTTATTTGACCACTACTTGTACTTCTACTTGAGTAATTATTTTGAAGCAACGTTACTCTTACTTGAGCACAATTCTTGGCTACTCTACCCACCTTTAATTGTAGACAACGTTCTTCTGAAATGCATGTTATTTGAATGTATATACAAACACATAATGAAAGCAGTCTGACCATCCAGTATTACTTTTGGCTTATCCTTTTCTTTTTAAAGGTTGTTTTTATGCCTGAAGGCTTTATTTGAAAGGACCGTTGTAGTGTGAAAGGGGGAGACGGTCTGTAAGTGTCGGCCTGCACCACCGGCAAAGCACTGGCCTGTTCTTTTCAAAGTGTAACTCCGAGAGCCCGTTTCCTCCAGGTGACTGCGAGATGTGGCGAGGCTCAGCTGGCACAAAGACAAACCCACAAAGGTTTCATTAAATACAACTTACAGGCGCTGTGCTGCGGAGAGGACTTCTACTGCGTCTGCCTATGCATTACAATATCCTCTCCCTGATAGTTATTGTCAGTCCATAATTCAACTTGAACGTTTTCACTGCAGTCTAATGGAAATGCGTTCTGCTCTGCTCACTGCTGCGCTTGTGATAAATGTGCCCAGTGTCACTTTAAAATGGTAAAAGATTACAGTTGTGTTTGGTGATCAATAATGACTCCGGTCTCGCTCTGAAAAGCTAATAGTGGCTCACATTGGTAAAAATGGGATGTTTCATTTGTTTACTCTTGCTCTTGTCGTCACGGGTGGCTGAAGTTTATCCCTGCACCTCTGAGCTTTGAGCTTTGTGTTGCTTTGTTTAAGCTGTAACTAGACTTTCTCTCTGTAAAGAAATGTGTCCTCTGCGTTTGACCCATCATTCAATCTCGTTGAGACACGAGGAGTGAACCCGGGATTTGAACCTGACCTTCTTGTTGCTGCATTATCTAAAGGTGCACTCTGTCACTTTTCTGCTTTTCTCCAGATGTTTTTATTGGTCATTGTTATGTGAGCGGCCTCTCCCCACCACAGATCTGACTTGTATCTTGGCCCGGTGGCATCACATGTTTGTTTTTGGATTAATATAATCCATAATATGTATCATTAATTAAGCAACACTAACATCTCCATGGAGACGAGACAAGTAGACCGTGTATACTAATGGAAAGAGGCAATGGTGCAACTGCAGGTGTTAAATACCATTTCAGTTGAGCTCATGCAACTTAAATGATTTTCACAGTCAGTTTGTAATCAAAATATGTTTTAAAAATGTTTTAAAGTTTGAATAATATCCATCAAGTTTAATTTGTAACTTTGTGGTGTTATCTTCATTTCACACTTCCCTATTTTAATCACAAAATTTCTCTTCTGTTTCTACCAAACCCTTTGAGATCCTCTTTTTTGGTTTAATCTTCTCTCACAAGGTTGTTTAGTCCTCCAGGTCTTCCACAGCTGCCAATCATTCAACCTTCTGCTGGTGAAAAGCCTCTTCATAAATAACTGGTTTCTTATGTCCTGTCACATATTCTAATATTGCCTGTGTTTTTATGTCTTACCAGATGAAGTGAACGTTTGTCTCCTCTTTCTCTCTCAGATCACCTTCTTCATGCTGCTGTCTGCGGTTTGTGTGATGCTGAACCTGGCCGGCTCCATTCTGTCCTGCCAAAATGCCCAACTGGTCAACACTCTGGAGGACTGTCAGCTGGTGAGAATGACTCAGTGATAATCTGTTCTTTTAAAAATCACTATATTGTAGTGTATGTAACTGTTATGCTGTGCTGGTGATAATAAGTAGGGATGTAGACAATAAACTAAATATTGTATCACATGGTCACAAGTCTCACAATAATACTGAATATCAAATTACAAGATTCTTTACTTAAAGTCTATATGACAGGCTAACAACACATTTCAACATTTAAAACATGGTTGCAAACAAGGACCAAACAGTAATGACACCAAGGAAAATATAAAATGTCTACAATTTTCTCTCAGCCTTGTCACAATATTGCAATAATTACTTTAATATGAATATCGTACCATAAGATTGGCACCGTTACGTCCTTTGAGAGAAGTTTTTGTACTTTCATGAATAACCTCTATTTAACAAAATAGGTGTTATTTTGGAGCTTTTCCTAAACCTTAAATGATGTAAATAACATTATAAACTAGATTTTGGATATAAAATGTTATATTAAACACTTTATTTCTGAGTCTGATTTAACTGAGATAAAGCCATCCACCCAATGTACGGATTTCAAATTTACATTTAGATGTAACGCCAGAGCTACTTTGATATTCAGAAATATTCAGGGGTTAAGGAAGCTGGTTTATCTCACTTCTGAATGTATTTATGAAGCTTTTCTTCTCACAGCCACTGATTGCATGACATTGAAAACTGAATATATTTCAATAATGAGATGCCAAGCTGAATTTAGCACAGAGTACAGGAACTGATAACCCCAAATACATAAACCATATCTATGCTTTTGTTACAACAGTTTGCACTTCTTCTCACAATAAAGTATAGCTTCTGTAGTCTGAGAATGCTTTATGTTCCTCCCACGAGATTCCTCCCTAAACTCAGGACTGAAATATTCTCCTTCTTGACTCCCCGATGTAATTAACCCTCGTTTGTTCAGTTCACGTCCTGCTTTTACTGAAACTGGGACGCTTTGTCGACATGCGCTCTGCTACAGATGCTTACAGCACAGTATCAGGCAACTGCTTTGTTTCACTTTGAACTGCAGCAAATACATCCGTTCTGTCTTCATTCTGCTTTCAATGTGGTGCAAACCTTGTTCTAGGTTCATAAATGAAGAAGCA
>NW_027316167.1:17894511-17989511 GCF_026437365.1 Eucyclogobius newberryi | reverse complement strand
AGTTTGTCAAATTTGTCCATTTTCAAATTACCGTAAGTCTGAGTTATGTTTTTCATTTATCAGCTTTTCTATTATAAACAATAAATAATGTGATATTCAAACTGATATTTAGAAAACAACTATTTGATCACCTCAATTACTTGTCTGTAATTGCAACAAATTGTTTCTTGTTGTCAATTTTTTCCCCTCAACATTTCCGAGGCGCTGACCTTTCCTTCTTCCCCTGAACACGTCACACACTGTGTGGAGTCAAAGGCTGGTCCTGCACTTGTGTTCAATGACATGAGCCTGTGCAGGTCCCTGAAGAGCTCAGGGCTTTTACTGAAGCTTCATGTCCTCCAGACTCACGGACAGAAAGTCCTCACGGCCAGAGCAGGTCTAAGCACAGAGAGATTATGAGAAACATTCCAGCTCTCTTCAATTATTACACCATTTCATTTCAGCTTTATCTTGTTGCTTTGTGTCTCTGAAAACTTTTTTTTATCTCACTGTTAGATAATGTTCTAATCTGTTTTGAGATCATTGGAGGGGAAACTGCATCCAATGATAAAGAATGTGACTAAAATCAATTTAATGGAGGGCGGATACTGGATTATACATCTTTGCCATGTGCCAAACTATAACTTTTACAATATTTTGGATTCCTTACTGATCACTGAACTAAAATGTACAGAAAAATGTACGGCCCATTGATATCTTGAAATAAATGTGATCATTATAATAAAACGTAACTCCATTATCCAGTTATTCAATGTAGTTATTTAAATGCAAGGAAATCTGGCTGTGGTCTTTGAGTCATTTGTATTAGTCGACTTATTTCACGAAGATGATAAGGATTTACTGTTTAAGGAACAACAGGAGAAAGGAGGGGGAGGGAATTATCTGAGCGTAAATCATGAGTTCAATCTGCCTTTTTACATAAACACACTGTTTACTAATACATTTCTGTATAAATAGTTGTTTTAGCCTGACCTCCCGTGCACTTGCCGTCTTGTACCGCTCAGTCGAGTGTACTTAGCCGACAACAGCCCAAGTTAAATTACCCTCAAAGAGAGAACATGGGCCACACCAGATTCAGCAATAAACAGTAGTCAAAACAACTGCCCTTTTGTCTTTCATCAACTGAATGTAATAGCGAGGACTCTTTACGGCAAATGCAACTCTCTTCTCCTGTAAAGGACATCGCAATAACCCACAGCAATTGTCATCTCATTTATTTGCTGATACATATTGGAAATTGCTCTAAAATAAAGCCACTTAAAGCTGATCATTTGAGCTTTAATAATAGTAGCGCATGGCAGCATCAGAGGGCTGCAGTCGTCTGTCCTGCACTACAGCTCCTGCTTGCTCCCTCAGCGCGGCTTAAGCTGCTTTATGAGCTGTTCATCTAGATTGGGCATTTTATTTTTAGATGTAGCGCTGTCTATATCGACTCACAAAGAAGCTCAATATTTATCTTTTCTTTTGTTATTTTTGGTAATATATTAACATTCCGGCTGTAGAGTGTTAAATAATTAACACATACGATTCATAAATTACACCAACAAACGACTTGAGTGTTTCATCCTGCCCTTTATTTATTCGCAGCTCATAATTTTTCACAATGCGGTTCATTTTGACGAGCGTTTACTGAGATTGTGATTGTGTAGTGAGAGATGAAGCTAGCGTGAATGAAGCCTGGAAGACCTAACTCCACCTAATCTATGTCCACTGCGACGCCTCCTCTGATCCCAATCAGCGCACAGTCTGCTCCTTTTAAACCCTCATGCAGTCGACTCAGTCTGTGCTGCGACCCACCGCCTCCCCACATCCCCTCCTCCTCCTTCTGCATCCCTCACATCGTCCTCATCATCCTCATATCTACCACCACCAGTCTCCAGGCCCTGGGGGGGAGACATCTAATGCAATGCTATCATGAACCGCCCATAATAACAATGTAAAAAAAGAGTTGGCTAAATGCTTCTTTCCAGGGTGAAATGTGATATTTTCCAAAAAAAAACATATCACACATTGACGTTTTTTATCTTGACAGGCCTGTGTACATGTTCATTAGACCTATAGGGTCTTTATGACAGCCAAGCTTTCTATTTAAAAAATGCATTGGGGGGGATGAGTGTGCTGTATTATGTGGACCGCATATAGAATAGCTATTTGTTGTATTCTGTTGTATTTAATGGGAAACAAATGGAAATCTGATGTTTGAATGAATAAATAAAGAGAATAATGTTCAATATGACTCCTTTGAACAGCTTCTATGCTTGAATGCTGTGTAGTGGCCATTATACAAGGGTCAATCATTGATTTTTCCCTTCTGTTTTGACCATAGGAGCTGCTGTTTAGTGTGTGCGCTCTGAACGTCATCTCCACCATCGTGTGCGCTCTGGCCACGGCGATGTGCTGTATGCAGATGGTGTCCACTGATGTGCTGCAGATGGTGAGACTGCTCAACATAAATCCTCCTCTTTTTTTCTCGCTGGCTTCAGTCTGGAGGGGCAGCTACTGTTCTGGGAGAACAATGAGGCTTAAAGTGTGTGTGACAGGTTGGACTACACATTTAGCTAAAGAATGTAGCTTAGAGTTGACTAAAAATGTTGCTTAATTTTCTTCCATGGCTCAAATCTATAGAAAATAATAATAACCTCATAACACCTTTATTTTCTTAGTATTGTTTAAACTGTTAGAGAAATGTGTTTATTGCGTGTCAGTTGTCGCTGCATTTTAAGCTTTTAATTCTAAATGTTTCCTTACAACCTTGGACTTGACTGATAAATATTTACCACAATGTGTCACATGCACTTGATTTGGACTGTACATGCTTTTAGTTCTTGGGTAAATGCACTTTTCCCTTAAAAGCTTTATAACAGCCACAATATTTAATACGTTTTCCCTTTTTTAAGCCTTTTTGGCTGGATGTGGCTGCACACTTGAATAGCACTTGAAACCAGAAAATGATAGTTTATTCTGTGTAATGTGACATTTTGAGTTATCAATCTAACAATTAGTAAACTATCAAAGCCAATTGTAGGTTATACATTGCAACACAGTGGTCACTTTTGCCTCAATTCACTTTACAATTCAATATAAACCCATTTTGTTTGTTTGACTCAATTGTCCCTCCAATTACAAATTTCCTCCATATCCAAATCTGATGCTGGTGGTGTCGAGAACAGCAGCAATAAAGTGCAGCGTCTGGTGCAGAGCTGTTCAGATTCAGACTTAAAGCACAAAGAAGTGAGTCTTATCTGCCGTCGTGGGCCACATTTCCCCAGGAGCGCTTCCCATTTACCACAAGAAATGTTACCCTTTTATTTAGCTCAGTACATTTAGCAGAGTCAATAGCAGCAGTGGCAGCAGGGAGATTAGCAAGACTGGAAGGACATTTGGAGCACTTAGAACGCGTACGGTGAACTGTAGAAAGCGTATGGTGAACTGTAGAACGCGTATGGTGAACTATAGAACGCGTATGGTGAACTGTAGAACGCGTATGGTGGACTGTAGAACGCGTATGGTGAACTGTAGAACGCGTATGGTGAACTGTAGAACGCGTATGATGAACTATAGAACGCGTATGATGAACTATAGAACGCGTATGATGAACTATAGAACGCGTATGGTGAACTATAGAACGCGTATGGTGAACTGTAGAACGCGTATGGTGAACTGTAGAACGCGTATGGTGAACTGTAGAAAGTGTATGGTGAACTGTAGAACGCGTATGGTGAACTGTAGAAAGTGTATGGTGAACTGTAGAACGCGTATGGTGAACTGTAGAACGCGTATGGTGAACTGTAGAACGCGTATGGTGAACTGTAGAACGCGTATGGTGAACTGTAGAACGCGTATGTAGAACGCGTATGGTGAACTGTAGAACGCGTATGGTGAACTATAGAACGCATATGGTGAACTATAGAACGCATATGGTGAACTGTAGAACGCGTATGGTGAACTATAGAACGCATATGGTGAACTGTAGAAAGCGTATGGTGAACTGTAGAAAGTGTATGGTGAACTGTAGAACGCGTATGGTGAACTGTAGAACGCGTATGGTGAACTGTAGAACGCGTATGGTGAACTGTAGAACGCGTATGTAGAACGCGTATGGTGAACTGTAGAACGCGTATGGTGAACTATAGAACGCATATGGTGAACTATAGAACGCATATGGTGAACTGTAGAACGCGTATGGTGAACTATAGAACGCATATGGTGAACTGTAGAAAGCGTATGGTGAACTGTAGAACGCGTATGGTGAACTGTAGAACGCGTATGGTGAACTGTAGAACGCGTATGGTGAACTGTAGAACGCGTATGGTGAACTATAGAACGCGTATGGTGAACTATAGAACGCGTATGTAGAACGCGTATGGTGAACTGTAGAACGCGTATGGTGAACTGTAGAACGCGTATGGTGAACTGTAGAACGCGTATGGTGAACTATAGAACGCGTATGGTGAACTGTAGAACGCGTATGGTGAACTGTAGAACGCGTATGGTGAACTATAGAACGCGTATGGTGAACTGTAGAACGCGTATGGTGAACTGTAGAACGCGTATGGTGAACTGTAGAAAGTGTATGGTGAACTGTAGAACGCGTATGGTGAACTGTAGAAAGTGTATGGTGAACTGTAGAACGCGTATGGTGAACTGTAGAACGCGTATGGTGAACTGTAGAACGCGTATGGTGAACTGTAGAACGCGTATGGTGAACTGTAGAACGCGTATGTAGAACGCGTATGGTGAACTGTAGAACGCGTATGGTGAACTATAGAACGCATATGGTGAACTATAGAACGCATATGGTGAACTGTAGAACGCGTATGGTGAACTATAGAACGCATATGGTGAACTGTAGAAAGCGTATGGTGAACTGTAGAAAGTGTATGGTGAACTGTAGAACGCGTATGGTGAACTGTAGAACGCGTATGGTGAACTGTAGAACGCGTATGGTGAACTGTAGAACGCGTATGTAGAACGCGTATGGTGAACTGTAGAACGCGTATGGTGAACTATAGAACGCATATGGTGAACTATAGAACGCATATGGTGAACTGTAGAACGCGTATGGTGAACTATAGAACGCATATGGTGAACTGTAGAAAGCGTATGGTGAACTGTAGAACGCGTATGGTGAACTGTAGAACGCGTATGGTGAACTGTAGAACGCGTATGGTGAACTGTAGAACGCGTATGGTGAACTATAGAACGCGTATGGTGAACTATAGAACGCGTATGTAGAACGCGTATGGTGAACTGTAGAACGCGTATGGTGAACTGTAGAACGCGTATGGTGAACTGTAGAACGCGTATGGTGAACTGTAGAACGCGTATGGTGAACTATAGAACGCGTATGGTGAACTGTAGAACGCGTATGGTGAACTGTAGAACGCGTATGGTGAACTATAGAACGCGTATGGTGAACTGTAGAACGCGTATGGTGAACTGTAGAACGCGTATGGTGAACTGTAGAACGCGTATGGTGAACTATAGAACGCGTATGGTGAACTATAGAACGCGTATGGTGAAACTGTAGTTCACCATACGTAGTTCAGTTCATGTGATGTGTTTGTTTGTTGTTTCAGTTCATGTGATGTGTTCATTTGTTGTTTCAGTTCATGTGATGTGTTTGTTGGTTGTTTCAGTTCATGTGATGTGTTTGTTGGTTGTTTCAGTTCATGTGATGTGTTCGTTTGTTTTTTCAGTTCATGTAATGTGTTCGTTTGTTGTTTCAGTTCATGTGATGTGTTCATTTGTTGTTTCAGTTCATGTGATGTGTTTGTTGGTTGTTTCAGTTCATGTGATGTGTTCATTTGTTGTTTCAGTTCATGTGATGTGTTTGTTGGTTGTTTCAGTTCATGTGATGTGTTTGTTGGTTGTTTCAGTTCATGTAATGTGTTCATTTGTTGTTTCAGTTCATGTGATGTGTTTGTTGGTTGTTTCAGTTCATGCCGCACCGAGCGCGGGCCCTGAACGCTGACTGCATGACCCCACACGGGACCATCCTGCACCAGACGCTGGACTTCGATGAGTTCATCCCGCCCATCCCCCCTCCGCCGTACTACCCCCCGGAGTACACCTGCACCCCCTCCATGGACGCACAGAGGTGAGAGCACTCAACACGCCGCCATCATGTGAGGAGGAACACAACAAGGGGAAAGTGTCAAAGGCAAGAGAGATACAAAAGCTCTTCATTCATTGAGTATGAAAATATGAATGTTTGTAACATCAGTCATGTTTGAATGGACTTGTACCTGAACCACTAGTTTGTGAACAGCCTGTCCACAAGGGCCACCACACATGGGGAATGTAGACTTCCTTTCTGCAAAATCTCATTTGCTTCCTTTTCAGTGAAAGGAGCTAAAACATTTGGAACTCTTTACATGCATATAGATGTCACGTAAAGATTATTACCTTTTCAAAAAGCTGACTATACCTGCTTTTTATTCTGTTCATATGCTGCATTACACAACCATTTCATTGCTACTCATTGTACAAAAGAGCTTTATTTTGTTTTATTTGTTTCTGCTCTACCTGCACTGCCTGTTTTAGATTTAAGTCTATTTTCATGTATCTCAATTTTAATTTTATGCATGTTTCTTTTCATCTGCTGTTGTTTAAATGTACGTTGCAACATTAGAATTTCACCTTATCTTATCGTGGCTCCTCCAGCAGCAGCATTAGCAGTGTGATCACATGCAAACTGTGTGTCAAAATAAGCATCTGATCATATCACATCAATAGGAAGCTGTGGCCAATCTGTCTTTTTTTTCTTACACATTTTTGTTTCTTTTAGCATGCCCTCATTTTAGCATAGTCTATATTTTGACTATTATTATTATTATTATTATTATTATTATTATTCGTTGCTTTATTTTCTACACTCCTGGTTTCTGAATTGTTTTGCTGACAATGGCAATAAAACCTTCTGGTTCTGACATGGGCTGATTGTAGATGCTGCTCTGTAGGGTTATAACATGTTAGTGTAATGATTATTGTGAGAAAAACACGGACAAGACACCATGCAACAGTGAAATCCTTTATTAACTGTCCTCCACAATTCATCAAACATGTGACCAGCTTGCTGAATTATAAACAATATTCTCATCCCTTTGCTTTTGCATGTCGCTGAAACAAAAGATCCATGTATCTACAACCCCCACATTTAACCACACTGTCAGTCTGAGTCCTCAAACCTCTCTGACACGTCGGGCCTCAGCTGCTGTCACACCAGGCCTGACCTCGCCCTCATCATCTCCTCTATTTTCTCTGGTGCTGCACCGAGTGTCGCATCTGTTTGTCCATTATGCCATAAATATAAACAAGGCAGTTGCAGCGTTTACAGCGCAGCCCCCAGTGTCATGACATCATCGCAGGCCAATGATTGGTCGGAACATGCTGGTTGTATTTTTCACGCTCTGACACTTTAGAGGAGAAGGGACGGGTAATTAAAAGATATGACTGAATGCATGGCTGTGCTTCCTTAATTAGTGCCATATGAAACTGTGGTAGAACGCACTTGATAATACAATATGGATGGATTACATTGTAGAGGATATGGAAAAGAAGCAAATGTAGAAAGAAAAAAAAGTGTGTTTTAAAATCTTAAGCTTCTCTTCTTCTTCTTGTCGTTGACAGAGGCCTGCATTTGGATTTTCCTCATTCTCCTTTCAGCGCCATTTATGGCGTTCCCATCAACAGTCCAGGGACCCTGTACCCCACGGACCTGCCTCCTCCCTATGAGTCTGTGGTGGGACAGACTCCTGCCAGCCAGGTTTGTTACTCATGCTTTTGGTGTGCTCTAGTTGTACACCATCTAACCCTATAATATCTGGATGTGCAGTGTATAAAAATGACCTTCATCACCACGTTTCCCAAAAGGCTGTTGGATTGTTGGAAATATGTTGATTATATTGTTATACTGCAACAGACAAAGGAATTATGATGAACAGTAGAGTTATGTAACAGAGTTATGTTATATTTTTTTGTCTTTTTTTCACAATAGTGATTTTTCCACAGAAGCTCAATCTAAATCCACATTTTGTCCAGTGTTTATGACGAGACTTTTCAAATGAAATGCTGTAATGCTCTGTAATGAATTTGGCTGATATTGATTCTAGGTTTGTCATCATTCCAATAATGTTTTTAACATAAGGTTATATATAATAAGTTTAAAAATATATTATTATTTTTTTTCCCTGGATGTTGATGATTATGTTGTTGTGGCTATAGAAATGACTGTTTATTGTAGAGAGTGATGTTATAGCACCCTCTGCTGACCAAGCTGAGAAATTCAATATTACTACATCAGAAGTATTAAGGCAGCTTTTTATGTTGAAGTTTGACATATTACTACAAAAATAAATGTATATTCCCTTTATCACAGGTCACTACCAGCATTGAGCAACCGGCCACAGGTTCCAGTCAGTGTGACAGAAACACCACTGCAGGACTCAGCACTCAAGGTGAGAGGGGAGAACAAGAGCTCATGTCCACCTTGTGTGTTTCTTCTGAATGTTCACATATGTATTTCTCAGCCTCAGTGGACAGTGCGTCTCTGATGGTGTCTGAGGTGGCTGACCCGGACCAGACTTGCTCCTCTGACGACCTGTGCTCTCTGGAGGTGCAGGGCTCAGACCTGTCTCCGTACGGGACTCTGCACACGGCCCCCGCAGACGGCAGTTGCACCAGCCTTGAGCTGTGCACACGACACGCTCGTTGTCACCGTGGCCTGGTGTGCTCCGGGGCACGTCCCAGTGACACTGGCTACAGTGAGTCGTCCCACACTCAGGAGGAGCGTTCTCCAGACTGGTCCTCAGAGAACTACAGTAACCTGGACCAGGAGGACTCCACTGAACACGCTCACCTCAGTGAGGAGCTCCGGGCCATGCACATCAGTGACGAACTGGCCTCAGCCAAACAGTTACCAGAGGAGCCCAAGCCCTCTCCTCACTCCCTCATAAAGGCTCGTATGATGAGCCGTAAGCTGACTCTCCCAGTCACTATGTCGCCTCCGCCGCAGCCCTGCTCCCCCACATCAGTGGCCTCTTCTGGGGGGACTTCTGCCTTCAGCCCTCTGGCTCCTTCTCTGTCCCCATCGCCTCCAGCTCGGGCTCGAGGCCCGCGGTTATGTTTCAGTGTGTGGTCTCCTGCATCGTCACAGCCGCCCTCCACCTCCTCTACCTCAGCTCAGGGCAACTCCCCTGACCGGCCGCGGGGGCTGAGAGCGGCCAGGAAGTACCGCAAACTGGCACGCATCGTCCGCTCCACCAGCGACCCGCTGGCCTGCTCTACCACCACAGGAGGTCTGTTTGGGAGAAACGAAAACTAGTTTTACTGAATAAAGATACCCAAAATCAACAAAGACATAACGTATGTTAATTGATTTCAGGAGACAATTATGGCTGTGCTGCAGCAAACAACCCGGCTGAGGATTCAGTGCATGTTTCACAAGAACAAGGTAAATTCACAAAACATAAGGCAGTAACTTTGTTAAAATAATTCATAACATATGGTAAAAAAAAGTTAACTTGATATGTTTTAAGTGGCCAGCAAACCCAGTCACACCAGCACTAAGAAGCAGCAGAAGGAAGCCAAAAAGATTGACCTCCAAGGGAAATCCCGGACCGTGCACACTCACGAGCGCCCTCACTCTCTGGCCGACCTGAAGATGTACAAAGACACCAAGATCCTGGTGGCCAAGTTCCTGGAGCACTCCAGCTGCAGTCTACCTCCTGAAGTCCAACAGGTCGTCAACAACATCAAGTGTGTCATCAAATCAGACGAGAAACACATGGAGGAGGCTATTTTTAGTGCCAACGTCATTGATCAGGTAACTCGATTAGATTTACTGCTGTGAAATCATGTCAATCTAATGAGGCTTTGACCGAAGCGTTGGCTTGTGCTTGGTGGAAGTCAGAAACATTGACTTATGATTTTAAATGTATTCAAATATTGTTTGAATTGTCGGACAAATAAAGACATTAATAGTACTAAAGAATAGGCTTTTTTCCTATATAATGGGAAAGCTACTATGTTTTATGTCCAAGTCCCGAAGTCCCCCGAAGTCCCCGAAGTCTAACCCAAAAACCTTTTTAACTTTTGTTTACTTTGTATCAACAAGCAAACCAAAGACTGATTTAAGCTAAAGGGTTATATATATTACTGGAGAGATGAAATAAGTGTCTGGGTAGAGAGACTCCCCACTCCTTCTGCAGATGGTCAAAACAAGAAGCATTGGAGGGTGGGGGTCAAGAGGCGGAGTTTATTGGAGAGGAGCTCCTGAACTTCAGTCGATCATAATAACTCCAAATTACCAATGAGAAAATAGTAAATACAGACTACGACCAATACTACTGATACTCCTAATGCATAACCAGTGATCCCATCTGCCTATTGGTAAACTTGACCATGAACAAAAGCTTTTCCCCCCCTTTTGAATTTGTCAAATGTACATTTATTTACAAGATGAGACCGTTTGGGTTTCAGCAAAAAATAAATCAATGTAACCTTTGTGCCTGCACAGATGATGACTCAGCGGATAACAGGCAGTCCCAGAAAACACACCTACGAGGACCTGCACCTCCAGAGCTGTGGGGCCCTGAGCTCCTCCCCGTCCCCCTCTCTGCACCGTCCCACACACGCCCAGCCCCACACTACCAGCGCACCCACCAACCCCCCAGAATCGCCCTCATCTGAACAGGGCGTTTTGTGCAGAGAAACTGTTCTTTGACCTCAGTGAGAACGTCAAGGGGTAATTTAAGGACACTGGTGCAGCCACAGAACACTCCGCGTCTGAGCAGTGACATACAACTGCTCTTGCGTTGGAAGATAAAGTGCAAAGCGAAGTGGGGTTGCAGCAGTTTGCCCGAAATGGACTCCATGTGTCTTCTATAGTGCCCAGAGAGACTGTGCCAAGTCATCAGCAGAGATGGTAGCAAACTCGATACTGAGCCTGCCACCGTCTGTGGTGACTATTTTTCTCATCAAAAACAGGAATGTTTCTCCCTCAGGGGATGTTTTATACCGAATTTCCTCTATTAAGAGATATACACTTCTGTTATGTTGGATGTTGGGGTGCCAGACAATGATTAATGTTGCTCTTTTCCTTTAAAGACACAACGGGAATTGTTTTGTATTGAACTGTGAACTGACCAGCCTGGGCATATAAGCCATTCTTTTCAGGCGTTGTGGAGTTGTTTCTGATGGTGAGGTGGTGGTGGTGTGTATTTTGTAGTGCCACTGGTTCAAGAACATTGCAGATGTGGAGTATTTAACTTACCTCATTGTGTTCAAATTCTTATCAGTGTTATAATAAACTATGGATTTATATGTGGTGTTTGTTTCTTATTTTCCATTTAAAGAATGACATTGGTTACGATCTATACTTTCAGGATAGAGTTTAACTATTAATAAGGTACATATACATAGTTCAGATCATATGTATTACTGTTGATCAAGCTAAACATATATTCATAACACTCTTATTTTGAAATGTTTGCGCCGCTGTTTTGACACAGACCGGAAGCTGTCCTGTTGCCAGTGTTGAATTTGACAGAAAAAACGATCAGAATCAGATTTGAGAAACAGCGCTTTTTTTACTCTATGAGGGGTCTTCGTCTTTTAAGGGTTCGGTGTTTTATTGTGCGCTTCACATCTTTCCTCTGAAGAAACGGACCTTTGTGTGGTGCACGTGTGCGTTTGTCGGCTCGGCTCGTTGTTAGCACTGGACAGGTTTAGCTCAGTCCGTCTCTGTCCCGCAGACATAACCCAGCTCGTGTAGCAAACGCGTTTCTCGGTGTTTGTGATGGACTGTGCGGCTAAACGCGTCGTAGCGTTTCCGGACGGGACAGTCGAGTCGTGAGCTAACGCTAGCTCGTCTCGGCACAGATCCGTCCACGTCTGTGTTTGGCGCTGCCAGCTGGACAGGCCACGTCCCCGGGCGGATCACTGACTCTGGACAAACTGCAGAGATGTCAGGTTTGCGGAAGCAGCGCTCAAACAGAAGAACAGAGACGATGTGAGAGGTGCTAACGGCGTCATTAGGCATTCTCAGCAGATCCGCGGCATGTCACGTATGTGGAGGAGTTTGACACAGGGACAGTGCTGAAGAAGTGTCGTTGTTTTTGAGATGGTGGGGTTTGGTGCAAATCGACGTGGAGGCCGCCTCCCGTCCTTCATTTTGATCTTTTTGATGGTGGTCATCGCCATCCTGTCTTTCAACTATTGGACAGTGTCCAACAAGCACGGGCGGCTGCAGGACGAGCTGGCCGAGGCGCAGACGCAGGTGAAGCGCACAGATGCGGCGCGGAGCCGCCTGGAAAAGCGCAACTCTGAGCTCATGGTGCAGGTGGACTCTCACAGGAAGCAGATCGAGCAGAAGGACGGAGACTACAGTGTCCTGGAGGGCAAACTACAAGCGCGAGAGGCCCTCATCAAGAAGTGCTCCGACGAGAGGGTAAGTTCAGCTCCTGACGAGGGCGAGCTGTGCCTGTCTTCACCAGTGTTGAGGCGCAGCAGGTGTTTAGGACTTACTGAGAAGACTTGAACTGTTCTAAACACTGTCCTGAACATGTGCCATTCAGCTTTTCATCATGCATGTGCAATACTGTTACACTCCTGTGCAATACTGTCACACTCCTGTGCAACACTGTCACACTCCTGTGCAACACTGTCACACTCCTGTGCAACACTGTCACACTCCTGTGCAACACTGTTACACAACACTGTCACACTCCTGTGCAACACTGTCACACTCCTGTGCAACACTGTCACACTCCTGTGCAACACTGTCACACTCCTGTGCAACACTGTCACACTCCTGTGCAACACTGTTACACAACACTGTCACACTCCTGTGCAACACTGTCACACTCCTGTGCAACACTGTCACACTCCTGTGCAACACTGTCACACTCCTGTGCAACACTGTCACACTCCTGTGCAACACTGTTACACAACACTGTTACACTCCTGTGCAACACTGTTACACAACACTGTTACACTCCTGTGCAATACTGTTACACTCCTGTGCAACACTGTGACGGTGTAAATCATCCCTGGTGCTATAGTTTCTGTCCATACAACAGCTGTAAATAAGAGCGTTGTTATTTCTAAGTTATCGTTTTTCATTGTTATACTTCTGTGCCTTATCGTGTTGCAACACTAGAATGTCCCCATTGTGGGACAAATAAAGTCGTCCGATTGTACTATTACAGCCTGATGCCCTTGATACAGTTCAATCTGTATTAAGAATTTAATGATCTCTGGTTGTTATCAGAGGACTTGACATTTCCTTGGCTTTGCAAGATAAGATAGAGATTAAGGATTTAAAACAAAAGATATATTTTGAAAAAGTCCTACAGTTTTGACTTTAACAGGAAGCTGAAAACTCATGAACACCACTATATTTTATCACTCACTTGAATCGTGGCTTGTTACTGTGGTATTTTTTTAAGTTCAAGGAAGCTGTATGAATGACGGTCGTGTTTGTGTAACCTAAGAAGAAGGAAATGCTTATATTGAAATAGTTCTGGTGTGGCATTGTAATTTACTCTGCTGGTATCCCGTCAGTTATTGTACACTTAACCCTGGCCTAGTCCTATTCCTGGTTCTGCCCCTAAACATTGTGCCAACACTGGATTTTGCCTACATTTGTATAATTTATGATTTGTGTACAGGAGACTTGTGCACTAGCAAATTCCAAGAGGCACAGTCAGCATCATGGGACACATAATTTGACATCTGCAGTAATATAATAATAATAATAATTATTATTATTATTATTATTATTATTATTATTATTATTTATTTGTATATATAACTAATTATGAATTATCTGTGCCTTTACCTTCTGCACAACACTTTTAACTATATAGGAAAGTGTACCAAGAGCAATTTTCAAGAAGGAAGTAAGTGTCCTGGTTCAAACCAAACGGCTCAAGTTTTTTTTTAAAGGTTAATGTGGCACCACTCCTTTATCTCAGCAGCCCGGCCTTTCACAAACACACAGTACACATATTATTTACCAGTATCCGCCTTGCTAAAATACTCCTCAAGGAAATGTTTTTTAATAGTAAATTATTAAGTGCCTTTCTTTTGGGCCACTGCAAATTCAAGAAGAAATGAACCATGTCGAGCAGATGCGTCCATGGGTTTTATAGTGATGATAAATGATGGCCAAAGAAACCATAGAAATGAGCAATTCTAAACAAAATATAGAAAAATCCACACATGCAAGAGAAAAAAGGCGTGCGACTGAAACAAACACGAAGGTTCAGGATTCTTATGAAAACATGGAGACCTAATAAACTAAACTCTGACTAAATATCGGTGTTTTTCTGCTGCTGTTTAGCTGTTGGACTAAACTGAAATAATGTGAAACGTACGATCAGATTCTCAATAAAATATGTAATTCCTCATTGTTTTAGCATCTGAAATGTTTATAATGAAATATTGTACTCAAAGCAGCCTGCTCTTTTGTTGTTCATTGTTCATTGTTGGCCTAATGCAAGGGTCTTAAACACTTGTCATTTCTAGTGAGAATGAACACAATTTTTTTCAGTTACTACTAATATTTAAATGATAAACTCTAACTGCTGCTCAAAGCTATTTGCCTGCAGACCACAGCAGGAGTCTTGCATAAGCCTCTTACAAACTTGACAAACCAGATGCGTACCTTACTGTTCTTGTTTCTGGTAGTTACGTATTAATGGAATGGTTAAACGTTCTTCTTCCCAGGTTAAGTTGCAAGGAGATGTCACAGCTCAAATGACTGAAATCCAGAGACTCAAAGGTATGTTTTGTCCACCAGGGAGCAGTCGCAAATGCTATGACCTGTATTATAACAGGCATTTTATTTTTGCTCTAACTGAGTTTGAGTGCGTTTTGAGCAGAACAGCTGAAAGAACTGAAGCAGGAGTTTATTAAACAAGAGGAGCAGCTCAAAGAAGTGAAGAGAAACAGCACTACCTTGGAGAGAAAGCTGGAGTATGAGAGGTATGTTGAGAGGGGATTACGGCTTCTCCAGTTATCGTCAAGGAGCTAAGTTTGCGCTTTGTATTTGCAGTTTACAATGTGGCCGACAAATTGCACAGCTAAAAGAGGAATATGAAGAAACAAAAAGGGGTTTGGAAGTGGAAGCATCAAAATTAAGACAGGTTGGTGAAGAAGTATTTGTTTATCACATCTTATTTAGCCTCTTAAATGAGTATGGCATTTCTCTGGTGTAATAGGTTGTGTCTCATGCAAGTTTTTTTTGTCCTCAGAATGTAATAGTCAACCAGAAGAATGTTATTGGTAAAGATGGAGCCAAGGTGGAAGCAGAGCACCACCTAGTGACGACTCACCAGCATGGCGCCCCAGAGTTAAAAGGTAGCGATTTGTTAAATGTATTATGTCATAAAATTGTTCTGTGGTCTCCAAAAATCATGACTTGGACTCTACTGTGTTCCAGACGAAATGGGGAAACCTGGCAGTGATGCTGGCATGCCTGGTATTGAGGACAGTGAAGTAGGAAAAATTGAAGACAATGGACCATTTGGTAAGTATTGTCCTTTCATGCTATAATGACACACATGGACTTGCATTCTGACACATTCTTCTTGACTCTAACGTTCAGCACTAAAGAAACCGGCCATCACTCAGAAGCAGAGTGAGGCCCTGGAGGCAGCGGCGGCTCCTGTCGGAGCTGGAGCTGGAGTCGGAGCGGCGGATGGACCCGGAGCCCAGGGCCTGTTGCTGGACCAGCCCAGGTTGCAGCTGGACGCTCGGGCACCGGTCGTGGTCGCGAAGGGCTTCAGCAACCAAGACAAGCCAGTGGTGTTCGAGGAGGACAACAAGGCTATGAAAGCAGATGAAGTGGGCGAGCAGCAGAGACAGCTCGGAGGTACAGCAACACATTTCTGGGGTTGAGTAAAATTGTTATAAAATAAAACTCAACACTGTACATGGTGGAGTAAATCTTTAAGAAAACGTGTTCAATAAGTGGCTGTGACTTTGGTTATGTACAAGTACATCATATGGTCTTCAGTGAATTGTACCAGTGACATTTCAAGTGATTACTGCAGTGTACTTTCACATACAGTTGGCCCCATCTCACCTAGTACACGTCAGTAGATTGGCCAGTATCAGGGAACTGGTCAAACCGCTGCCTACATGCAGGTGAAAATGTCAACATGGGGAAAACGTTGCTGCCCGCATTAAGAGAGTGTGGGAATTACAGCTGCAGCAAAAACCTAATCGCTCCGAATGCAAAATGCGGCTCATTCACAGTAACACGAAACGACATTGTGCTAAATATAGCTTTTAATTGGTTGATTACAAGGTAGATTAATGTTACCAAGTCCCATTAAATGTATAAAAGTGCGTGTTGACTGAAGACGGCAAAGATGTAGATTGAGGGGGTTTTGAGTGACAGTGGGGGAGGACTGTGGAGCAGGGGGAAATTGAATTAAATTACAAATCATTTTTCTTTGACACTTCTTCTTAGTGATCTATTTATGTGTTAAATTAAAGGTGACTATTTTGTTAGGCTGTCGGTCTTTAGTTGTTTAGTCGATTAATCAGTGGATTAGTGTTTTAGTCAACTATAAAATGTGTGTAAGTCGACTTGCATGATAAAATGCCGGGAGTGAATAATGAGATATTTAAGTTTTGAAAGCTTTCGCCAGTTCATTGTCCCCTTTAGCTGACTATTCCATCAACAGGTTATGTCTTTTATCAACCACAAATGACTTTAGTTGACTAAAGCCCTACTATTTTGTTGTCTAACAGTTGAAATGTTCCTTTTGCAGCTCCTGACCATGTCCCAGGAAATATCGAACATGCAAAGCCTGTTCCTCTGCCTGCAAACCCTGCACAGCTGCCCAACCCCATTCAGGCCCACCGCCCCAAAGACCAGGCAGAACCCATGCGCCACAGGCAAAGTGAGTGGCTCTGCTACACACAAAGTTTATCTGAGTTTGCTTTAAAAAATAAATACATTTACAAGCAGCTCATAAATATTTATATTTGGCTTGCGTTACCTTCTGTGCATCGCTCAACTCCCAGGTCTGCCATGAATTTACAAGTTTGTTACAATTTTTAAAGGAGAAAACTGTATTTCCGCTGATGTACGAACACAATCAGGGAGTCTAGAGAGTGCTTGATTGCATCTGGCACCTTTCTAGGCTTTTCCCTGCTTTTCCCCCTCTTCTACCTACAATTCTTCCTAACAAATACTGACTGCGTTACTGCTGTCTAAGAATGTCACAATACAACATTTTAGTGTTGCCATTATTGTGAGAATTTACAACTCTATTATTGTCACAACGAATTATAGTCATTATAGTTGTCCTGTCATCACAACGTTCCAATAAATTAGTTACATACACTCTTTTGGAGTGAAATTACTCTTTTTAAAATTACTATATTTATGTTGTGACCAAAATAATCTCGATCCCTTAACTCCTTGATTGATCAGGCCAAACAGATGAATGTTCTCTTTTCTACATGATAAATTTTCTTTATTTTCTGTCTTGAACTACCTCAATTTAAAGCTACCAACAATCACTCCTCTGATATATCCTCTGATATAACTTGATCTGTTTGATTTGATCACCGTAACACTCCCTCCCGCCCCGCTCTCCCTGCCAAATCTCCCACAATTGCCTCTGCTCTCCTTCCCCTTCCTGATGAGGCCCTTCTCTGCCTCCTGCAGGCCGGTTCTTTGATGAGAACGAGTCCCCAGTAGATCCGCAGCACGGCTCTAAGCTGGCGGACTACAATGGGGACGATGGCAACGTGGGTGAGTATGAGGCAGACAAGCAGGCCGAGCTAGCCTACAATGAGGAAGAGGATGGTGATGGTGGGGAGGAAGACGTCCAAGGTGAGCCAGGTCTGAGGTCTAGACCGAACTGTGTCCACCGCCATTCCTCCTCACTCCACCCATGTCCTGCTGCCACCCCTGCGTCTGTCCCAGCCGCGCTTACATCGTCACAGTAGCACACAGTAAATCACTGTCAACTCGCCATCATTAAACTTCATTATAAATCATGTTATGAGTAATTAGATACATCATAAACTGGTTAGTCTGTGTTTTGCTGTGTGGTTACTGTGTCTTTAGCTATCTAATACTTTCAGCTTCAAAACATGACTAGCTCCATTGTTACATCACACTGGGATCGCATAAAGCATCTAAAGTCATTGTTTCCATCACCAGACCAATATCACAGTGGCTGCATTTAGCCACGCACTGTTCTGTGAGTGCACCATGATAGTATTTTCTTTCCTGCCTGCTCTTCATTTTAGCAGTGCCACCTGTCACTGCCCACCACATCTGACCCACATCTTGCCCACCAGATAAAATTAGCCCACTGTGTTGATGTCGAAGCTAGTTGTAAAGTGCATGTCCATGTTGTTTTGTTGTGCTTCGAATTTCTTCATTTTCATGATTTGTGTATTTTTTTGCTTGTATACTTCAATTGGCTTTTTTATTTTTATTTTTTATTATTTTTAATTTTTTAATTATATTCTATGATATGATATGTTACAAGTTTGGACTCTGTAAGAGTGAAATGGAAAGGTGTGTCCAAAGTTTTGACTGGTGTTTAATATATACTACATTTGTTATTTAATGGTCATATTTATCACAACAAGTATTTAACAATTGAATGTTATTTTGTGATACAGCAGTTACAATGTTTTGTTGTTTGTTTCTAGATGATGAAGACCGTGACATGCAAGGGGAGCGGGCTGTGGATTATGGAAAAAGACATCAACCTATTGATATTTTGTGAACATAAACTTCTGGACTTCCTAAAATGAGATGTTCCACCATCACCAAGACCTTTTTTGGTAGTTTTTCATTGCTGGAATTAAAAAGTCTGTCTTCAATGTCATAGACTTTTCTGAAACAGGCATTGAATTACGTAGAAACGCTCTCAAGATCACCATTGTGGCCAACGTTGTGGTTGATCTTCTGGTTGTAAGTTATAACAAAGGTAGATGTATAATATACATTGACTATTTCAAATTTGAAGAGTCGTCTCTCATCTCAACTATGAGGACAAAGGGCTCAATAAGGTTTTTTTTCCTACATTTCATGCACACACTCCAACCATGGTATGCTATGAAGAATTTCCAGCAGAAAAAGAATGGACTTCTTTCGAGATGAAATGCCTGTGATTTGTTTGACTAATTAAGTACTTTGAAGTAAAAGACACTCATCGCCATTGAGTTCAATGCATGTATTTGAAACTGTAATCAAACCGGGCAAAAATACTGATGCTTAAGCAATACTTAGTTTCTTCATGATGTGCAAACTAATGTTGCCTCTAGAAGACTTCCCTCCATTATGTCTTGTACATAAATGAACTGTTACGGTTTGTATTCAGAACAGCCTTTAAGGGATATCTGGAAATAAAACTAGCTTTTGTGATAAAATAGTGGTTTGTTATGAAAAGGCACAGAAAATGTAATTTAAAATTAAACGCTATATATTGAAGGTGCCACTGGTCAAGGTTGGCAAGAGTGAAATGGAGCCGATCAAAGTAAAGCCTAAAACTCAAACCTTAATCGTGGTTAAGTCAAAATATGTAGGTTACATGGAATACCTGGATCTGATGTTTCAACAAATGTTCTGTTTTTACATCAATATTATTTGTAAGATGATTTGCATGTGACACTAAACACATACAATTGTATTTTTGTGCCATAATGAGGCATAATAATCATGGTTTGTATGAGCTGTGTGCGGCAGCAGCAGCAGGTGACTGTCCCTGCAGAAGCGTGCAGCAGGGTGCAAGAGGGTGCAAGAGGGTGCAGCGCTTGTGTGAGGGGGTGTGTCTGTGTTCATACGGGTATTTGCTGCACAGACTCGGAGCAGAGGCGGGAAATGGCGCCTGCTGCTAAACTCGACGCGGTGTAGTGTTGTAGACGCGGCCCTTTCGCGGATCCACAGAGAAAGTCAAGCCAGGAAAAACACAAATTCCTCCGCTGTGATGTTTTTTCTGCGCTGAGCTGTCAATCTCCAGAGACTGCGGATCACTGTAATGTAAGACGCTACTGTTTGTCCGTGTGTTTGCGGCTCGGAGTTTTGCAGCGCTGATAGCCACAGGGCGAGTATGTCTTCACTGTTTGTCCAATGTCCACATCTGTGAGCTCCGAGTACGCGACGGTACGAGCTAAGTCTGCTAAGCTAAAACATTGCGAAGGACAGAGCTAAAGTGCGGCCTAGTGTCCAGCGCGGACACGACTTACACTGGTGCAAAAACACCGCTTTGTGCAAAACACGGCTCGTGCTGTTCAGCGTGATCGAGAGTGGCCACTCGCACACGGTGTGATTTTAACATTCTTAAAGAGGAACATTGACAAACCTTTAGCGGGTTCAAATCTCCATGATTAAAAGTGTTATGACTAGACTCGCTTACATACCACGTGGATCGGGTAAATGTTTGGGTAACATGTGGGACATGCTGGTTATTCGGTTTTTATTGTGTTTTGATTGGCAGAAATGATAAATAGCCAGAAAATGTGTGGCAATTAGTGTTATCACTGTGTTCATTCAACATTAACTGTGTTGAGGCACATATTTTACTCATACGCGCTTAGATAAATTATCTACTCTTTTCAAGCTCTCCAATAATCAAATTTACCATAATAATTTTGTTATGTTGACGGAATTGGCGCTAGCTTAGCCTAGGCTAGCACGGATGCTACGTGAACCAGGACAAACTAGTCTTGATGTTCAGCATTTACAAACACGCACAACACGGTGTTGAGTGTATCACAGCACATTTACTGAAACAGTCGTGTTTTGTTACTCTTTGACTTTTTATATCTCTTAACCAGCCCTCCGAAGATGCTAGCTACTATGCTAACTGTTTGGTTAAATTAGCTGCATCCTGGTAATCACGCTAATTGTTGCTTGTTTACGGTAGACGCGACCGGTTCAAAACGTGTCCTCTTTGTGGGCCATGTGGACTGTCTTTCAAACTACATCTTGTAAATGACACATGTTAAAGCCTAAGTTCTTAAGAGGATATTGTGGGCTGCAGGGCCGCAGAATGGTGCCTGTAGCTATCACAGACTGTATATGAGCTAAACCTGTAGCCGAGCGTCTGTGCGACAGTGGCATGTTCCTATTTCCCGCTCAGTTCGTCAGGACCTACTTCACTGTCCTCGAGAGATGACCATGGCATTGTTCACATACAGTAGTCAATAACGCCCATTTGTGAAATGACATTTTGAATTTAAAAAACATGCATTTGTATCATCCAAATCGAACTGTCACTGGTTATTGGCAAAAAATATATACTGTAAACTTCTGCCGTTTAAAATCCCGAAAATTTATTTTAGAGCATATGGCCTGGTACTTTAAGTTTGTGTCAATAAAAAAAAGCAAATATATGGTTGAATTGTATGTCTGAGAGTGTGTTATGTCCAGACATATTTTCATCCAGCTGCTGTTACACAAGACTTTTGGAGGCAGGCTCAGCAGACAGACAATTCATGTTCACTTTCAATAGTTAGTTTTTTCAGTAGCATCTGAGAAGAAAACTGACCAATTATCCAGCTCACTGCCTATCGCTGAAGACCAGTAGACTAAAAAATGCACTTTAAAGATATCAATTAGCTCTTTATTTCAAAGGCAATATCACACAATGTATTTTACTATGTTTTTCTTCTACTGTATGGGCAGAACAAAAACAGCTGCTGCTGTGATTCACTGTGATGTAAGTGTAATGGGATCTTAAACGTATCCAGATGTTAGTGAAATGCACTAGTTTACTTTGGTGCATAAAGGAAACTCAGAAATACTCAATAGTTTCTAATGTACTTTTGCCATTGATAGATTGTACATTCTGTTGTCTTCCTGGTCTTCTATCATATTCTACTTGTGTGTGTGTGTTTTTTTTTTTTAACAGATTTACATGTGACTGCGCCAACAATGAGGCTGAGAATGCGTAAAGCGTCTCAGCAGTCAAACCCCGGGCTGGCAGGGCGCCCAAACAGGACCAAGCGGAGGCATTCAGAAGTGGAAGAGGACACTCCTACAAGTGGTGGCAGAGGCTTGTTTTCTACCATTAAGAAGTTCATCAGAGGAAATGCTGTCAAGGTAATGACTTCTTTGCTCTTCTGATTTTGGGCTTGCCTCTTTATCAAAATGTAATGCCATTTCATGCCACTTTTCTGGGACGAAGGTCTATGTTCCCCTGGATTTAAACAGTGTTTCTTTGTGCAGAGTGTCATGTTTCCCAAGAAATGATTGTAGGAATGCAGCGGCTTGTCGGAGTCCAGCTTGGTTCTAATTTTAGATACTAGCTCAGAGTTTGTGTGCAGGGACAGGAGGCGGGAACAAGTGTAAAGGCTATAACGCTACTATGAAAAGCTTTGTGCCATGATAGAATTGTTTGGATATATTTTATAATACATTTATTCAACTACGGTATGTGTAAAAAAAAAAAAAAAAAATTGCCCAGCATATATTAAATATATTACTTCAGTCCATATTGCAGTGTTTTTTTTTTTTTTTAAGTTTTGAAATGTATTCAAAAGTACATTAAACGGAGTGCCACAGACCAGTGGAAAGTAAAGTGCATCTTTTCAAACGCATTTAACAAAGATGTGACTGAGCAACCACACCTTTTTAATGTGACTTGGGACATTAATGTTTTGCCTCTATCACTCTTGTGTTTATTTAAAACCCCAGTGCAACGTTTCGGCCAATAAATAATACATTTATTTTTTCAACAAGCATCCTTCCTGTAAGCAGGCTTGCATCTCTGTCATAAACCACATGTCATAAAACATATCTATCTTCAGAAAGTTTCATACTGTTCCCATAAGTTATAATACTGAAGTTATTTAGAACATTTTGTCAGAATGTACTTATAATTTCAGCTGGAGAAGAAATTACTACATTAGCTTAATAGTTCATGGATGTTTCAGAAACGACATCAGACCAGCTTGAGTTGATTCAGACTTTCAGAAGAGTTCGTACATTAGGAAGGAGCCAGAGAAGATTTATGGATGTTGAAGGGGAATGAGGGTTTTCAGGATGACCCCTCCAAACTTGGTAATGAGTTTTATCTCAAACACTGATGTTATAACCCACACGTGTGTTCTTTAGGCGCAGGAGAATCCGCCCAAAAAGTCACGAATCCAATGTGATGCGGACAACAACCTGATCACCTCCACTCCAGATGCTAACACTCCTCACGGCAGAGTTGGCAGGAAAGGCCCCGTTAATGGCCGTAAGTCACTTGCATAGCACTCAAAAACAATAATAATTAGACTTCATTAATTCATTAATTCCTGGTTTTGTTTATCAACAGAGGCCACTAATCATGACACGAGTAAGGACAAATCCAATGGGAGCTTGGAGGAGACCAAGGCTGTCGAGGTGACAAGCCCACCCAGGACAACCCTTCTTGGGACCATCTTCTCTCCAGTTTTCAACTTTTTTTCTCCGGCTAAAAATGGTAAGAAAACAAATACAAATTATGGATGAGAATCAATAAAAAAACAAATTGATCTCAAATCTGACAAATTTAATTGCAATTATAATGCGTTAAAGGTTGAATGGACGATGTTTTTGGCCCAAATCTGAGTCTTATTTCCTCGTGGCGTGGACTGCAAATTAGTCCTGCCACGTATCAATCATAAAACGCACCTACGGCTCACCTGCAGCCGCGTGCGGCTCGTCCCCCGAGAGCAGCACGGTTCCGCGTGTCTAAGCGCATTGATCCATCATAATGTAGTTCCGTCAGTGTACGGGACAAAATTAGGACGGAGATGGACAGTTCGAGCTGACTCATAAGAGACTGAAATCTACGGGAGATGCGATGCAATCCGTCGCGCTAATAAACAAACGCACGTGTGTGTTGTATCAGTCCGCACGCCTGAGTTCTCAAATCGCCGAAAAATCGTCCATTGCGCCTTTAATGTTAATTTTTCCCCGGCCTCATGCAAATATTTTTAATTGGGGATGCACACCATTGTTGACACTCACATTTTATTATCCATATTTTAGAATTATCTGAGGCAGGGGCCCCTTTTACTTTACAGATTTAAATGAATTCCCTTTCTGCTTTCAGCCTCGTCTGGGTCCGACTCTCCAGACCAGGCGCTGGAGGCTGAGGAGATCGTCAAGCAGCTGGACATGGAGCAGACTGTGGAGACCCCGACCAGCACGGGCGCATCAGCAGAAGAAATGTGTACCGCCACAAACTTCTACTCCAGTGTCTCGCACCTGCCTCCACTGCGGACACCTATCATCCCTGAGATCCTAGCTGTTGCAGAAGAGGCGGCGGAGCTGGAGGCGGATGCTGACCTGCCACCTCTCACAGGTGAACATTACAACAAATGCCTCATCAAATTATAACGGCGTTAACACTAATGTACTTGTTGTATTGTTTTCTCTGTTTTATGTTGCACCGAATCACCAAGAAAGTTCCTATGTTTGTGAATTTTGTTCATTGACAATGGCAGTAAATCCATTCTGATTCTGTTGCAGCTCCAGGCTCCAGTCCTGAAATAACCTATGTGGATTCTCCACCTGCAGCGGTCCCCCCTGAAACCTCTTATGAGGAAGACTGGGAAGTGTTTGATCCGTGAGTAACATCTCAATATCACTTAGTGGAATAATAGAGGATTCTTCGGCAATTTGAGAACTCAAGCGTCTGTTAGTCCCCTTTTTTTTTTTTAAAGTGCGCATGCGCACGCTCACCCCCGTGCGGAAGCGCACAACAGCCCAGTTGATACACGTGCGTTTGTTTATTTGCGTGACGGATCGCATCACATCTCTAGTCTCCTAATTTCTGTCTCTTCTGAGCTCGAACACAGTCTCTGTCGTCATTTTGTACTGTACACTCAAGGAACTCGCTAAACACACACCGGCATATCAACCACGCATGCGCAGCCAGGGAAACGTGCTGCCATGCTGGGAACGAGCCAGAACGAGGCTGCAGATGTGCAGTGGGACGAAAGGGATAATTGACATGTGGGAGAACTACTGGGCACGAGGAAATAAGACTCAGATTTGGCGCCAAAAAAAATCCTCTCTTCCTTTTTAAAAGAAAAGTGCACGTACTGCAACTTTTCCTCATGCACAGATCTTTCTCTGACAAAATCTTGTAAACATAACCTTGATTTTGGTTATTTGTACCTACAGGTATTTTTTCATCAAGCATGTCCCTCCGCTGACAGAAGAGCAGCTCACTCGTAAGCCAGCGTTACCGTTGAAGACTCGCAGTACACCTGAATTCTCTCTGGTCTTAGACTTGGTCAGTGAGTTTTATTCTTGACCCATAATAAAAACAAATGAAACAATTGAAACTTACTGACCGCTCTTTATTTTCCCTCAAGGATGAAACCTTGGTTCACTGCAGTTTAAATGAACTGGAGGATGCTGCACTAACCTTCCCTGTCCTCTTTCAGGATGTCATCTATCAGGTACATCCCACCTTCTTTTCACCACTAGAGGGCACGATAGATCTAGTATTTAGACAGTGATGTTAAAGTAACATTTGGGACCTTTTATGTGCCAGAAAATGCTTGTGTGACACCTTGAGGACTTACACTGATGATTCTGTGCAGGTTTATGTCCGCTTGAGGCCATTTTTTAGGGAGTTTCTGGAGCGGATGTCTCAAATCTACGAGATTATCCTTTTCACAGCATCAAAAAAGGTGTACGCCGATAAATTGCTGAATATCTTGGATCCTAAGAAGCAGCTAGTAAGGTATATGAAAAGTTGCTTGATAAATTCATTTACCATTGAGCGTTTTTTTTCTTTGTTTTTTAATTTGATTTCTTCTATCGTCTTAACCAGGCACAGATTGTTTCGAGAGCATTGCGTCTGTGTCCAGGGAAACTACATTAAGGATCTCAACATTTTAGGCAGAGACCTGTCGAAGACCGTCATCATTGACAATTCACCACAAGCCTTTGCTTATCAGGTAATGCATAACAAAATTACGTTTGAAATGTTTGCAATACCTTTTTTAAGGTGTATTTTACATCCAAACTATTGCATGTTTTTTAGTTGTCCAATGGTATTCCAATTGAGAGCTGGTTTATGGACAAGAATGACAATGAGCTTTTGAAACTGGTGCCCTTCCTGGAGAAATTGGTGGAGATGGTAAGTTCTATGACAAACTTATCAAATTGGCAATAAAAGTAAATATGATGTGTAATTTTGCCTATTCGCTCGCTTCCACCAGAACGAAGATGTCCGACCGCACGTCCGAGAGAGGTTTCGTCTTCACGACCTTTTGCCCCCCGACTGAACGTGACCGCTTTTGCTCAAAGTGGGACATCATGAAATAACTGACAGACAAAACAAGAGTGTAAAAAGACAGACTACAACATTGCCATTTTTTTAAAACGTTGAGCTTTTGTTTCGGCCTTTTTACTTTTAACATCCATCCTAGTTGTTTAAAAAAAAGAGAGAGAGAGAGAGAGAGAGAGAGAGAGAGAGAGAGAGAGAGAAAGAAAAATCTTAAAAGAAATGTTTTTTGCAAATATGGACGTAATTTTCTAAATCTCATCACGTATAAACAAAAGCCCATGTAGACTTTCACACTGACTCTGTGGAGCAGGACCGTTTTGTTTTTGGTGCTGACTTTGGACGTGTCGCCAGGAAAGAGAAGCTTCATCTTACTGCATCTGGTGCTCACACAGGTGACTCTTTGGCTACAGACTTGAATCAGCCGCCTGGACGCTGTGTGTACGTTTACTCTGAGCAACGCAACACCTGAGAACTGTAGCCACTAAAATCATATGCATTCCTCTGTAGCTGGGTCACATTTCTATAGTTGGTTGCAGTTTTATTTTCCCGGTGTTTGTAAGCGGATAGGAACTGTTTTGGTTATGTTTGTAATATATTTTAACCTAGGTGGGGTGTAACGCGAGTGCTTTTGTTTCCATTGAAGACTATGAATGGTGCATAATAATGACGGTCCACTCCCCCACGGAACAAAACTAATACTTTAGTAGAGAAATCCCATCAAGTTGTACAAAAAAAAGTTTCGGCATTCATTTTCGAAGTGATCAGCGACGACGTGAACCTCTCTAACTGTAGTATTTTTGTCATTTGTCTATAATCAGTATTGTATTTTAACATATTCAAGTATTCTGGCAAAGTCACTGCTTTGGTTTCTCTTGTGTTGTGGTGGCTGTTTGTAGCATTATGGCTAATGTAGCACATATTTGCCCGTGTGTCTACGCAGATCTGTGGCCAGACCTTGTACCAGCGGCCTCTGGCACCAGCATCCCACTTGCCTTCGGGGGCAACGGTCATTCTCACTGCCCCTCAGCTTAACTTTTGAAAGCTTTTTTTAACGTTGAAGCCCTCTTTAATGTTTTAAAAATCCTAACTTCATGAATGTGTTTAGCTCAGAACGAACTTTGAGCCGAATTGTCAGGACCGGCTCAGTCACCTTTTTAAAAGCAAAATGATCTAGTGCTAAGCGCCACGGTGCGATCAAAGTGCATTCTATGTTTTCAAGTGATTCTAGTATATCTGTTGGTCTGGATTGCCTGTACAGTGCCATGCAAGTACGCTACCAGAATTGTCCATCTCCTCTTATAAAAACTCCCTTCTCTTAAGCAGATGACAATCAGAACTTAAGTCATTGTTGCTGAAACCTGGAGATCTCCATTGAATGTGCAGCTTGTGTTGTGTGTGTGTGACTATTCAAAATGTTTGCTGGCTCAATCCATCTAATTCAAACCTTTGCTAGCTTTTACCTTTCTGCTCCACATATTAAAAGCTCCCATATTTACAGGGCACAATGGCGGACACGTTGTCTTGAGTGCACTTGTTCAGACAATGAATGTAAAAGAAATCTGGGTCTGTTTTTTCCAAATTCATTGTTATGGTTCCAAATCACAAACTAAAGGTGCACATTATCAAGAGACTTTTGACCCAAACCTCATCCCATTGACCATTGTCCATAGACATGACATTGTTACTCCTATAGAGACAAAACAGCAGCTCTATACCGTACAGAGTGTTATTACTTGTATGTTCAGGATCGGTGGAAGTAGTTTTTATTCAGCTCATTTATTGTGCATTACCAGTTTGTTGTACAAGAGTACAATACATGCAGCTTCATGTTTTAAAAAAAATCCTTAAAATAAGGAAATCTTTTTGTATTTTTGATTTCAAAAGGCATGTCATATCTACTTTTAAATGTATTAATGAAGATTTAACTACATCAAATGGAGTTTTTTGTTTTCTTACAAATGTTTTAGTTTAGCGCAATGTCACTGAACTGTAACTTAGCATGTAGAATACGCCTTGCTTTGGAAAAGTACTGAAGTAAATTTGAATCATGGCACTTTTTCTGCAGAAAAGAGCAATATGTAGATATGGTTATCCATTTACTCTGTGCTGAGGATGTATTTAAAAAGACATCTTTGTAAACCAACTGGCTGTATGCTATTGTAAAGTGTATATACAGTTACATTGACTTTCTGAAACAAAGTTTTAAAGGTGAAACCTGTCCATGCTGTGATTATTTCACTTTTGATACAATATGGTTTGGTAAGGTGGGCAAAGTGTTTACAAGAGGCAGAACTAAAACTGTAAGTAAATGTAGTTACATTAACAAACGTCTTATTTCTAATGATCAGCCTACAGCAAATAAAAAGAACTGAAAGTAATATTTGAAAGTACCCTACATTAAAAGTACAGATACAATGGCTAAAGAACACTCAATTAAAAAGTAGGTATACCTCTGCAAATACTCTAAAGAACTATAGCCATGACTGTGAGAGAAGATGCTGCAGTCAGTGCTGCTCTTCATGACGTCACTCCTCTACAGTCACTATAGACTATAGAGAGCACTCACGTGACGTCACACGGCTGCCCCCAGGCTCCCCCAGGCTCCCTCCAGACTCCTCCAGGCTCCCCCAGGCTCCCTCCAGACTCCTCCAGGCTCCCCCACGCTCCTCCAGGCTCCCCCACGCTCCTCCAGGCTCCCCCACGCTCCTCCAGGCTCCCCCCAGACTCCTCCAGGCCCCTCCAGGCTCCTCCAGGCTCCCCCAGGCTCCCTCCAGACTCCTCCAGGCTCCCTCCAGGCTCCCTCCAGGCTCCCTCCAGGCTCCCTCCAGGCTCCCTCCAGACTCCCCCAGGCTCCCTCCAGGCTCCCTCCAGACTCCTCCAGGCTCCCCCAGGCTCCCTCCAGACTCCTCCAGGCTCCCCCACGCTCCTCCAGGCTCCCTCCAGGCTCCCTCCAGGCTTCCTCCAGGCTCCAGGCTCCCTCCAGGCTCCCTCCAGGCTCCTCCAGGCTCCCTCCAGGCTCCCTCCAGGCTCCTCCAGGCTCCCCCACGCTCCTCCAGGCTCCCCCAGGCTCCCCCACGCTCCTCCAGGCTCCCCCAGGCTCCCCCAGGCTCCTCCAGGCTCCTCCAGGCTCCCCCAGGCTCCCTCCAGACTCCTCCAGGCTCCCCCACGCTCCCCCACGCTCCTCCAGGCTCCCTCCAGACTCCTCCAGGCTCCCCCACGCTCCTCCAGGCTCCCCCAGGCTCCCTCCAGGCTCCCTCCAGGCTCCCTCCAGGCTCCCTCCAGGCTCCTCCAGACTCCTCCAGGCTCCCTCCAGGCTCCCTCCAGACTCCCCCAGGCTCCCTCCAGGCTCCCTCCAGACTCCTCCAGGCTCCCCCACGCTCCTCCAGGCTCCCCCAGGCTCCCTCCAGACTCCTCCAGGCTCCCCCACGCTCCCCCACGCTCCTCCAGGCTCCCCCAGGCTCCCTCCAGACTCCCCCACGCTCCTCCAGGCTCCCTCCAGGCTCCTCCAGGCTCCCTCCAGGCTCCTCCAGGCTCCCCCAGGCTCCCTCCAGGCTCCCTCCAGGCTCCCTCCAGGCTCCTCCAGGCTCCCTCCAGGCTTCCTCCAGGCTCCTCCAGGCTCCTCCAGGCTCCCTCCAGGCTCCCTCCAGGCTCCCTCCAGGCTCCCTCCAGGCTTCCTCCAGGCTCCCTCCAGGCTCCTCCAGGCTCCCTCCAGGCTCCCTCCAGGCTCCTCCAGGCTCCCTCCAGGCTCCCTCCAGGCTCCCTCCAGGCTTCCTCCAGGCTCCCTCCAGGCTCCTCCAGGCTCCCTCCAGGCTCCCTCCAGGCTCTTGGCCGTCATCAGTGCGTGTCCCTTATACAAGCCCATTCTAAACCCCAGTCTCTGCTTCGCCACCATCACGTACACGTTGAGACTAAAGTTTATTGTGTTCTTTATGGTGCCATCACAGTTGTTTAAGGTGTAATGGGGCCATTATGTGGTAGTGGGCAGTTCTTCTGCTCTTTACTCTTGGCTCTCTGGTGTCTGGCTCCGGCTCAAACTCGGGTTTCAGTCGCTGGATGTAATCAACACAGCGCGTGAATAATTCAGCGCTGACGGCTGTGCTTGTTACAGAAAGAAATCCCTTCTCGTTTCACGGGCCTCATTTCGCACCTCCGTTTGTCTCTTTCCCGCTGGTCTTAATTACGCCGCGGGCCGGGGCAGCTTCAGGTGTAGAGTTGCGTCCTGCGGCCAAAGCGCACGACGCACGGACGCACTCTGCAGCGCAGGAAACACGCGCGAGGTGGACTTTCCGTTAGTTGAGATCGAATAATGTTCAGCCTTGTTGTGCATCGAGTCCATCTAATCCAGCCGAACATTTCATCCACTCCCACTGGATAAACTGGTTCTGTGGAAGACGCAGAGGAACCAGCATGTGGTTCACGGGCGCAGCGGGACTACTTTTTGGTGAGTATTGTCCATCCTGAAATATTGACCTGTACAAACATATGATGAAGTATGATGGTACATTTTGTTATGCGACTCTGATTTTGAAAGGATATTAGAGTAAGATGTTGGAACATTGGATGGGATGCTAGAAGATAACTTTTGTTGGTGTATAAGGCTCTATTTGGCATTTTGCTTGATTATTTATCAAGTTTATTGCACATCAGTTCACGTATTCACAATTTGAAGTCTCAGGACAGTTTTGTCTTTCAATCCCATCATGTCAACGCAGAGACAGGAAAAAAGTATTTCAACAACTTTGCTCCCTCCTGTGGTACAAAACACAGAGACGTTTTAAATTAAATCATTTTATGTCTTTTGATGATTCTAAAGAACTGGTCAAGAGCTACCTGCAGAGCTGATGCACTTGTTTGATATCATTGGCAAATGTGTTTTCATGTATTGGTTAATCTCATTGAATGTTTTATTTGTGTTTTAGTATCCTGTGTTTGTTGTTTATGTTGTGTTGTGTTTTAACAGGGACCCATGAAAAAGAGATCTTTTCTTACTGGGTTTTCCCTGTATGAATAAATAAAATGAATGAAAATATGGTTATGCCTAAGTCCTTATAGACATCTCTCTTCTTCTTCTTCTTTTGGGAGCAGACCTCATACATACTTTGTTTACCCTTCATTGCTCATTTTTAATACCTCTTTTGATTAGGGCTGATTTTCCCTTTTCCCGCCTGACTTAACATTACCCCTAATTTAAACTGAAGCCATAGCTTTAGAAATGTCTCTTTGTGAAGCTGAGACGAGCTTGTGGTCACTTCTAATTGGACTAAATCTGAGAAAAGAAAATGAGATATAGACTCCCACCTAATCATTTTATTTATTTTTGAAGGAGTAAAGCTACTGTTCAGAGGAATTGACTGACAGACAGTAGATAAAACATTTGAAGGGCCTTGTTTGAGGATTCATTTTTCAGAGATTAATAATAAAGACTTAATAATAAATAAATAAAAGTCTAGGTCAATTGCATAAAAGGCCTATTGTAAATCTTAAACTTTTTTTGGTGCGTGTATTATACAAACTGACCCTGATTCGTTCCAGAATGTTTGGTCTGACTCAAAATAATTGGATTATAGCTTTCCCTTTATGTTCCATGTGTCCAAAAGCTTGATGGTCGCCTTTTATGGTTTTAATACCTTTTATTCCAAGACAAATACAATATGAATTTGTTGTAGGCTAAATTAACATTTTTGACAACCCACTGCTTTGAGAGGCATGCTGAAAAATATACTTCATAAGTCAAATAATGTTTTATAGCATTTTAATATTTTGTTGTGTATTTCGTAGCAATAACCTGCGCGGTCCAGCATGCCTGCTCAGAGTCCAAAGTCCTTCAGAGAAAGGCCGTGTCCACTCCGGCCAGCCTGGAGGAGGACATCCAGACGGTGATCAATCAGCTCCACTCTCTGTCTGAACCCAAAGTACAGATTCGCAGCGGCAGTGATCCTCTCCCAGTCGAGGGCGTGGACCTAAACGCTTACTACAGAGTCATCACCAATCTGTATATGCTTCTGCAGCCTCTACTGCGAGAGGGGTTCATGGAAGACCTCCCAAAGACTTTAGTATGCGTGTTATCAGGAAAACAGGACTGCGGCCTGGAGGCAGAGCTGATCAAGGCTGTGTCCGTGGAGATGGGTCCAGCCATCATAGCTGCATTGAGCTCCCTGACCAGTCCCAGCTGTTCTCCGCTGGGCAAAAGCGGAGAGTCATACAGCTTCTTCACGACGTATCTGCGGATGAGCGACTCAACTAAGGCAACGCTGACCGGGATACAAGACATCTTTGTGAACATCCTGACTTACTTCCCTGTCTCTGGAAACCTGGTGAATGCCGTCAGCAGCCTCGTGGACACTGTTGTCAGATACACTTTAGAGGTGTTGTTTTCTGTTCTAGAGGTACCAGTGGATTACATAAAGATAGCACTGCAGTTTGGGGTTCAAGTGCCCACACTGGACGAACAGGGAAAGTGTGAGCACGGTAAGAGTTTGCTCCTTTTATGTGTGTATTTTTATATTTCAATCCCAGCAAATGTTGTATCATATTTATAATTGTGTTTTGTTTCACAGGTGATTTGAAGCAGCTTATTATGTGGTAGGTTCTCTCTGATGTTTGACATGAGTACTATTTCATGATAGTAAATATAATGGGTAATTTATGTAATGTAATGAATAGTTGTATTTGCTTAAAGTATAATCACATTTGTTGTGTCATTATAAGCATGCAAATTGAAAATTATACATTTAAATGCGCACTATTCTGGTGGAGGGTCTGCCACCTGCTTGTCCCCAAAGATATGTTATTGCATTCAACTTTTACATATATTCTATTACAGGTTTGTAGTGCGAAAACACCTATTGAAAAACATGTATTTCACTGTGAGCCGGCTCCCTCTCCACAGACCTGATCTGTAATTGTCTCTGTGGAGATGCTGTCGATACGTTTAATGCCGTACTGTGGAGCATTTCGGGCGAAGTAATAACATCTCCCTTTGAGACAAGCTGATGGCGGACGGTGCACCTGAAAAGTTGCTCCTTCAAATACACAAAATAATATTACACTACACATTTATGTTTTGCTCAGGGGTCTTCGTCACAATGTGAGCTGGTCTTTCGGCACAGCACTTATCGACATCCTTCTGGAGGTCGCTCTTCCCCCGGACCCGTCCATCTGCGCATATCCCGGCCCCAACTGTCCGAGCCCTGGACTCCCTTTCCAGCGCTCCCTCCTGAACTCCAACGACAACATAGACACGCACCGTAACACCCCGCTCCAGTGCGACCCCCAGAATCTGGCAGAGCTAAACGATACGATTTGTCCTGAAATCGTGTCAGGGTTGAGACAATCCTCTTCTGTCTCTGTGCTGATGTTCTGCCAAGCCCTGAGCTCACTCAACGCCAAGCAGATAAAGTTGGTGTGGAGCAATGCTTGTTATGTGTTTGAAGCTGCCATGTCTCCACTGACGAGCAGGACAGCGGCTGATTGTCCCGCTGTAGGCACTTTCCCCCCCCCTGTCATCAACCCTACGTCTGCCCCGCTGAACGTCGTCCCGGTGAGAAGAGTCAGAGAGGCGTCCAACCTCAATCAGCTCGCCTGCAATTACAACAGCTGGCTGGACAATATTTCGGTGGACCCTGTGCTGGTGTCGCTGTGCGGAGACAACCAGCGAGAGGAGTTTGTTAAACGAGTGTGCAGCAATGCAACGCTCGTAAAGAAGCTTGTTTCGGACAGCACCAATCTCTGGTTGTACGCGTACTGTGGGAACTCCAGCGCAGACGTGGCCTACATGGTGACCGAGCTCTGTCTTTACGAGCAATGGATGTTCCAAGCTTCAGTAATTAACCCGTACCTCCTTGAATTCTGCACGATACTGGACAAAGAACGCCTCTCACTCCTCATCTGTCAAAACATAGGCTTCTACATGCTTTTGTTTTCCAGTCCCGCCAATGTACATCTCATGCCCAACTGTTCGCAGGTGCTGCCCATGCCTGTCATTCCTGACACCGACGTAGACACAATCGATCCATGCCAATACTCGCTTTGGCAAGACGTGTCCCTGATTCATCTCAATGTAATAACTATATGCGCACAGTTTGATGCAAATGATTTTAACAGAGAAGTATGTGCCAACCAGTCTTTTCTGAACCGGCTTCTGGACAACAAGCTCAACGAGTGGCTGAGACCACACTGTGCAAAAGCTGTTTTAGAAATACCATATCAGAGCAATGACCAACGCTTTAACACAACAGAGTGGTGCGATTATCAAATGTGGGCGAGTCGCTATGTGGATGACTCCGTGGTTGGTTTGTGTTGGCAGCACGACCAAGTCGCTTTTCAGAAAAATGTCTGTTGCAACCTAGGTGTCTTTCAAAGGCTGCTCCAGGACCCTCGCAACGCTTGGCTGCGATCAGTGTGCAATGAAACTGAAGAAATGGAGAAGGCGCAGCTCATACAACAGGTCAGTAGTTTGTAATGTGTTGTAAATGCTTATTATTACTCATTAAAACATTGTTTATTCTTTTAGGTTTGTAAGTACGCCGACTGGACCACTCCCATTATTGTGGACATGACTGAAGTAGCTGTTTGTGCTGTGGCCGACCCTGATAACTTCGTCTCCAAAGTTTGCCGCAATGACACGGTGCTGAAAAACCTACTGGCCAATCAGGACAACACTTGGCTCATTCAACACTGCTCCAACCACACCAAGGTTGGAGGTCAAGGCACTGTAGGGTTCAACCCCAGCGAGCAGTGCCTGTATTTGTCCTGGAGCGTCTCACTGCCAGACCCTGTTCTCATAACTATGTGCTGGAAGCAGGACCAAGCCCATTTCGCCTCCACCATCTGCCCTAATCCAAATCTTCTGTCCGCACTGACACGAGAACCGTCCAGCGCCTGGGTGGCATCTGCGTGTGCCACTTATGCCAACCTCACAAACGGTGGGACAGTGCAGCCTCACGTCTGCTTGGCTCAAGACGTGGTAAAGAAGTTCAACTGGACATGCTCACAGCACCTCATTTTAGCCTGTCAACCTGGGGCAGGGCAAAACGTGATGATGCAAATGATCGCGCGCTGTTGGTTGGAGAACGTGCGGAGCCGGATGGCCGAGTTGCTGACTCCGGAGGTGAGCGCGGTGTTGGACCAGGCCGCGAGCTTGGCTGTGGTCTCGTTCTTTGCGCTGGAGGAGATTCAGAACACGACGTATCATGTGGCTGAGAATGTGCGTCTCGATATTCTGATGTCTGTGGATGTGTTTCTCAAGAAGGAAACCGACTTTGTCAAGAAGCGGGTGTTATTGCAATGCTTTGGGGTAAGATGTTCTAAAATATATGTATCATAATGAGAAGTGCGCTGGGTGGATTGGTCAAATTGGAAAGTTGTAGAGCACTTTGAAAACAAGTCAAACAAAGTGCTGAACACAGATGATAAACCAACAGAACAAACACATATTTAAAGTTTATTCCAGTGTTTTGGTCGAACAACGGAAAAAAATTGGCCCCTTTATTTTTATTTTTTGAGAATGTGCTGGAATGTAGGGCTGGAGACCTTTAAAAACAAATACAATAATTTAAGGCAAGGCAAGTTTATTTGTAGAGCACATTTCATACACAAGGCAATTCAAAGTGCTTCACACAGCAGGGAAAATGCATTAAAATCACAAAGAAATTACATAAACAGAAATACAATAAAATTAACTAAATAAAAAATGAAAATAAAAACACCTAGCCAAATTCAAATTTATCGGACCACATTGGCAGGCATTCCAGACACTCCTTCCATATTTATTTGACATTGCAGCATGACGTGTCTCCATAATTTAATGATCAATGTGAAAAGAATTGAATGATCTGACAGCTCTTATGATCTTTGGATTTATGAAAATGTATGTTTATGAGTCCTTTGCATAGCAGCCACTGGTCTATAGTGCATTCTTTAATCACACAGCCTACCTTTAAAGTCATTGTATAGCTTGACCACAGCTACAGGTGACACTGGATATAGTTACAATCCTGTCACTGATATCTGCATAATGAATGCACAAACTTAACACTTGCTTTCACAATCAGAATACGACCCAAAACAAATGAACAGATTACAGTTTATGTGATCATCATATGTTTGTTTTACAGAGGGTTCTCACCAGCCTGATGCAGGTGACGCGGGACATCACCCAAGAAGAGTTTGGCTTCATCCAGGTTATATTTCGTCATTTTACTATCTAATATATTTGGCCATGATGATAAACGTACATGTGCATCCAGGAGTACTTCAACATACCAGTGGACAACTTGCGGGAGGTTCTCAGTGGATCTCACATCACCACCATTCGGATGATCCTCCTGTACTACACCAGGCACAAGAACACACTACAGGTGCAAAAACACATCCAGCTACAGTATAATATTACAACTGTTGTTTGAGAGATGCAAAACTACAATATTGAGTATTTTACCTACTTTAAAACAGAGCTGCCCGATAATGTTGTTACTGTTGTGGCCAATAACTGATATTTGCAGATACAGATAAGAATACCACACGTTTATGTTAAGTTGAAGTATTAGTAGATAGTAAATGCATTTATCTGGGATACAAAACCAGACTGTCTGACTGTTAACATATGGGGATATTTTTAGTGACCTGCTATTTTTTATTTTACTCATGAATTTGGTTAAAAAGACATATCTGATGCACTGATCCGGAATGACACACGAGCGCACACAAACTGGGCATGTGCAGAAAAAAATATTGGTGCCAAATATCGGCTGAAAATGGATTGAAAATAGAACAATCTTGCACACTAAACAGTTATACGTTACACCTCTTCGTTTAACTGTACAGTCCATACACTGGCTGTGCAAAACTTCAACCATGACATTTAAGATGCTTTGGCACATTTTTGATAGATTGCCATAATATTGTCTGAATTGTGTCATTGAGATTAAAAATAAAATCATAATATTACATTTTGTCAATATTTCCCAACCCTTGTTTTTCCTCTGCTTCTTGGAGGTTTTGTCACTGGGCATTTGGGTTGAAAGCAGGTATCACACTCCTCTTGATATAGACATCATTGGTGTTTTCCAGCTTCCAGAGAAGTACATGTCCACGCTGGCTTCAGTGCTGTTCCAGACGCACTTGGCCGCTGATGGGAGTCTGTTTTCTGACCTGGCCTCTCTCTTGGCTCTGGTCAGTCCAGCCGACATCCAGGGTCTGCCCAGGCTCCAGAACAACATCAATGTGTAAGTCTTTCATTGGGTCCTGCATTGTCGGCCGGTGGGTTTACGTATCACATCACGATTCATTTGTGGCACGTATGTTCAAATCCTCCTGTGACTCTTTGAGCTAAACCTGGTCAATTATGGCACGACACCACAGGCCTTTTTTTAAACATTTTGGTTCTCTTGACAAAGCTTTCAAATGTCACTGAATCAATGTCTTTCCAAAGATCTATATGGGAAACTTTCATCTCAAAGGCTGTTTTGCTAAAAATGCATTTTCCTTCACACTTGTGTCTCCAAGTGTCAGTGAAATTGGAATCGTTTACATCTGGCTCAAAACATTATTGAAATTGATGCACCCGTATTTTTTTGTTCGCATGAATTTATTTATTTTTCTGTATTGAAATAAACTTCAGGAAAGGTTTAAATTTGACTTCACCTACCGTGTCTCCCCATAAGATTATAATGAGCGGAGCTGCAATCTACGGTAAACTTAGCTCCTATATCAGGCTGGTCACGTCATTACACAGTGAAGTGTCAGGAACATGTATTATGCATTGAAGGTAAAGGAAACCCATTCACTCCATAGAATTAAATCTTCTGAGGGTAGTTTATACGTTAAGTGCTAAGTAAGTATTGACTAAACAGGTCATTAGATATGATTATGCCCCTCCAACACCTACTGAGCCTGTTCTTACCATTATATGACAAATTATTATCTGTACTTATATTTTGTACAAATAATATCCAGAGGTAAAACTTAACTAATTACAAATATGTTACTGTAATTGAGTCGATTTTTTTGAGTAACATCTATTTGAATTTCATTACATTAAAACATATTAATTATTAATTATAAACTAAATTACTGAATACTGCTTAAGTCCCAATGTCCCAAAGCTCTGTTGTCTTACCTCTGTCACTGCTCCTTTCTACAGTGATGAACTCATAACCTAACACAGAGATAAACTCATAACCTAACACAGAGATAAACTCATAACCTAACACAGTGATATACTCATAACCTAACACAGTGATATACTCATAACCTAACACAGTGATAAACTCATAACCTAACACTGTGATAAACTCATGACCTAACACAGTGATAAACTCATAACCTAACACAGTGATATACTCATAACCTAACACAGTGATATACTCATAACCTAACACTGTGATAAACTCATGACCTAACACAGTGATAAACTCATAACCTAACACAGTGATAAACTCATAACCTAACACAGTGATAAACTCATAACCTAACACAGAGATAAACGCATAACCTAACACAGTGATAAACTCATAACCTAACACAGTGATATACTCATAACCTAACACAGAGATAAACGCATAACCTAACACAGAGATAAACTCATAACCTATCACAGAGATAAACTCATAACCTAACACTGTGATAAACTCATAACCTAACACAGAGATAAACTCATGACCTAACACAGTGATAAACTCATAACCTAACACAGAGATAAACTCATAACCTAACACAGTGATATACTCATAACCTAACACAGTGATAAACTCATAACCTAACACAATGATATACTCATAACCTAACACAGTGATAAACTCATAACCTAACACAGAGATAAACTCATAACCTAACACCGTGATAAACTCATAACCTAACACCGTGATAAACTCATAACCTAACACCGTGATAAACTCATAACCTAACACAGTGATAAACTCATAACCTAACACAGTGATAAACTCATAACCTAACACAGTGATAAATTCATAACCTAACACAGAGATAAACTCATAACCTAACACAGTGAAACTCAACCTAACACAGTGATAAACTCATAACCTAACACAGTGATAAACTCATAACCTAACACAGTGAAACTCATAACCTAACACAGTGATAAACTCATAACCTAACACAGTGATAAACTCATAACCTAACACAGAGATAAACTCATAACCTATCACAGAGATAAACTCATAACCTAACACAGAGATAAACTCATAACCTAACACTGTGATAAACTCATAACCTAACACAGAGATAAAATCATGACCTAACACAGTGATAAACTCATAACCTAACACAGAGATAAACTCATAACCTAACACAGTGATATACTCATAACCTAACAGTGATAAACTCATAACCTAACACAATGATATACTCATAACCTAACACAGTGATAAACTTATAACCTAACACAGAGATAAACTCATAACCTAACACCGTGATAAACTCATAACCTAACACAGTGATAAACTCATAACCTAACACAGTGATAAACTCATAACCTAACACAGTGATAAATTCATAACCTAACACAGAGATAAACTCATAACCTAACACAGTGAAACTCAACCTAACACAGTGATAAACTCATAACCTAACACAGTGATAAACTCATAACCTAACACAGTGAAACTCATAACCTAACACAGTGATAAACTCATAACCTAACACAGTGATAAACTCATAACCTAACACAGTGATAAACTCATAACCTAACACAGTGATAAACTCATAACCTAACACAGAGATAAACTCATGACCTAACACAGTGATAAACTCATAACCTAACACAGAGATAAACTCATAACCTAACACAGTGATAAACTCATAACCTAACACAGTGATAAACTCATGACCTAACACTGTGATAAACTCATAACCTAACACAGTGATATACTCATAACCTAACACAGTGATAAACTCATAACCTAACACAGTGATAAACTCATAACCTAACACAGAGATAAACTCATAACCTAACACAGAGATAAACTCATAACCTAACACAGTGATAAACTCATAACCTAACACAGTGATAAACTCATAACCTAACACAGTGATAAACTCATAACCTAACACAGTGATAAATTCATAACCTAACAGAGATAAACTCATAACCTAACACAGTGATAAACTCATGACCTAACACTGTGATAAACTCATAACCTAACACAGTGATATACTCATAACCTAACACAGTGATAAACTCATAACCTAACACAGTGATAAACTCATAACCTAACACAGAGATAAACTCATAACCTAACACAGAGATAAACTCATAACCTAACACAGTGATAAACTCATAACCTAACACAGTGATAAACTCATAACCTAACACAGTGATAAACTCATAACCTAACACAGAGATAAACTCATAACCTAACACAGAGATAAACTCATAACCTAACACAGTGATAAACTCATAACCTAACACAGTGATAAACTCATAACCTAACACAGTGATAAACTCATAACCTAACACAGTGATAAACTCATAACCTAACACAGTGATAAACTCATAACCTAACACAGTGATACACTCATAACCTAACACAGTGATAAACTCATAACCTAACACAGTGATAAACTCATAACCTAACACAGTGATAAACTCATAACCTAACACAGTGATAAACTCATAACCTAACACAGTGATAAACTCATAACCTAACACAGTGATACACTCATAACCTAACACAGTGATATACTCATAACCTAACACAGTGATAAACACATAACCTAACACAGTGATAAACTCATAACCTAACACAGTGATAAACTTATAACCTAACACAGTGATAAACTCATAACCTAACACAGAGATAAACTCATAACCTAACACAGTGATAAACTCATAACCTAACACAGTGATATACTCATAACCTAACACAGTGATAAACTCATAACCTAACACAGTGATATACTCATAACCTAACACAGTGATAAACTCATAACCTAACAGTGATAAACTCATAACCTAACACAGTGATAAACTCATAACCTAACACAGTGATAAACTCATAACCTAACACAGTGATAAACTCATAACCTAACACAGTGATATACTCATAACCTAACACAGTGATAAACTCATAACCTAACACAGTGATAAACTCATAACCTAACACAGTGATAAACTCATAACCTAACACAGTGATATACTCATAACCTAACACAGTGATATACTCATAACCTAACACAGTGATATACTCATAACCTAACACAGTGATAAACTCATAACCTAACACAGAGATAAACTCATAACCTATCACAGAGATAAACTCATAACCTAACACTGTGATAAACTCATAACCTAACACAGAGATAAAATCATGACCTAACACAGTGATAAACTCATAACCTAACACAGAGATAAACTCATAACCTAACACAGTGATATACTCATAACCTAACAGTGATAAACTCATAACCTAACACAATGATATACTCATAACCTAACACAGTGATAAACTCATAACCTAACACAGAGATAAACTCATAACCTAACACCGTGATAAACTCATAACCTAACACAGTGATAAACTCATAACCTAACACAGTGATAAACTCATAACCTAACACAGTGATAAATTCATAACCTAACACAGAGATAAACTCATAACCTAACACAGTGAAACTCAACCTAACACAGTGATAAACTCATAACCTAACACAGTGATAAACTCATAACCTAACACAGTGATAAACTCATAACCTAACACAGTGATAAACTCATAACCTAACACAGAGATAAACTCATGACCTAACACAGTGATAAACTCATAACCTAACACAGAGATAAACTCATAACCTAACACAGTGATAAACTCATAACCTAACACAGTGATAAACTCATGACCTAACACTGTGATAAACTCATAACCTAACACAGTGATATACTCATAACCTAACACAGTGATAAACTCATAACCTAACACAGTGATAAACTCATAACCTAACACAGAGATAAACTCATAACCTAACACAGAGATAAACTCATAACCTAACACAGTGATAAACTCATAACCTAACACAGTGATAAACTCATAACCTAACACAGTGATAAACTCATAACCTAACACAGTGATAAATTCATAACCTAACAGAGATAAACTCATAACCTAACACAGTGATAAACTCATAACCTAACACAGAGATAAACTCATAACCTAACACAGAGATAAACTCATAACCTAACACAGAGATAAACTCATAACCTAACACAGTGATAAACTCATAACCTAACACAGTGATAAACTCATAACCTAACACAGTGATAAACTCATAACCTAACACAGAGATAAACTCATAACCTAACACAGAGATAAACTCATAACCTAACACAGTGATAAACTCATAACCTAACACAGTGATAAACTCATAACCTAACACAGTGATAAACTCATAACCTAACACAGTGATAAACTCATAACCTAACACAGTGATAAACTCATAACCTAACACAGTGATACACTCATAACCTAACACAGTGATAAACTCATAACCTAACACAGTGATAAACTCATAACCTAACACAGTGATAAACTCATAACCTAACACAGTGATAAACTCATAACCTAACACAGTGATAAACTCATAACCTAACACAGTGATATACTCATAACCTAACACAGTGATAAACACATAACCTAACACAGTGATAAACTCATAACCTAACACAGTGATAAACTTATAACCTAACACAGTGATAAACTCATAACCTAACACAGAGATAAACTCATAACCTAACACAGTGATAAACTCATAACCTAACACAGTGATATACTCATAACCTAACACAGTGATAAACACATAACCTAACACAGTGATAAACTCATAACCTAACACAGTGATAAACTTATAACCTAACACAGTGATAAACTCATAACCTAACACAGAGATAAACTCATAACCTAACACAGTGATAAACTCATAACCTAACACAGTGATATACTCATAACCTAACACAGTGATAAACTCATAACCTAACACAGTGATAAACTCATAACCTAACACAGTGATACACTCATAACCTAACACAGTGATAAACTCATAACCTAACACAGTGATATACTCATAACCTAACACAGTGATAAACACATAACCTAACACAGTGATAAACTCATAACCTAACACAGTGATAAACTTATAACCTAACACAGTGATAAACTCATAACCTAACACAGAGATAAACTCATAACCTAACACAGTGATAAACTCATAACCTAACACAGTGATATACTCATAACCTAACACAGTGATAAACACATAACCTAACACAGTGATAAACTCATAACCTAACACAGTGATAAACTTATAACCTAACACAGTGATAAACTCATAACCTAACACAGAGATAAACTCATAACCTAACACAGTGATAAACTCATAACCTAACACAGTGATATACTCATAACCTAACACAGTGATAAACTCATAACCTAACACAGTGATATACTCATAACCTAACACAGTGATAAACTCATAACCTAACAGTGATAAACTCATAACCTAACACAGTGATAAACTCATAACCTAACACAGTGATAAACTCATAACCTAACACAGTGATATACTCATAACCTAACACAGTGATAAACTCATAACCTAACACAGTGATAAACTCATAACCTAACACAGTGATAAACTCATAACCTAACAGTGATATACTCATAACCTAACACAGTGATATACTCATAACCTAACACAGTGATATACTCATAACCTAACACAGTGATAAACTCATAACCTAACACAGTGATATACTCATAACCTAACACAGTGATAAACTCATAACCTAACACAGTGATAAACTCATAACCTAACACAGTGATATACTCATAACCTAACACAGTGATAAACTCATAACCTAACACAGTGATATACTCATAACCTAACACAGTGATATACTCATAACCTAACACAGTGATATACTCATAACCTAACACAGTGATAAACTCATAACCTAACACAGTGATAAACTCATAACCTAACACCGTGATAAACCTCAGTCTCATGAACACTTCTAAACACTGTCACTTTAACAATAATTTAATCAATCACTCACTGCACTGTTCACTTTCTGCACTAAATCTGTAAATTTAACTAAACATTTTGTGTACATACTAAGTCTAATTTTGATCTTATTTGTACGTTTTACTTACATAATGCATGCCTTATTTGATATATCTTGATTTTATTATTATTCATTGTTATATGTTGCATCGAATCACCAAAGCAAGTTCCTAGCATGTGAATTTTGTTCATTGAAAATAGCAATAAACTTTTTCTGATTCTGAAAAGGAATGACCATAAATGGTACTAAAAATGTGTTGTAGTGTTGTAGTATGTGTACTTTTTCCTTTTTGGAGTGCATGTCATTTTTAGCCATTAAACTGTACTTTAACACGAGTACACACATACTCTATATACATCTACCGTAACTGAAAAGATGCTGCTGTTGGGAAGCAACATACACCGATCTAATCCCTCGCTCGAAACGATATATTTTCAGGCGAGAGACCATCAACCTGAACTTAGACCGGATGACTCTGGACCAGCGTCGTGCGTTTGGCGCCTGGTTTGGCACAGTCATGCTCCCGATCAACATCACCCGAGGTCAACAATCGCTCATCAGGGACACCGGCAACCTGATCGCTTACCTGCCCTTCTACAACTTCCAACACCTCTCGGCTGCTCAGGTAACAGCCCTGTGAGCTTTGATACCAGGCTGGGAAACTGGAGAAGCCGGGCATCTGTGTGTGCCATTAGCCCTGAGGCAAAACACTGTTACAAGTCACACTGCAGCCAAGAGAGGACGCCAAGAGAGGACGCCAAGAGAGGACGCCAAGAGAGGACACCGGCCGCTCTGTCTCTGTCACGTTTCAAATGCCAGGGCTTCCTGCTTGTAATCAATAAATGATGGGGCCGCTTCAATGAATGATAGCATGGTCCCTACTTTGTCTGTGGACACATTTACGTGATATATTGTTGAGTAATTTACCTGTCACATTCTCCCAGCTCCTGGATGGGTTAGATATGCTGCAGCAAAACACCTTGAGTCCCATACAGCGAGAGTTTATAGCACAAAGCCTCATTGGGACGTACAAAAACCTGACGGCTCAGGATTTTCTCAGGTCAGATCTAGAATACACCATATATACTTCACAGTCTAATGTTGTTATTACAAGTGTCATAAAACAATATATTTTTGCTGATATGATTTGACAGGCTTGGTAACATCACATGCTGGGCCGATCCAGAAGATCTCATTGTGTACAAAGGAACTGAGGCCTTTCCTGTTATCCAGGACCTCATCAGAAACTGCATCCGCAATGGACTCAACCTGCCCAGCCACATGGTACTTTTTGCAATAGTAACAACATCATAGTTCTTTTATTTCCCTACATTTAAAGAAATCCATGTACTCGCTCTTTGTATTTTGTAGCTTTCTCGTTTGCTGCTGAACAGTACCCAGTTTAATGACTCCTCAAAGCTGACAGTGGAGCAGATGAAAGACACGGCTCCTCTCATGCCCATGCTCGGAGTGAGCTTCATACAGAGCCTCAGTCCATCACAGCTACTCGATGCACTGCCTCTCATCAAGTCAGTCACATTCAGCCCAGCACAGGTACAAATACTGCAGAGCTAATACTGCATCACACTCACTCTATTGCACCGTGTTGAGACTTTCACTACATAAGCCCTTGTTTGTTTTGTACACGGTTGATTTGCTGCATCTGACAGCTGACAGGCTGCTGTCTGCAGGAAACTGAGCTCATGAACCAAAGACCCATCCTGGCTTTAGAAGCAGCAGCCTCACAGCTGTTGTCTCGCCTATGATACCATAGGCTTAGACCATAAGAGCATTTCAGATGGAGGGCAGGGGCCTATGTAACCTATGGGAGAAAGAAATGATCCACACATGTTTGCCTGTGTCGATAGATTGGCTCTACAATTGGCTCTTTCTCTTCATCTTATGGCTTAAAGATCTGTCAACTGACAACAATCACATCTTTAGGGCGTAATAATATCACTTTTGCCATGAATTTCACTTTTGTTTATTTTGTCTGACAGAGAAGATGTCGGCTTTGTGTCCGTTTTTGTTTCATGTGGTTAGGCACTAATTACAGAGATATGAACCATAAACAGTAACTCAAATTCAACCATACCCGGAACCTGTTCTCAGTATCATTAACTATTGACATGTTATTGTCTTTTATTGTACCACAAGGTGAATAAGTTGGCCATACACCCTTGATTGATAAACTCTGGATATTCCTTATGAAATACATTGTCAGATGAATGAAATTCCGCACAAATTAAATGTCTTTTTTTCCCTGACAGGCTGCTATAATTGTAGATAAGCTGTCTTCAGTTATGAAAGTAAGCTCTTGTTAATTAATATGGCTGTATTTCTTTTGGATAAATACACTTGACACAAACATAACTCTTCTCTTCAGATGAATTCACCGGGGACACTGCAGCAGCTTGGATCCCTTGTTTTGGGAGTTAAAAGTGAATTCTTGTTGACACTGACCTCTGAAAAGCTCCTGTCGTCGCTGCCATCTATGGCACAACAGACTCCCAGCTTCAGCCCAGTCCAAGCTAATGCCATTGCCACAAGGCTCTGGGTAAAGCAGTCACATTTTGAATATCTTATAATACTGTATCTGGAATAATGTTTAAATTTGGCCAAACACACCCTGGTTTTGAATATCACATCTCTGGCCCGGTCAGGGCTTTTTAGATGTGCCGAGCTGGTTGACTGAAGTAGAGCCTCTGCTCTACTGTACTCCTTTGGTCAGTGTTCTGCCCAGGACTCCTCAGCTGGTCAACAACCTCACCATATCAGTCACAAAGCCCTGGAACACACAGCAGGTAGGCATAAAAACTATACCTAATTTGTGTGAAGTCCGTTCTACCATGTTCTAATCTGGTTTCCAATTAAAGATGCTTTTTAGACACTGTGAAAAGCTGTATGGCATGTTTTCAATTAGCTCTTAAATATTTAACATGGGAAGCAAAAGCTTATCTGGCCTTTTGTTGAAAAGACACCTGCAACTGCACTGTTTTCATATCAGATTACAGCCAACAAATGTGCTTTTTCCATCCAGGCCCAAGCTATTTTCAACAAAGTGCTTGAATTAAAGCCACGCTTAATCAAAGAAGACTTCGAGTAAGTTATATATGTTATATGATCATACTAATACTCATGTAATGACATAAATATTGTCCTTTTGTCATTAGGAGTCTTGGGACAGCAGGACAAGGAGTGAGCTGTAAAGTTTTACTTGAACGACTGAGAGCAAAGCGCTCCCCTTCATCTGTCAAAGCGATCCTGCTCGTCCTCCGACAACAGCCCAGTCTTCTTCACACCTCACTGGTATTAAATAACAATATTAGTATTTAGGTTTTATAAATTCAATATGTTATTATTATCTCATTTTTAATTTTGATTTTCTGGATAGAAAAAATGTGTTGCTGATGAGGTGTACCAATATAAGTTCTTCCCTGAAGTTCTGGCACATTTTGGAGCTGAACTGGCTCTGGCAATGCCGTAAGTTTGCACTGTAGCAAACTTGTGCAAATACATTATACTTTTTTACACTGAAGTTTAGTACATATTGAAAATCCAATTGTCTTTCTCTGCAGAGTGAGCACTGTAAAGAAGTTCACTGTGGACCTCATGCAGTCTCTCAAAGCTCTCATCGTCGCAGAGCCTCAGTATTTTCTTCTACTGTCCAGACGGAAACAGGAACTTCTGGTGGATAAAATTGTTCAAAGACTGGTCAGTTTTTGAATGAAATATGAGTATGACAATTCAAATATCTGCATGAAAGTCTCAACACGTTTTGTTGATCTGCAGAGAATGTACACGGGCGTGTACACAGAGGAGGAGTTTCGCTCCCTGGGGATTATGGCCACATTTGTGAACGATGAGATATTAATTCAGCTTGACAGAACCTTTTTCATGGAAAACATCAATTTTCTACATACTTTCTGTTATAGCGCTACTAAAATGGACATAGTAGCACGAATCTTGCAAGATACAAATACTTTTGGGTAAGAATTAACATTCAAACTTCTGTGTTTAGGTCAGAGGGAAAATGTATTTTATCTTTTTTTTTCATTATTGGGCTTTCTCGTAGACCTGTGAAGACATGGACTAAGGCCACACTTAGTCAAGTGGGCAGGTTTCTCTTCTTTCTACCCACCAATAAACTTCAAGAGCTCCCACAGGTGAGATGCAACATTGCTACCAGATTCCCCTTATGACCAGAGTCTATAGTGAGTAGTAAGGATTGTTACACAATACAAGGAAAGATTAAGTCATTGAAGCAAGTAAATCAATCTCCCGGGTGTTGCATGACCATAGAGTCCTGGTAGTGTCCCCTGCCCTCCTGTTATCACCCAGTGTGATGGCCATGTAACACTGTATGTGCCCCCAGGAGCTGATGACTGTGGCCCGTATTGAGAAGCTGTTCATGGACCAGCGACAGTGGGAAGTTGGGCCCATTGGAAGCCACTGTATCGATGCCAATGAGAGGAGGAGCAACTTCAAAAAACAGCAATTTGTCCTGCAGTTTTTTCTGGGTTTCCTCAAAGTACTTTCAAGTAAGCTTGTCCTGTAATTAATTGGGTAAATGCTGCAACTTTACCCACATGACTTAAGGGATTAAAAAACTATACATATTTATCACAATCACATTTACTTTCCAGCCCCTATGCTAGTTCCTACCTGTGCGATCCTCCATTCAACCACTCCCTCTGTTTGGACATCTACCAGCTTGACCAGTATGTCATCTTCTGAGTTTGTCAACTGTTTAGAGTTAATGGGTCAGGACCCATTTTTGCCCTCTTATCACCGCAACCAATTGTTACAGAAAGTAAAAAAAGTAAGACAGTCTTCATTCTCAGACCTACCATAAAAATATCAATTCAGTTATTGTTTCTTCATGTTTCCCTCAAAGATACATGGTCCAGTGTCCTCCTTCTCCCCGTCCCTCATCTCTCAGCTTGGAAGAATAGCAGTGGAAATGACAAATGAGGAGTTGAGCAGCCTCCAACTTGCTGAACGTAACACCATTGCTGTTCTTGGGGCTGTTGATCTATGGACCACCAAACAAGTTAGTCTGAAAGAGTTATTAGAGTAGATTTACTGGATGAATCATGATAATCATGTTTTTAATTGCAGCAAGAAATTCTGTTTGCGGCTGTATTAGACTCCACTAAGCAGCGTGTGAGCCAGCTGGACTCCAGCACTCTGGTGGCATTGGGATATATTGTATGTGGGGCAAAAGCATCTGAAATTATTTATTTTAACGCAGTAGAGTTCAGGTAAGCAAAATGCCATATGACCAGCATGTCTGTCTGATCGTGGTTACTGAGCCTGTACTGTGTCTCCTCCTGGTGGCTTCAGTAAGGCAGTGCACTACCTTGGTCAGCTGAAGCTGCAGTGTACAGAAGACCAGTTGAGTACTATGGTCGGGCTGCTGAACCATGCCCTTGCTTTTGGACCCACTCCATTCTGGGGAACTGATGTTTTCATTGAAATTGGAATAATAGCAGGTGAAATCAATTTAGACTTCTGTAAAAGTGGCATGCACTGCAAGCATAGATTTGGATTGTTCTGTTCAATGAATGCACTTACTGAACATTTCTTGTACTTTCATAGCTGGTATTCCAGATTTCGATATGTCTTCGTTGGTAAGTGCTCAAATCGAAGGAATCACACCTCTGGCTATTTCAGTCATTCCACCCGCAAAATTTACTGTAAGTCTTCAAAAAATACCAAAGTTACAAAGGTTTGTTTTATTTGCTTAAATATGTTTTTTTTTTAATTGTTGGATCCAGGTTGTGTTAAGCCATCAACAGATCAGCATGTTCTCCAATGAACAGGCTGAGGCGGTGTCCCCCACAGTGATTGATGCACTGTCTTATATGCAAAAACGAGCCCTGGCCATGGTGCTGACTCCCTGGGAGGACAGGCCTGTGGACCTAAGAGGTACAACTGCTACACATATAGATGCAAAAAGTGTGTGTTGCCGACATGTCTTTGGACAACACATAAACCCATGTATGTTGAAGGTACAATTTATAAAACCAGAGTTTTGTGAAATCAATGGCATACATTTGCATTGGACCTTTTCCAAAACGAGATAATTTTAAATCTTCAATGATATTCTCTGGGTGGTTTTCATTCGAGAGATCTGCATCCAATCCTCTGTCAGTAAAAGCATGTGTGGAGTTCCGGATTTGGAAAGTCCACACTGACTTTAAGTTTGTTGTGTTTGAATTTTGAAAGCCGTTTTATTGTTTTTTAAAATGAAAATAAATAAATAAATAATACATTTTGAAAATATTATGATGAGAAAATATAGCCTTTTTTGCCATATTGCCTATCCCTGCAACAACCTGATATGTTACTTTAGATTTCTGTGTCCTCAGGGAGATCGCTGGGGCTGGCGTTGAGCCACTGTCCTGTGTGTTTGCTGCTGGGATTGCTGATGCTGCTGGTTATCCCATCATGACCTTAACATGACCCCACTCACCTCAGCTTCACTACTAAATTTGTGCAATTTATCTATTTGTATACACAGCACTTCAAGATTACTATGTACAGTAATTCACTTTATTTACCTTTTAAGCACTGAATAAACCAAAGAATTATTTATGAATGTAAAGACCATTTTAGGGACAGAATTTATTTATTTATTTAAATACCTGCACAGAACTGAGTTATCTTGATAAAACTTGAGTTAGCCTATGTAAGTAGCCTAGGCCTATTTTGTTAAGAAGGATCAGTGTTGTAGTGCGTTTTTGTATTGTTGTGCGGACACTCTGGTTTGCCAATGATCAGACTTAATAAAAGCAGCACATTCTCTGCAGTCCATTTGTATTTATTGTTAATGAAAATAATGTGTGTGTATTATCAATTATATTATCATTATTATAATAGTCATTATACTATAATACACCATAAAGAACACATTTTACCACCTCAGACACAAAATACTTTTTATTCTGTTTTTTAATGTTGGACATGAGATTGTTGTGAAAGGTGGATAGGGTGAAGTGTTTCCATTTCTATTCATTTAAAGTGGAAATAAAAGTAATTAGTGCAAAAAAATCCAAAGAAAACTGAGTGACGGGGTACAAGCCTCATCTACAATAAAAAAAAAACCATTGAAAAACATTGAATTTCATGCATGGCTAAAGTGCATGGTACAGTCAGTTTTACTCTTTTAGAATCACAAATGTCATTATATGACATGATTTAGAACATCACAAATAAAAACTCAAATTTTGAAACATATATTTTGACCATTATTATTTCTGCCTTGATCAAAGTCTAAGGACTCAAAAGGCACAGTTTTGGCCAAATGTCCCAGCTTTTGATTTGAAACATAAGAAGCTGTATGAGCATTATTTACATCATTATCTACATCAGATGTATGAGCATTATTTACATCAGATGTATGAGCATTATTTACATCATTATTTACATCAGATGTATGAGCATTATTTACATCATTATCTACATCAGATGTATGATCATTATTTACATCATATGTATGAGCATTATTTACATCATTATTTACATCAGATGTATGATCATTATTTACATCACATGTATGAGCATTATTTACATCATTATTCACATCAGATGTATGAGCATTATTTACATCATATGTATGAGCATTATTTACATCATATGTATGAGCATTATTTACATCACATGTATGAGCATTATTTACATCATTATTTACATCAGATGTATGATCATTATTTACATCACATGTATGAGCATTATTTACATCATTATTCACATCAGATGTATGAGCATTATTTACATCATTCTTTACATCAGATGTATGAGCATTATTTACATCATTATCTACATCAGATGTATGAGCATTATTTACATCATTCTTTACATCATATGTATGAGCATTATTTACATCATTCTTTACATCAGATGTATGAGCATTATTTACATCATATATATGAGCATTATTTATATAATTCTTTACATCAGATGTATGAGCATTATTTACATCATTCTTTACATCAGATGTATGAGCATTATTTACATCATATGTATGAGCATTATTTACATCATTCTTTACATCAGATGTATGAGCATTATTTACATCATTATTTACATCAGATGTATGAGCATTATTTACATCATTCTTTACATCAGATGTATGAGCATTCTTTACATCAGATGTATGAGCATTATTTACATCATTATTTACATCAGATGTATGAGCATTATTTACATCATATGTATGAGCATTATTTACATCATTATTTACATCATATGTATGAGCATTATTTACATCATATGTATGAGCATTATTTACATCATTCTTTACATCAGATGTATGAGCATTATTTACATCATTATTTACATCATATGTATGAGCATGATTTACATCATTATTTACATCATATGTATGAGCATGATTACATCATATGTATGAGCATGATTACATCATATGTATGAGCATGATTACATCATATGTATGAGCATGATTACATCATATGTATGAGCATGATTACATCATATGTATGAGCATGATTACATACATCAGACGTGTGGAGGGGGAGGGCTTTGCGCTGTGACGTAGAGGAGGTGGAGTAGGAGCTGACTTCATTGCGAGTGTCAAACACTACACAGGCAACATGGCGGACTGGGGTGAGAAACTAACTTAGGAAGGATAGCAGCTCTAAAGCTATCCCGTCTTTAACGGCTCTGCTGTTAGATGATCACAGGAGTGTAGCATTGACACTCTCCCGAGTTAGATGTGGATTGGTCTAACAAATTTAATCTTGTTGATTTTTCAGACGCTGACAGCTTCGACCCGGAGGAGCCGATTAATAAAAAGGCGCCACCGCCAGTGCTGGACAAATGGGAAGGCGAAGACGAAGATGAAGATGTTAAGGTGAATTAAAACTTTTGCTTTGATGAGGTGATGATGATGTGGTCTGATTGTCAGTGCGAAACACGCAGATGGGCCATTGGTCTTAATGCCTCCGCGGTTTCCTGTCTGACAGTGTTCGCTCCACATTAGCAGGCGGCTAATTCATGTGGCACATCGTGCACTAGCAGCTGCTTACTGTTAGCTTTACAGTTAGGTCGGCTAACTATACTGCTAATGTTAAAGGACCACTAGGGCTTTATCACTCACCCACACTCTGACCTTAACTTTTACGAGCAGAGCAAAGTATTTCAGAAAACTAAACAAGAACTATGATATCCTGTCACGAAGTGTAGGCTAGCGAAGCTAGCAAACATGAATGTAAATGCCACGCTACGTTGCTACATAACATTACGTTTTGGTGTCGTAGTGATCTGATATTTATCAGTATATGGTTGAATTGCTGTATTATCATAGCATTCTGCATTTGACTTAAGTTACTAACATTGTGCAACATTTCAGGATCGGCGTTTGCCCTGAATTCTCTCAGCTTGAGTAACACGAGACAGCCTTAGCTTAGTTGCTACCAACTTTAGCCACACAAAGATGAAATCATCTGAGATGATGACTCAACCCAGAGGAGCTAAATCTGGAATATTCCACATGTGTGTCCTCCATAATGTTTACTATCCACGTTTGCCTCGTTGTCGTCTCTGGATTTGTCCAGAGCCTCAAAATATTCACTCAGGGAATGTGCTGGGAGAGGCCCCTTCAATTGTTCACTCTGTAACATATGGGACCATATGTCTAAAGACACTGGTGTTTTTAAATGGAGCACTAGTGTCTCAATGTTTACAACTATGTGACTGTTATTAACCAACAGAATCACCTGAAAGTTTATGCTACTCTACCATTTTAACTCACAATCTGCCCCATCAAAATTCAAGCACTAAGTTAAGCATTTGAAAGACAAATGGAGAACATACTGTTATAATGATTGGACTATATGTACTGTATACTGCTGTGTACTACTTATGATATCAGTTAGTTGATATGCAAGTAGTCTTTGAGAAATGACAGATTCAAGTCAGGAACCTGTACACACAGTTTTGATGTTCTTTGATTTAGATTATGTCTGAAAGATCTATACATTTTGTTTTGATTATTACAGTATTGAGTATTTATTGATGTCGTTTTTAAAATAACTCCGTCTGGTGTACCCCAAAACCCGAAAGAAGTGCTTTTATGGACTGTGGAATCTTATTGTATATTGTGTTTTTTAATTGATCAATATGGATGCCTAGAGTAAGAAACATTTTTTATTTTATTACAGGACAATTGGGACGATGAAGAGGAAGAAGAAGCGAAAAAACTAGAGGCAAAAAAAAATGGTGAGAAATATTAATATTTTAAATGAATAAGTATTCATATTTTATTTTCAATGTTTTTTTAATATTTTTTTTTTTTTTTAGAAACAAAGATTTCAGAAAAAAAGAAGTTGAGCGAGAAAATCAAAGAGAAGGAAAACCGGTTAAGGAAAAAGCAACAAGAGGAAGAAGAAATGCAACAAAATGTAATAAGTTTTGCTTTTATCATTTTGTTCAACACATTTTCAGCACTTCCTTAAAGCGTTACTATTGACCCTTCAGCAAGAAGAGCTTAGCCCTGAGGAGTTAATTGCAGAAAAGTTGAGGGTGCAGAAACTACAGGAGGAGTCCGACTTAGAGCTTGCGAAAGACGCTTTTGGTAAGTTACGAGTCAATGACTAAATTGATATAGATTCAGCTATGGTATTCAAGAATTTCATTTTTGCTTTGATGTTTTCCAGGTGTTAGTACTTCAAACAGTGTCAGTGGCATTGATGCCATGTGTCCATCTTCCAGAGAAGACTTTACAGAGTTTGAAAAAATGTTGAAAGATAAACTATCCCCGTTTGAAAAATCAGAACATTATTCAAGTTTCTTGGAGTCATTGTTTCAGGAACTCTGTATTTCATGTAAGTATATCAAATCATGTAACTTGATTATTTTAAAGTGGCTGTTTTCTTTACCAATATCCTTTTTGGCTTTTGCAGTGGAAGTAGAAGATCTGAAGAAGATCAGCAATTCTCTGACAGCTCTACTTAGTGAGAAACTGAAGCAAGAAAAAGTGAGTTTAGATTTATTTAAAAAAAAAAAAACTATTTTAGCTCGTCAATAGGGGGAACAATTTACTAAGTTCAAATGAGCTTCAGTGACATCCATACTAACAGCTGTATCTTTTATTGTGATTACAGCAAAACAAAGGAAAGAAGAAAAAGAAGGGTGTAGTCACAGGAGGTGGTGGTTTCAAAGCGAAAATGAAAGATGACCTTGATTATGGAGGTTTTGACGGTGACTACACTCAAGACTATGAAGACTTCATGTGACACTGGCTCCTTTGCCGCTTCCCTCTCCCTCTAAACCCTCGGAAACGCAGCTGTACCTTCACTTGCTGTCCAGTGCCATCCTGGAAAATCAGAACTATGTGTTGCTCCCCTTAAGTTTGCTTCAAAGACCAGAGGGACGTTAACCAGGAAGCAGCCAGTTTTCACCATTTTACATTCATACTTATTGAATTGCCTTTTCTCTATTCTCATTCAGCCTTGGCTCTAACATCCTATACTCATGTAGTTTTATTTTGGGTGACCCAACCTCAGAGAAAAAAGCATTTTGAAAACTGCTGCTCAATATTTCTCGGGGCTCTTTATGTTAATGTTTGCTCCTGATGATAAAATGACAGATCCAGTATTGCAGTTGTTAGTTTAGAGACATAGAAACAAAGGTTCTATGCAAATCTTATACCAGAATGTTCAGTACCGGTATATTTTATAGGTCTGAGTTGTTTGACTGACTATACTGTGGAGGGAAAGTATATAGTATCTATAACTTTTGCCAAATGGAGAGCATATCTGTTAGACATCTCTGGGCTGGTTGCACTACAGGCAAAATTATCTTCTACTTCAAAAGGATGACATTTGCTTGGAAAGGGAAGAAGGATGAAGTATTTAAACATGAGTGACTTCAGCACCTCACAGCCATTATCTTGATACACCTCTGAAATACTGGCGTTCTTACAGGTCACGTTGCATAAGAAACATACTAATTTGATTTGTACTAATGCAAGTAAGGTCAGGCGAGTAGCTTTAACTTGCTATAACTGGTCTTCTAATTATTGCTTCGGTAGGCTTGTATCAAGTTAGAAGAAACGTGAGGACCTATGGGCTTCACACCAACATGGCTTCATTTGGGCTACAGTTTGTTGAAAAGGGGCTTTTTCCTAGCAATGGACAAAGTGTCAATGTTAAGCAGACAAGAGGATGGATACAATGTGGACAATTCAGCATCTGCAGTGTTTTATAAGCATCTAATTTAATAAATCACTGGTCAAAAGGAGCATGTGTGAGCTTTTCATTAATCAAATATTGGAATTTTCAATGGTTACAGGTGCTCACAGCATATCAAATAAATACGCTATTTACAATTTCAAGTACACGTTTACGACAGTACAGTTAGACGTTAACAAATCTGAACAAAGCATTTTTAACTGAATAGGAATGGTCATGGCTTTTAGTTGAGAATATCTATAAAATACTGTGCATCTGTTATAATTGGCAGTACATTCTTAGTTTTCATAACCATTCACTCTTTAGCTGTTGCGCCTCCCGTTAGGATCCCTGGTGCTGCGTCTGCGACTGTTCCGCGGTGCATTTGAGCCCCTCTGCTTCCTCCGGCCCTGTCTGCCCTCCACTCTCCCCACACCGCTCCCTGCCTGAGCCTGAGCAGCCTGAACCGTCTGGAAAACACTTTGGCGAGTCACTTCCCGGTCGCCGCAGGTGAACGTCAGCGCTACGCCCTCGTTGCTTTTCATCACACGGGAAGTGCCGTCGGAGGTGCCGTCGAAGCAACGTCCCAGGGCAATCTCCTTGGCCGTGTGCGGGTCCTGATCCGTCACCGTGTAGATGCCGTAGTTGTGTCCGAGAGGGTCCAGTGGTGCCAGCATGGTGAATTCGTTGGTGTCATTGTTGACCGCTAAAGGCAGGTGGTTGACTAAATACTCCTGGAGCATCATGTTCACTTGCTCCCTCTTGCAGCTTCCTTGTGGGATGATCTTCACCAGGGTCCGGTCCACTCGCTCTTGGTCGTACAACATCCCACTGCATTTGAACTCGACGCACACGGCAGAAACGGTCGCTTGATCCATATCTCTTATACTGCGAGTGTCCCGGAGGCCGTAGAGCTGGCCCACTGTCTTTGGGTGAGTGCCGCCCATATTCCTCGACCTTACATTGAGCTCGTGTGGACTGTTGAGTTTGACTTTAATGTAGCATGCGCGGTACTCCATCGGCTTGGGCCACCAGCTCAGATAGTCTTCTGTCCAGCTCATTGGATCATCTTCGTTGAATGGTACAGTATTGTAATCGTATCTGTCTCCCTCTACTCTGGTGAAGCGGAAATGAGCAGCACTAAAAGGTGCCTCTTCACAATCTTTTAACCCCTCAAAAGCATAGACTGGGCCATTTCCCTCATCAGCTGCGTTTGAGCCGGGTTTTGCCGCATTGATGCTAAACGCAGTCTTCTTCAATCTATTGTCGTCATGGTCTGTGCGCCTGTAGTTGAGTTTGCCTAAAAGGGGCTGAGGTACGCCTATGAGGTTGGGGTTAAGTTTGGGGCTGGATGGGACCGCCTCCAGTTCCTCTCCACCAAGGTTGGCCATGACAAAGGCAGTGTAGGCATCTGCTTTCTGTTCGTCGCAAAAGGCAGGAAGACAAGCGCCATTTGGGCCAGTGATGACGCTATCAAATCTTCCCCACGCTCTTGGGTTTGTGGAGAAACCAGCTGTGGGCTCCATGTTTATAAGACTAATCACAACTCCTTCAACCTGCTCACTGGGCATAAAGCGCTCACTACGGAAAGCCCGTACTTTGACGTAGCACCTGCGATTCTCTGGCACATCCAAGTTGAACAGTCTTCTCTCTCTGATCTCCATGTTGCCAATCAGAAAAGTCCTCTCCTCGCGTTTTTTCCTCCTCCTCTTCTCCATCTGCAAACTTCCCTCTTCCTCCCACAGTCCAGTTTGAGGATTCAGTGACCACAACTTCATATTGTTGAGATGATCGGGCATTTTGACCTGCGCAGAATCTAAAAACACCTTAACTTCACCTGCGTTTAGGGGTTCATTGTTGTCCCCACCACGAAAATCCACTGAAAACATCCCATAAGTTCTTAGAGGAAGAGTATCGCCTTCTTCACCGACAAAATTAAGATCGCTTTGAGCTGCTGCAGCAGTGGACACATCTCTTGGGTCGAGGAACGTAACACTAGCGTTGACATTGCCAGTGTAGACGTCTCCACTCTCTGTGTAAAACGAATGGGGAGGAATTTGGATCTGAACCATGGCGTCTTGTCCCTCCACTTCTCCCAGCTCAAGTGTGTTTGTCTCTGTCGAGCTAATAGTTATGGGGGCTTTCTTTCTTATCAGTTTGATTTCATGGTAAACTGCTCCTCCCTTTGAGTTGAATGGAAGGACTTTAGTGGTGTTGATGAATTTCTGCATGTTGTCCACAAAAGTTAAAACTAGTCTCTCCATGTCTGGAGGAACTTGGACAGAGAAGGTGCCTTTGTAGCCTGTGCGACTGATCCGAACTCCATTCATAAAAATATGTCCAAATCTCATTGGCTCACCATTGTCTGCAGCGATGGCCCTGCCATACACAAATGTCTTGGTCTCTACACATTTCTGACAGCCACATGCAGTCACCATCATAGTAGTTAGTTGATAACCCTGGCACTGCAGCTGCTTCTCCTCCATCTTGGCCACACCACAGCAATAAGAAACTTTGTCTTTGCATCTGATGCCACTATCCAGCTGCCCAGCGCATGTCCTGGGAGGACACTTGCCCACGTCATAGTAAAACGAGTTGGTGCTGTTTTGGAAGCAGTCATAAGGAAGCCGGATGAGGTTTTCTTCAGGCATGGGATTGCATGATGGTTCTCTGTTCCCTGAGGAAACATTGGGCTATTAATTGAAGTAAAATCATTAATATGATTAAACTAAAATTTGTATGAATATAATCTTATACCAATGACTCTGAGCGTGGCTGGTTTGGTCTTTATGGCTCCTGAAGGTCCACTTGCTCTGCAGTAATACTCGCCCGCCTGCTCAGGCTGAAGTTTCTTCAGGACCAATGTGCTTTCTGACTGCTTCTCAAGAAGGCTGTTGTTGTGAAACCTGTCGAGTTAATTACAAATTAAGATGGTACATTTTATTAGGAGCTTTATATGGTTATATATTAGTGACTCATTTATTCACTTCATTTCTTACCACTGGTATGTGTCTGGAAGAGGGGTCCCTGCCACTTTGCAGCAGAAAGCTGCAGTTTGTCCTTCCCTTCTGATCTTGCTCTCAGGGTTGGTTGATACATGAAGCTTCTCTGAAAAGAAAACAGACCATACCTCATCACCCATCAACACAGAAATACTCTCATGGTTCGTAAAGAGTTCTCATGGATCTCACCGGTTCGGTGCAGCTGGACACTGAGCACAGAGGTGCGGTCAGTGCTCTGTGGTACCACCACATTTCGGGGGGCATGTCCCTGCAGTCTCACAGTCAGTGTGGTGTTGGTGTCAGGACAGAGGCCTGGGATTCTGAAGTGTCCGTTATGATCGGTGATAGTGAGCAGTTTACTGGAGCGCAGAATCACAGCCCCCTCTGCAGCCAGGCCCCCTGCCCCACGCACTGTGCCCAGCACCATGTGGTCCTCACACATACAGGCATCGCAGTCAGCGTTCACTCTGCCCATCGCACACTTCAGCCTACACTCTGTTGGAGGAGGAGATGCAATTCTATTATCTATTATTCTTCTATTCAAATATTTCTGTTGTAAAAGTCACAGTAAATGGTACAACTCACCTTTCTTTGGACACTCCGGCCCATGGCACTCTTTGCCCTCCACTTTAGACCCAATGCAGAGCACAGAGCTGCTCTGGCACTTTCTGTAGCGGAGCTGCATCCCAACCTGCCCACAGAGAGCCGGACATTCACTCCAGTTTGACCAGGGACCCCAGGTGCCCTGTACATCCCCACTGTCTGTGGAAAAACCTGCATGCAGAACAACTCATTACCCGAGTGCAGCTCATGTTCAAAATCTTCTCTTCAATGTATAATTTATTTACTCTTATCCTTTTTTTAAGCACATTGGTGCACGTGACGAAATGCTTACACTGTCTGAGAACTGTGTTCAGTGAGAGAAATGAGCCCACCTTTAGGACAGAGGAAGCGCACAGCGTAGTTGGAGCAGTTGCGCTCAGGCCCCTGCTCTTCATTGAAGCACCAGAAGCCCACAGTGGGGTCGGCGTGGACTTTCTCCCCGGTCTCTCGGGCTGGGATCCAGTCGGTGGTCCGGGCTTCCAGCGCTCGTGGAACAGCGCACACTCTTGTTTTGTAATAGAACCGAATGGCCTCAAGCTGCTCATAGTCCCCACGGCCCCCAGGATGGTCCACATTGAACCAGGAAGTCCACTCATAATTGTCTTAATGCACACGACACATTTAGTCATATAACTCAACTCAGAATTGTTACTTTATTCTAATATTCTAAAATACATACCATCAACATGGAATAATGATGGGTTAAACTCTCTGTTGTCTGTCCGCCATAGTCCTGAAATACAATACAGAATATTGTTTTTACCATACATAACATATGTACTGGTTTACTTAACCTACACCTGCATTCATATCAGAAAAAACATTTTCAGATCATAAAAGCCACTTACCCTGAGCCTCAATAACAGCAGCTGCAGTGAGTCCCAGGATGAGAAGAAGATGTCTCACCATTATGGCACTCCACCGCTACTTGAACTTTGACCTCCGGTTATGAGTGTAACTGCACAGGAGATAATACCCAGTCTTTGAAAGGTGAGCCTAAAACAGTTTGCAAAACACTTATTTTGTATTATTTTGTTTTACAGTCTTATGTCAAATAATCTCTTCACACCATCTGGCAGTTGTATAAACACTGTTTTGTCACAATTTAAATTCAGAAATAAATTGCCTTTGATTCCTTAGCTAAAAGTATGTAAAATAGGAAAGCATTGACAGACGGAGCTCCCACTCAGATTACGCATCTGTGTTAGCCATCAGAACGTATCAGGGGAACGCTCAACATTTCTACAAGCTCTGACAAAAACTGACTGTATCCACCCCCGCAAGCAAACTGCTCTCTTGTAGGCTGTGCGCTTTACACATTTTTACCCACCGCTGGGTTAAACATGCAGGTAAAACCACAGCTAAGGCACTGGCAGTACCTTGAGTGACAATCAACTGTTAACGCCTTTAGCTGAACTACAATGTAATGAACATGTTATAAACTGTGTAATTCTAATGTAATGCACTGAAAGCTTGCCCATGCTTGATGTGTGTTTCCTTACCGTTCAGTTGTAAACTTTTCTTTCTTCTACTTCCAAATAACTTTTTGAAAACTCCTTTTATCTCACTGAAGTCCTCACATGCCTCTCCTCCTCCAACTCTCTTGTTTCTGGTTATAAGTCCTCCCCTGTCTTTTATACCCAGGCTCTGAGCCCCCTCCCCTCTCCTTCCCGGCACTGTGCCACATTGTCCTTTGATTGGACTATTATCGGCTGAATTTATCACTCTTATTGTAGATCTAATGGTTATTAGATGGTGTGGTATGAACAGCAGGGCAGTCGGGGGTCTCTGTTACAAACGTGGGTCTTAATAAATCGGCGGCCTCATGCCCACAATCGATGCTGATTGAGTGGAACTGGTATTTGTCCTGATCATGAGCTCAGCTGCTCTCTGCACAGGGGACTAACAGGATACTTATCATATCAATGGGGCTCTATTCAATCAGTGGACATTGTTATGTATGAAATATGAAATCATTCCTTTTGTATTTCCATAACTACATTTGAATATAATTCGTTGCACTGCATCATTGTAGCACACTTCCCTCAGCAAGCTGTGACTGGGTCACTGGGTCAGGTGACTGCTGATTTTTGGTCCACTTGGTTTTTGTCTTTTCTACAATGAGCCATTGAATTATGACTTTATGGCTCCAGAACAGCATCTAATAAGAGCTTCATGAAATCATAATTTAGTCTTGTAAAAATGCATCCATATTTAGCAATATATAACACATTTTTTATTTAGATTTAGGTTTAGACTAAAGAAACTGTCCATCAAACACCCTATAACGGCAGCATCGCTTCAATATACATGACAAATAAACAAAAGAAAAAATAAATATTCCATAATTAAATTCGTAATTCATGATTAATTAAAAACCTACCTCCTAAAATACATTTTTACATTTCATAATTCATCATTTACAAATCCTCCTAAAAATATTTATATTAAATGCATCATTATTTATATATTTGTCTATGGGAGTTTTCATTTATTTATAGGAGATCTTCTACTGAAAGTGTTTTTCAGACTTCCTATAAGTGATCTGTTCTTCTGTATCTACCTCTGGATCTACCTGCGTTGCACCAATGAAATTTCCCCATGTGGGACAATAAAGGAATATCTTATCTTATCTTATATTATTAAGAATTTAAAATGATTAACCAATTAATCAATTACCACTAAATACTAAATCTACAAAATGCATATTTAACGTCTAAAATACAATGAATACAAATGAATTGTATTTTTACCTGTAAAAATCTATGCGCAATTTCATCATCTCCTCTAATATTCACAAAGAGTCACTAAATGAACAACCTCAACACCAACACATATTTCATTAACGAAAACACAGTTCATCAGCGTCTACAACATAATTAGTCAGAACGTTACATTAGAAGACACTCCATGTCGAAAAGCCAGATTTTTACATCCACAACAAACAAACAAAATTACCTTTAAAAGCAGATGTCAAAATTGTATTAAAAACAAACTGAATATTAGGTCAATATGAGAGTCACTGATACACATTTCAATTCAAGCTCTTATTTACACAAGTGGTGCCCAGGCTGCTATAAAGATAATGTGTAATATTCTCTGTAAAATCAGATTTATAGCATTTCTGCACAATTGCTGAAGAATCCAGAAGTTATACTGATACTAAATAATGATTTATTTATTTTTTCTTGCTCCAAACTGTTGTTTTATGAGATCATTGTAAAGCTCCTCCTGGTCTCACTGTTTTGTTGTAGTTGGTCCCATGTGACCTGCACCAAACCCCGAGGTAAACAATGACAGTCGGCCATTCCAAGGATATATTCAAAAATCTATACTACTTCTTCATTTATATTGCATTCGGTAAAATAGAATATTGTCTACTAAATTGAACCTATTTCAAAGGATAAACCTTGAGAGTAAACTATTTATGAGCCACCATAAACCTCCGTGTATGCAATTCACCCTAAAAATAAAGGCTTTGTGTTCTATAAAATTACTGGCAGCTGATTTGATTCAATATCTGATTTTATGTGCCAGTATAAATATTTAATCACTACCCAGAGTTGAGCATGTTTTTCCATATTCACTGTCACTAAGCCACAGTCTCACTTGCACTGTAGGATTTTTGACAAGTGCTATAAATTAAATTATGCAAGCTTTGAAGCAAACAAAGCATGGTTTAATCAACAGCGTGACACTGTCAGACTCTGCTCTCTGTGCACTAAATCACTCTGCGCTCTCAGGCAACAATGAGCCAGGACTTCTGAAAATAAAGCCACATCTCAAGTTTCAGGGATTTGGGACGTGACGGTATAAGAATGTTGAAGACATTGCGTCGGCTCCAAAGAAAAATGTTTGAACAACCAGGTACATTTGCATGAAACAAATTCACAAATGTCGAGCTAAAATGCTAACCAGTGTCCCCATGCTCTCTTCACTCGAGTGCGCTTAATCTTAATCTTCTGGATTCCTCTGCCACAAACAATGTAACTTCTTAAACCGCCTCTGATAATCAAAGAGCAAATACAGTATCAGTAGCTCACTAGCAATGTTATAATACAATATATTTTCTTAAATGTGTCTTTTCTGACAAATTTTCCTTCCAACAACTGTTTCTGCATTTTCCCTTATCGCTGCATTTCTTTGAGGTATGGAGCATGGATAATACTGTATCCAGGGGGTGCTATCTAAAAAACTGAATTACCTTTCAGCATAGATATGATCTTGTAATTTCCATGACAGTGAATAGATGCTCCAGTTTTGGGGTTGGTTCTGGTCCCTTGTGTTAATGACTCTTCCAGTAAAACTATGCAGAAACAAGCTTCTGTTTGAGTCGTTAGGGGCCCGACATCTCTCACAGGACAGAGAGAGACTTCCTCCAAGAACAAAAATACTTTCAGCCTGAAATTCCATGAAGATATCTGACTTAAGGTAAATTAAGTCATCTTTCAGGGAGCTCATGTCAGAAGATTAAAGCTCGGGTACATTTAGTCATGTTGTGAAAGGCAACACTTTGTGACAAACTTAGACCACTAAGTGTGGTTTGCGGTTAATAATAAAATGGATGTGACACACACAGACAGACACACACACACACACACACACACACACACACACACACACAGACACACAGACAGACACAGACAGACACACAGACACACAAACAGACACAGACACAGACACACAAACAGACACAGACACACAAACAGACACAGACACACAAACAGACACAGACACACAGACAGACACAGACAGACAGAGACAGACACACAGAGACAGACACACAGAGACAGACACACAGAGACAGACACACAGAGACAGACACACAGAGACAGACAGACACAGACAGAGACACAGACAGAGACAGACACACAGAGACAGACACACAGACACACACACAGACACACACACAGACACACACACAGACAGACACACAGACAGACACACAGACACACAGACACAGACAGAGACACAGACAGAGACAGACACACAGACAGACACACAGACAGACACACAGAGACACAGACACAGACACACAGAGACAGACACACACACAGACAGACACACACACAGACAGACACACAGACAGACACACACACAGACAGACACACAGACAGACACACACACAGACAGACACACACACAGACACACACAGACACACACACACACACACAGACACACACACAGACACACACACAGACACACAGACAGACACACAGACAGACACACAGACAGACACACAGACACACAGACAGACACACAGACAGACACACAGACACAAGCACACACGGACACACACACAAGCACACACGGACACACACACAAGCACACACGGACACGCACACACAAGCACACACGGACACGCACACACAAGCACACACGGACACGCACACACAAGCACACACGCGCGCACAGACGCACGCACAGACACACACACAGACGCACGCACAGACACACACACAGACGCACGCACAGACGCACGCACAGACACACACACAGACGCACACACGCACACAGACGCACACACACACACACGCACGCACAGACACACACACAGACGCACACACACACACACACACACACACACACACACACACACACACACACACACACACACACACACACTAGTTGGTGCAGGAACCTTCAGATTTGTAGATACCACCTGAGCCCCTGGAGCCTGATTCTCTGCCACACAATGTGAGAGAACATATGTAAATCCTTTTGTCACCAGCTCACACACAAATTGCATTTCAGTAGAGTTTCCAGCCTTGAAACGCTGCCTGTGTCTCAAATCTCAGTTTTTCTTACTCCTGTCATATTTCTTCAGGTTCGTCTACATTGTTAGATTAGTTTCCATCGATAAATGTCTTGTGCTGTGAGTGAGCCACAATATGTAGGTTACGATGCAGAGCAATAACATATTATTAGCCTTTACAAGTCTCCAAAAGACAATAAAATTAAATTACTAGATGTGTGCTGTTACTGGGGAATGTGCTTTAGAGAGGTTTATTTGATGTTTAATAATATCCGAGGAAGTGTTCAGCACAAACATCCTCCAAAATGAAAAGGTATTTCTCTTATGTTATAGATTACAATGTTGTTTCTTGTTTTGTCAGCTACTTTGTTCTTACGCTACAAATTATGTTGCCTCAGCATCAATTTATGAAATAGATTGACATGTAGCCTGGATGGACAAAAAAACAAATATCTTGGGAATATAATGTAAAAAGACTGACTGGAGTATAGTTGTAGTAGTTGTAGACTAATATAGATCAGTAATGGACCATTGATCTATTTTGTATTTGATTTTTAGTTCATCTGCACATATATTGAAATGTTAAATCAGTTAAAGCCTAATATTGACAGCATAGTAGGAGCTTCAATGCCTTTTAATACACAACTGATTGGTTTTATTTAGTAACATTTATCTAGTCTTCAAATACAATATATATAGCTTGATTTCTTTTATGCTGTGATACTTGAAGACATAGAATTACAGATTTACACAGAAAAGACTCACTCACTAAAAACTATAACAGTAGCAGTTGTGTAAGTCATGTTTTAAGCTTGTTAACGTCGTTATGTTGCAGTTCTTTCACAATGGCCTATTTTCCTCCACCTCCAACTTGATGAAAGCGCTCCACATCTTGTTGAAACATGTGTGACGAATTGACCAATACAATCCAAATGCAGACTGCTCTCACCCGTCTAATCAGAAGGAGCAGGACTTATGAAACCAGCACTTTATTATTATCAGTGAGGTCCGTTGCACTTCTATTCCCCTCACACATCCATCCAAAGCCACAGTATCCATGTGTTTTACCGCTGTCCCATTACGGAGAGCACATGGAGAGGTTATGACACCCCCTTCATGTTGGCCGTCCCACTCCAGCTCTGCAAAGCTCCAAAGACGTGCAAAGGCTACGTCTAGATTAGAACCATGTGCGACTGACCGAGGCGAGGGAAGGTTCGTGCTACGAGAGGTCGTCCATTTTGTGGAGTGCACCCTCTGGAGACCACGCTGCAAATGAAGAGGCTTTAAACTCTGAGATGAAACGAACACCGTGGTTTTCCCATAAACCCTTTGCCCAGTGCGATGGAGGTTTTGTTACTGTTCTTCTCAAAAGGCCCTCTACACCGGTCGTGTTTAGTGTCCCACTGTTTGAACTTCAAACCACTGATGCAACAGCATCATTCCACAAGCATATTCTCGCTCCATGTGCAAGTGCAAGGAGGTCATTCTGGAGAAACACCTCAATAATAAGCCTCCAAAAACCTGGGGCTACAAAGGAAAGTTCTGTTTCATTCTTGTGTTGCCACATTTGCCAAGGTTACTGGACAGTCCAACATCTGCGTTTAAAAAGTTATTTTTGTAATTGTTACAAATCCTGTGCGTCATAAAACATTTCTTGCAAATGTATTTTCCCCTTCTGTCCTTGTTCACACAGAGCCAGCTGGACAAAGCACAATCTTTACTTTTCACAAGACCTGAGATTTTCAGCAGCAGTGGAGGTAAATGTGTTTCACACTTATTCCCTAAACAGATGAGTCACTGCAGGAGAGTTTGAGAACATGGGCCTCTGCCAAAACCAAACTGGACTTCATAAAACTTTCAATGTCCATTTGCCGTTATAATCACAACTTAATAACGTACAAATACAAGGGGAAAATGATCTTCCTACAGACATACAACCGACCAGCATAGGAAAGAGTCATTAAAAACATAAAATATTAGTATCACATGAAAATGTACTCAATTACAAGTACAGCTGCCAAAACTGTACTTAGAGTAAAAAGTACACATACAAAATACTGCACAGAGTACAAGTTGCTTGTTATCAATATTTTGTACAAACCATGATATATGAGAGTGTTTGAACTGAATGTAGTTGTTTTAAACAGCAATTTGCATATTCTTTGATCTCTGGTCGATCAGAGTTATTTTCCACTCCTGGAATTAACATATAGTCCTGAATGACTGGGGTTTGCAAAGATGTAACAGCTTTACAACACATCAGAGGCTTTGTTTGGCCATTCTCCAGTGGATCGTACAAACAGTCTGCTGTGTGGGACATGTAAACCCCTGGAAACTTGACATCTTGGTGCAACATGCCACACAGAGCTCTGGAGCTGTGCGTGTGGAGGAATATAGTTGGAATAATAATGGTGTCGCTAACTAATCGTTACAGTGGCATAAGTGCACTGTTAAGTCCTGAAATAACCTCATCCGGAAGCAGATTGTGCAATCACCTCCTCCCTTTGTTTTCCCACATAAGTATGACTTCACTGTCTGTGAGCTCCTTCATTTAACACTTTTCAAAACAGCAGCCGCCACAATGAAGGAGCTGGAAACTCCAGATCAGAACCTCTTTCAAATTCTCATTACCAACTAAACCTTCCCAGAAGCACCAAGATCCCTAAAAAGGAATAGAATTATTTCTGGAGGCTTTTCAACTAGATTTAAGATACCGTGCAGGTTGCAAATTAAACTTGATTAACTGCTGCAATCCGCAGTTAGAAAGTATTTTGTTGCGTCCACATCTGTTTGTGATTTGTCTCTGGCTCTGCTTGACAAACTCCAACTTATGTAGATCAAAACAAAAATGTTATGCATATTTCATTTGATTTGTAAGTTTATCATCAAACATCAGCCGATTTGTGTTGTTGTTGTTATGACTGCAAAAATAATATTTTTTAAAAGACATCATTTGAATTGAAATGACTTACAGGAGGTGAATGTTCAGTCAGTCATTCTCCATATGGTCGAAATGGATAAAAACCTAACATCCTGTTCTGGAGCTTTGTGGAAGCAGGATGGGAAAGTGATCAGATACATCTACTGTACATACTCTGTGCATACTCTCGACATATTCTTCTGTGTTATATAATACAAAGAAAACAGAGGGAACAAACAAGACCAGAGAGTGAAAAATTAAGGCTCTGGACCTGTCCTAATGTCCTTTAAATTTGTCCATGTTTAAGTTTAGTTTAGTCTTTATTTAATGGGAAAATGTACAGACATTACGCTCGTACAAAACAAAGACATTCCACACCAGATTGTAGCTAAGTGGCACATTTCCAGTTCAAAGTAAAAGTCAGTTTTTCTATTCGATAAGATCCTTGACAGTCGGCTCAGTTCCCATCATCCATTTCCCAAAACACATGGGAATGATGAGACACTTGACAGCCACAGGTTCTCCAGCAGTTTGACCCTGTGAGTAGTGAACATGTTGTTTTGTTTGACGGATGAAGAATGGGAAAGTGTGTGTACATCCCAGTGGAGGACTGCAGGACCGCATGTTTGGAAGCATTTTGTTGAGAAAATGTAACTTCATTCTTTATAACATGTTTCCCATTCTTCATCTGTCAAACAAAATTACCCTCTCATTCCCATTTTTTTTTTTTAGAATGATTTTTCAGATCCTCAATTCAGATACCATTCCCTTGTGAGTTCTGATTTACATGCCTTAAATATTTCAGTCAGAGGGTTAAAGTGTCCATTGCTTTGAATTACTTGGTTATAATAAATCCTCATTTGTCAATATACTAATAAAGGTTCTGTTTTTCCAAACCAAATGATTCCCTCAACTCATCGAAGTCTCCAACCTGATCCTCTCCCAGAATCTTTACACAAGCTTTTATTCCTTTTGCCATAGCCAGATCTTAAAGGTGGTATGGACGATTTTTTTCAGCAATTTTTTAAATCATATTTCCTCGTGGCGTGGATAAATCATTTGTCCTGCCACGTATCAATCATAAAACGCACCTACCGCTCACCTGCAGCCGCGTCAGGCTCGTCCCCACGTTTCCACGTGCCTAAGCGCATGGATCTATCATAATATAGTTCCCTCAGTGTACGGGGCAAAATGAAGACGGAGAAAGACAGTTCAAGCTGACGCAGAAGTGGACAGAAATCTACGGGAGACGAGCGATGTGATGCGCTCCGTTGCGCTAATAAACAAACGCACGTGTGTGTTGTATCAGTCCGCACGGGGGAGTGCGCATGCGCACTTCCGCCTGCGTTCTCAAATCGCCGAAAAATCGTCCATACCGCCTTTAAATCTCAGGTTGGTGCTGTCTAGCATAAAACCCTGATCAACCAGCCCAAGATTCCAACATCTTTGTCTAGTCTGCCTGCCATGATTAGCTCCAACCAAGTCGCAAGCACATTTCATCCGGGGATCCTCAGTTTGTATGACCCAACAATTTGTCATCTGCCAGTAAGGCCTGTACAGGAACCTCCGGCACAACATTACACTCGCTTCATATTCTGGATCACACCAGTACAGTAACACTCTGATTTGAGCTGAAATAAAGTCATTCTTCAGACGAGGCAAACCCCAACCTCCTTTTTTTTGCAACTAACAAAAAAAGGAGGTTGGGGTTTGCCTAGATTTTGAAATGAAGCCCGCGTAAATTCAGCCTGGAAGACCTAACTCCACCCATCTACGTCAAGGCCACCATGGAAGGACCCCTCTCTCCAGCGCCATCATCGCACTCAAGCGGGCGCCCGCCTGTCCGTCTGTGAGAGTCAGATCCCTCACTTCACCATGGACTCTCCCAGGTTTCTGCGCTTATCCCAAAGAGGTTATGCAGTTTTTCCCGGCCAAGAAGGAGGGTGGAAGGTCAGGGGGCGTTTGTAGCATGGCCCTCGCACCTGCTCCTCATCCCCAATCAACGCTCTCAAGTGACTCCTCCCCGCTCCCAATCAGCACCAGGCGGTCACATTAAAGCCCTCAGGCAGATGGCTCGGCCGCTCAAACCGTACTGCGACCCACCACCTCCCCTGCTCCTCCTCTACATTCCCCTCATCCTTTACCTCCTCTTCACATCTACCACCACCAGTCTCCAGGCTCCGGGGGGAGACATCTAATACAAATAGATCATGGAGTGCCCATGATTGCAACGTCTTCTGCCAAATAACTCAAGAATAAAGCTTGCTAAACAGTCCATTCTCGTGGTCTCTTTGTCTCTCCAGGGTGAATTGGATAGAGGTTTTTTTGCCATCTGAGCAAACGCGCCTGGAGCGTGGTTAATGTGAATCCTTTTATTTATGTTAAGATAAATAACATCTGAAATTTTCATCATCACGGTAGCCTGTTAATGTTCAACTGTCAGATGTTTAAAAAAAAAAAGAAAAGAAGAAAGAAAGAAAGAAATAACAAGAAGGCAGCAGCATAATTGGCCCATTGTTTCCAAATGGATCTCCAAAGCGCACAGAGCGGCACATCAGTGAGTACTGGCCAAACCGTTTATCTACATGCTGCACTTTAGCAGATCAGGGCTGCAAACGATTAACATCTGTTTCTAACACTGGTGCGGCTGGACCTTTACGTGGAGTGTCTGGACCAGTCCGAGGCCATCCAAGAGCGCACACGACGCAGGACCGGGTGCACACCACTTCTCCCATCGCCTCAGGCCAGTGCTGTACTAATGTCACATTAATGACAATTAAAAACAAATGTACGCATTCAATAAACTCTCACACTCGCACCTCTCTCACCTCAGCTTTGACTTACAGCCGTCTCAGTCAAAGCACTACTTTGTATTTGATTTATATTCTGTTTTGTATTTTTCTCCTTAGTGCACTGTTGCCCACTGTTGAATGACTATAATATCAATATAATGGCAGTAGTTGTAATATTTTCATCCCTGTACGTGCTTCACCTTTTGGCCAGTAGATGTCACTGTTTGGCTGGTCTTCTAGAACTCACTCCATCACTTCTGCCAATCTGTGACTAATACGTTAGCGGCTTCACTCAGAGCTCAAGTCGTTTCTCCTTCAGTCGCGTCCGACGCAGCAAAACAAAAGGTTGTGCTGTGAGTGATCTTGTGCAACCATTCAGCTGTTCAGTTTGTGCTCTGGCTCATATTTGACCATGATGGCTTTTAAAGGTTAGAGCAGACAACTGCAAAAGGTCAACACCTGCATAACCTAGGAGAGGAATAATAGAATGATTTTTTTCAATCATATCGAAATTATGAGCAAATAAATGTCTACAATAAATACATCTGAGTAAAATGCAATGTGCCTCCTATAGATTTAGATGTAAATTAGATGGAATTTTGCCTCCCCAATTGATCATTATTATTAGTGATCAACCAAGTACAAGATGTTGAACTGAATAACACATTCATTTTTTAATTCATGTTTTGCTTTTTTGCAGTGTAAGGTAATTATATTGTTTATTTGACCTTTATATTTAACTGGAGTCATAAGGTGTGGCTGATGTACGTTTATACAAGGTAAAATATCCCAGAAAGTGAATAATAAATGTGTGGACACAGGGAGAATGAGAACATAAAAGCAAGAGAGGAATGCCATCGAATGAAAGTAAGTGTAGTGGAATATAGTCAGAAATAGTATTCTGTATATGTATTTTTAGTACATGTATTCCTTTACTATAGCGATGCATAATTCCCCCCCAAACTCCTTTTACTCTTGCTGAAGTTGCTTTTCCTGCGTCACTGTTGCACATACGTGCCACTGCGGTGGAAACACAGATACATTTTTCTTTAAAAATATGTTTGTTTGTTTTTTTGTATCTTCTGCAGGTGAGATGGACCACAATTATTCTGAGTAATGTCTGTAATTAAATGGTCACTGTAGCAGAGACTTAACATGCAATAACTAATAGTCATGCTTGAGAAAATCACCGTTTAATGGGCGATTCTCCTCTCAGCAGGCTCACTAAACGTTTCCTCCCATTCCTTCTAATTACCCATTTAAGCTTATGTGGCAGATTTGTTTTTCCTTCTTGTTCTCTGCTCCAGGTTGGTGATTTGAGATGCGGTTATTGTCATGTTTACAGCTTGCAGTTAGAATTGTGCCTTGAAGTAATGAGAAAGTAGTCCACGTGAATCACCCCAAATGCCTCGTCTAAAGTGACGGCTCACCAGGCAAATGTGCAGTTAAAAATGTGACATTATTTGCCACCGGATCAAATGTCAAGAGATAAACTCTACATTTTATACAACAATTACACGTCTAGATGTTGAACAATAAACCAGTTTATGATCTCTTCAGGGACATTCATTATCTGCATCATTTGAAAATCACTGACTGAACGCTTGTTTATTGTTCAGGGTTGTACTTTCCTAAAATAATAGTAAAAAAAACAAAAAGGCTAATTAATTAAGTAGATTGTGTTTAGTTACAGAGTTCTCTCAAAAATATTGATATTAAAATATTGACGTAATAATAATAATAATATTATTATTATTATTATTATTATTATTATTCATTCGAGTGAATGAGTGTCGCCCCCTGCAGGACACTCTGTCCGCTCTGGAGAGCAGCTTCAGTGAGAGACTGATCCACCCTCTCTGTGTGAAGGAGAGGTTTCGCAGGTCTTTCCTTCCTGCTGCTGTCAGACTTTATAACAAACACTGTTAGTACTGAACACTCGCAATACTGACCTAACCATTTGCAATTCCGTCATATGTGCAATTACTGTCGTGATTCATGTGCAATTACTGTGAAATTCATGTGCAATCTATGTGCTGTCGTGACACATATTCATGTGCAATTATGTCGTGATCACATGCAATGGTATTTATGTATTTATTTATTTATTTTTATCTTTATTATTTTCCCCTCCATCCCTTGTTGGGTAATGGGAGGCTTTGTCTATAGGAGTTTTTGTTTATAGGAGATCTTCTACTGAGAGTGTTTTTCAAACTTCCTATAAGTGATCTGTTCTGGAACATTCTTCCTGAAGATGTGAGACAGGCTTCTACTCTGACAATGTTCAAATCTAAGCTAAAAACAGTTTTGTTTAGCTGCGCATATGACTGAAAGGATTTTTTCTTTGCACTCTTCTCTTTTGTTTGTGATTTTATTAGTTTAGAAAATCAGTTGGATTGATAATTTTTAATTTAGTTAATTTTATTGTATTTCTGTTTCTGTAATTTCTTTTTTAATGCATTTTTCCTGCTGTGTGAAGCACTTTGAATTGCCTTGTGTATGAAACGTGCTCTAATAATAAACTTGCATTGCCTTCTTTTCTTCTGTTTCTACCTCTGTATCTACCTGCGTTGCATCAATGAAATTTCCCCATGTGGGACAATAAAGGAATATCTTATCTTATTCAAAAATGTAATTTATACTTTTTCTTACAAAGTCCTTCTTTAGCCTTATTCTTGTCTCGCTTTAGTCACTGTTAAGTAATTTTCTTTTAATTTAAATTAATTAACTATTTCAAGAGAAATAAGAAAATATAGCAACAACAGTTATTGCAATACAAAACAGAATATTAAAGTATCCCATCTTTTTTCTCAAATTGCTCCGTCCTGGGAGACAGAGCTGGATAATTAGACATGGTCTCTGCACTGACAAGACTTTGTGAGTTCCATCTCCCAGGACAGGATCTGGTTGTAAAGACAGGGCATCCAGCAGAAAACATGGCATCGTTTTGAGTTTTGAGTTAGATATGACAAAACATTGCAAAAATTGACTTATTTATACAAACACTATAATAAATACTGTACAAGATATGCCAGCCTTTGATCTTGTTTATTGCAGTATTTCTTATTATTAAAATAAACACATCTTGCTTGACTGACGTGACGTGGGACCTATTTTTACCTTGCAATCAGCACCTTTTATCCACTAGCACTTTTATCCTTAATTATAGTGCATTATTTTCACTGCTGCCATATGAATTATGAATATATGAAGTGTTCAATACAATCAATCTATATGGATCGTATGACAGGTCATATATGACATGGCTCCTATAGATTGAGCTTGTTAGGGTTAGATGTTAGATGTTAGATGTTAGATGTTAGATATTAGATGTTAGATGTTAGATGTTAGATGTTAGATGTTAGATGTTAGATGTTAGATGTTAGATATTAGATGTTAGATGTTAGATATTATATGTTATATGTTGGATATTAGATGTTAGATGTTAGATGTTAGATGTTAGATGTTAGATGTTAGATGTTAGATGTTAGATGTTAGATGTTGGATGTTGGATGTTGGATGTTAGATGTTAGATATTATATGTTAGATGTTAGATGTTAGATGTTAGATGTTGGATGTTGGATGTTAGATATTATATGTTAGATGTTAGATGTTAGATGTTAGATATTAGATGTTAGATGTTAGATGTTATATGTTATATGTTGGATATTAGATGTTAGATGTTAGATATTAGATGTTAGATATTAGATGTTAGATGTTAGATGTTATATGTTATATGTTGGATGTTAGATGTTAGATGTTAGATATTATATGTTAGATGTTAGATGTTAGATGTTATATGTTATATGTTGGATATTAGATGTTAGATGTTAGATATTAGATGTTAGATATTAGATGTTAGATGTTAGATGTTAGATGTTAGATGTTAGATGTTAGATGTTGGATGTTAGATGTTAGATGTTAGATGTTAGATGTTAGATGTTAGATGTTAGATGTTATATGTTATATGTTATATGTTATATGTTATATGTTATATGTTGGATGTTGGATGTTAGATGTTAGATGTTAGATATTATATGTGAGATGTTAGATGTTAGATATTAGATGTTAGATGTTAGATGTTAGATATTAGATGTTGGATGTTAGATGTTAGATGTTAGATGTTGGATGTTAGATGTTAGATATTAGATGTTAGATGTTAGATGTTATATGTTATATGTTGGATGTTAGATGTTAGATGTTGATGTTAGATATTAGATATTAGATGTTAGATGTTAGATGTTAGATGTTAGATGTTATATGTTAGATGTTAGATGTTAGATATTAGATGTTAGATGTTAGATGTTAGATGTTAGATGTTATATGTTATATGTTGGATGTTAGATGTTAGATGTTGATGTTAGATATTAGATATTAGATGTTAGATATTAGATGTTAGATGTTTGATGTTAGATGTTAGATGTTAGATGTTAGATGTTAGATGTTGGATGTTAGATGTTAGATATTAGATGTTAGATGTTTGATGTTAGATGTTAGATGTTAGATGTTAGATGTTAGATGTTGGATGTTAGATGTTAGATGTTAGATGTTAGATGTTAGATGCTTATACACTGTAATTATTGGTGATTTCACAGGTGCTCATGAACTCAACAATATATATATTTTTTAACATAACAACTTCAAACTGAGGTTATACATGGGGGTACAGAGTTATTATAAAGCAGCAATATGTAACTTTCCTACTCGTTTCCAGAGAGATGATATTGTTTTGTCTAGAGTGTTCCACATTATGGCAGTAAAGTACTATTTAACTTCATATTTATTTATCTTATTTTTTTATTATTATTATTATGCCATATTACCCTGCGTGTGTTTTAGAGCAGATCAGAAGATGCTGCCCGGTGGTCGAGTGGTTAAGGCCCAGCACATGTATGTCAGGCTCCAAGTGCAGCCGGCCACAGTGTCATGAGTTCGATTCCCAACTCCAACTATTTGTCCAATAAAGCCTACGGGCCAAAAATCCTTAAAAAAGAAAAAAGATTTACCGAAAACTTTTAAAACTTGTTAAGGCCTTGGTCAAAGCTATATATCTGAACCTTTAGCCCCTTACGAGCCCTTACAGCCTCGGGCAGGTCCGTGTTGGCTCTTCCAAAGTCGAGGCTCTGGACTAAAGGTGATGGAGCCTTTTCAGTCCGAGCTCCTCAGCTTTGGAACGATCAGAGGAGATCAAGCACCATCAGTGCCATGTTTTAAATCACTTCTTAAAATTCACTTTTATCGTTTAGCCTTTTTATGATATTTCAATAATATTTTATGCAATTTATGTGACTTTATGTGATTATAGATGTTGCGTTCCCTTTATTGACTTTGTGTTGGTAAAACTTTGCTATAAAAATAAAGTTGAATTGAATAATTTATTTAAATATCAATTTAATGATATTTTCATTGCTGAAAAACAGTCTTTCTTGTAAGCGGATTCACCTCTCCAAGGATCTGACCTGTAACTTGGCCTGGTGGTGTCACCCGTTCGTCTCCTTGAAGATAGAGTTTTAAAGCCATACTTTGGATTATTCCTGGCTATGCAATAACATCCTCCATATTCACGTTCCCTCCACGAGAAATGCTACATAGTGCACCTTTAAAAACAACTACCAACTTAAAACAACATAGCATATCTTTTGGATGGTGGAAAGTAACATATACTAAACATAAACACATGACTTCACTTGAAATGTACAGATTTTTGTTCAACAGAATCTACTGAATAGATTTTATTTTACATTTTGTTTGCTCAATGTTGGGACGTCAACACAAACTATGAATGTGCTAAAAATAACCACTCAAACCACAGCCATTTCAGGCTCAAAACCATAAAGAAGAGTACTTCTTAGCCCTAGTCCTGGAAGTAGAAATTACAAATACCTGTTCTAAGGTAATGATAAATGTACAGTAAGTAAGAAAGCGTGACTTACCGTACTTTTTCCTTTAGTACTTTATTACTTTCCACCACTGACCTTAACCATAACCTTTCCAAACACAACACAACCAAACTACCCTTATTTTCCTGTCCCTAACCATGTCCCTAACGTTGATAATAACCCTGTTCCTAAACTTCAAACCACCACTGACATCCGGAGCGTACAGTCTCTAACAACATGAACAGCCGCACCGGTAAAAAGTGAACGTGGTGTATTTCTGGCCCGATCTGGGAAAGGTGAGGACAGAGCTGCAGGTGCCGATGGACTGAGGAGATCGCAGATGTTTGGGAGGCTTGTTACCGTGGCGTGGTCAGGTGCTCTTCCAGTCTGTCAGTTATAATGAATGGAGCGGTGCAGGGTTCACGCAGGACTCAGGAGCTGGGCAGTGAGTGAGAGCGGTGTGAGGGGCGGAGAGAGGAGCAGCCGGCCCATGCAGGGTCATCGTCATGGGGCAGAGGCCGTAATGATGAGCCTCTCTGTGTCAGATGGAGCTTTTCACACCACGGACACAGGTAGGTGGCAATTTCTATCAAATAACAAAGGATCGAAAAACACAGCAAAGGAGTGACATGTTGTTAACAGATCTTGTACCAGAAACTCATTTCTCTTTTATCTCAACTGGAAGCTAGAGAGTCTAGGGATTTTTCAGTAGACAAATGCACTGTAAAAATGTAAGGATATGGTCAGAGCTGGGTTACATTTATAGAAATGTTGTGTAAAGTCCACTGATTTTATATAGTTACATTTATATATTTAATGTTTTATTTTGATATTATTATTATTAACTTATTATTATTAACTTATTTTTTTCTATAGATGTTGCTATTGTTATTTTTATTATTCTGGCAGATCTTCCTAGAGCTGTTTCTGGAGTTGTTGGAGCTCTAGATTTTCTCCTCCTTTTCTTTAAGATGATTCAGCAGATTCTGTTCTCTAACTCAAGCTCAGACACTCTTCTCAAAGCCACTTCCAGCTCTGCATTGGGCTGAGCGTGAGTGACCAGATCAACCACAGCGCTGGGCATGAAGCAGGCCTTTTGTCAAACCTTGTCTGAAGTTTGGGGAGAGCATTGTGGAGGGTAATTTCTCCTCTTCTGTCCGTCTCTTCTGTTTCTCCATCATTGTGGTTGAAAAACAAAACTCTTTGCATTTGCTCTTCTATTTCACTTGGTCTAAACACAGATAGATGTGTAAAGTATAATGTCGCTCGCTGGCTGTATCCACCAAAGTCCGATCATCTGATTCATGTTAAAGACCTGGTGCTGTCTGACCCTCGCAATGCATTGTGGTCTATATTGACCAATCAAATGACAGCACTGGACACTACTTTCCAAGATGCGTTGTGGGAGATTTTGAGTGCACTACTTTTTCACCTAAAAATTACCACTAAAATCTTTTTTATTTGTGCGCATGTGACATTTTAGAACCCAGCATGTATCACCTGGAGTCTACATTTTTCAAATTATCACGCTAAGTAGTGGGCGGGGATAGGGGAAGGTGAAAACAGGAATTTCATGATCACTCAAGCCACAGTTATAGGACAATACAAGATCATCTCAAACATGCAGGAATCAATCAAAATACAACTTTGAGGCAATTGATGATGAGGAAAAACTGTTTCTCAAAGCTCATTTAAGTTGATTTATATAATCGTATACTTCCTTTCCTCTCTATATTCCAAACGGCTTCCTGCGCTTCTCCTCTCCACGCCTCTGTGTCTCTGTGTCTGTCATTTATGGACGTCATGGCCCACTTTTCCTTAAGTAATGCACCACACATTTGGCGATGGTCAGCAGGGAATATGCCAAAGTAAATATTATCATTGTTTAACAGTAATTATTGACACAATTTACAGCCATTAAAAGTTGTTTATGTTGTTGTTGCTTTTAATGGCGGTTGGCAGCCGACTGAAAAGATGCATTTACCACCGCATACTGGATTGACTGTGGACAGGAGATCAACAGAAACCATCAAATTAAAAGAGGTGGTAGTGTAACACTACAAAGACGCTCTTAATGCTATGATCTTCCAATTAATCATGTGTAATATAAGTAAGTAATTATAGCTTTCATTCATCAGATTGAATTCCTGTTTATTATTTTGAAACCATAAAACTATTTCAGTTCTCTCTCTTGCATATGCTGTGCATCAGAACATGCTCAACAGTTTCTTGTTCTTGACAGTGATTACATAAACCGGCAGTTGTTTGGTTTTACATGTTTATTGCACTAAAAATGTATGCAAATCCAAACATCTCCACAAAATTGACTCTTATGCTCTTATGGCCTTCTCCTGCTTGTTTTTTATAGAAACATTGTTCCTTTTACCTTTAATATTCTATGATATGGCATAAAACATATCTCTATAATGTTGGAGAGAGTTACGTATATATCAATACATTGACATCAAATGTATATCAGTGTATTGATATTCATTTTAAAAGTATATCAATACTTTGAAAATACATATGGGCAGTGGTGGAGTTGTCCCATTATTCAAATTCGCAATGTCTCATACAAATAAACAAACAAACAAACAAACAAACAAAAAAACAAACCCATTTGAGTCCTCACGCGTGTCCTCAACAGCACACTCCCTCCATTCTGCTGTAGGTTTCCATTACTCGCTCATGTAACTGTCCAAGTGTCATTTTCTCCTTGTGTCTCTCCGCTTTGACACAGCAGCCGCCCGTCCTTCTGTCCATCTCCGAGCTCCCTGTGGGCCGTTAGCTATGTGGCACGTCTGTCACCGAGGCAGGCCCCTGTTTGAGCCAACGCCATCTGGACTGGGTCACCCTGTAGCAGCGACCACACGGGACGCGCCTAGTGCCACAATAAGTGTGCACTATGGGAACGCCGGGCCAGGCTTTCTCGGTAAACAACCTCATTGACCTCCTCTCGCTTCTCTTCTGCATCTCCTGAGTGCATGAGTTGATAAATCTCTTTTGTGTTTCCCTGTTTATTCGCGTGTCTTAGTCAGGTCTGTCCTTCGCCTCATTCAGGAGTAGAAAGTGGTGTATCTGAGCAGTGAAGATTTCGGGAAAGGGCTCTTTTGTTGTCCGTTTGAATGAGCTGCTTGAGCTTAACAACTGGCCGCATGCAGATAGGGAACTAACTTGCATAAACTAAGAAATCAACATGGTCGGCGTGAGAGTGTGTTAGCAGTTAAAACAAAGCCCAGCCAAAAGATCCACCGTTTAAAAGAACTTTTCCATGACATGAGTTACAAAGGAGTAGACTTCCACATCTTCTATGGGGTTCTGGTTTTCATTGCTTTTTAGTGGATAATTGTATTTATTTATTTTTCATAATTCATATTCAGGTTACAGTTGAATCAAACCTGACTCTAAATGTTGCAAATTGAGTTTTGTAAATGTATAAATTATAACTGCTGAGTGCAAAGTGCAATAGGGTCTATAGGGATCCACAAAAATACATCTCTAACAACATAATAGCGCTGGAACTGGAGTTACTTAAGGACAATAATGGACTTCTGTCGTCTGTCCACCTCAGAGAAAGCAACAGTTCGATTGTTTTGCGCAAAACATACAATGCCTCATTCAGGCTCCTCTGCTGCCTCTGCTTCCCACATAATGAACTTCCAAAAAGCACTGGCTCTGTCATTGGCTCTCATCTGTCTTTGCTGGAGAGCCGATTGGAGCGTCCACAGTGACTGTAATAATCACACAGAGATTGAAGCCCTCGCACTGCATTGCCCGGCACTGCAGTCTTAATAATGGATGACGTAAAGCCGTCGGTGGCTCTCCTGAAGATGAAGATGGAAAATATCTCTCCTCTGATCCAACCCTGCATTGATCCATCGCTGGATGGAACAGGAGTCTATTATCTTTTAGATTACTTCCAAAGCTTTTCATTTTGTCCTGCAGTAAGGGCTGATTAGAGGCGCATCTCTGACCTGAATGGACACTGGCCTTGACCAATGGCAGTCTGTATCTCTCCCAGCTTCCACATTTGACCTCTACTCTCCAAAGATTTTCTCCTCTATTATTTTACTCTTTCCTCATTGTTCACCCCTCTGTAGTGTTGAAGGCCTTTAACCCCCTTTGGAATCATGTACATTAACTCAACGAGATTTCAGACAGTTTTCTGATTTGGACCAAATTTTCCTCACCAAAGCCCAGAGGATTTCAGACCAAACACTGAAGATTGTGTCAAGAATAAAAAGAAGGCCTGAAGCAGAATTAATGTTTGAACAAGGCTCTGAATTATGCATGGTATGAGTTATATGTAGCACATAATGATAATAATTACCACAGCAGCCTTTGAATTGTTATTATCTTCATGAGCTGCTCTTCATTTGGTCCGACAGAAATGAGCAGTCAATTCACTTGGGTAAATGTGCAGTTCTTTGTCGTTAACAAAGATAAATAAGCAAGTCAAAATGCATTTACAAACATCATTTTTATTCACAGGAATGTGTACGGTTGAGATATCACTTGTTATATCAGTAATCAGTGCATTACTGTACCATGCAGAAAAAAACAGTGGAACACCGAAAATAGACGGTTAATACCAAAATCTGACATGTTTTTTTGGGCTTTAGCCTTAATGTGAACGAAAGTGTGATGAAACAACCTGGTAAACTGCTGAGTCACCAACGATAAGAAACCAAATGGATTCATTGTTAAGAATCAATCCCGAGTTCTTGAAGGGTGCGACTGTCGGCTGTGTTCTTCCTCTCTCTGGATAAGGAGAAGGAGGAGTGTGATCCCTGTAGCTGATACGACATCTTAATTAAGAGGATAATCCAGAGGTACTGTCCCAGACACACACAATGTTGCCTGTTGCAGAGGTACGTCATGTCCTGTGTTTTTGGGAGATATTTTTGGCCCAAAGGCTTTATTGGGCAGAAGAGCTATAGTGTGAAATGGGGTGGGACGAGACAATGGGGAAACATGTGGCCGTGAACAATGGGGAGACATGTGGCCGTAAACATTGGGGAAACATGTGGCCGTGAACAATGGGGAAACATGTGGCCGTGAACAATGGGGAAACGTGTGGCCGTGGGGAAACGTGTGGCCGTGAACAATGGGGAAACATGTGGCCGTGAACAATGGGGAAACATGTGGCCATGAACAATGGGGAAACGTGTGGCCGTGGGGAAACGTGTGGCCGTGAACAATGGGGAAACATGTGGCCGTGAACAATGGGGAAACATTTGGTCGTGAACAATGGGGAAACGTGTGGCCATGAACAATGGGGAAACGTGTGGCCGTGGGGAAACGTGTGGCCGTGAACAATGGGGAAACATGTGGCCGTGAACAATGGCAGAGGTGGAAACAATGACACTTGTGCAATGTCAATCAGAATCAATTTAGTGATGGGACTTTCGGCTCATTAAAAGAAGCCAACACTTTGGGATCAATTAAACAAATGTATATGTATGTGTTGCTCATCTGATTTATTATGGTAATATTTAATTGTGATGCTAAATTATTATTACTTCTGTGTGTTGAATTGGACATGTTATCATGGAGCACTTGAATTAGAGTGCACGTCAATGAAAGGGGCTGTACCTGGACGGCGTGTGGCGTTTAAAGTAGGTCAGCCACGCCTATTCATTTGTGTTGAGTGTGGCCCAGGTGTGTTCTGGGTGTTGTACCCCTGCGTGCCTCAGATGTGTTTATTCTGAACCGTGGATTTGTTAAAAGTTGCAAAACGGAATGTATCGTCGTATCATTCGAGGGTGCAACACATGCAACAATTCATACAAAAGTATCCATTCACATCAAATATCCGTTATTTTTTAATATGTAAACATGCCTGATCACTATCCATGAAGTTTGCGTTCTTAGACATAACAAGGATTTAATCTGACCAAACCAAAAATGGGATTATGTTGTGTAATCTAAAAACTCCAGCTCGTGTTGCCTGATCTGCTTCTATATAGTTTCTTGTGTTCATTCCATGTCAAAAAAAAAAATCTATTACAATAAAATTTTAAATTAAAGTCAAGATTCAGTCAATAAATGTTTGCAATCATTTAAAAAAACTTTTAGCTAACCGTATCTTCTTACCTGCGTTGTGCAATTTGACAGATTCTACAGAATCGCTTCCAATCACATTCACTTCTAATTAACTTCTCAGCGTGTCACAGCGAGCGGTGGGCACGGAAAGGGCAGCGCACAGTGTAACGTATGCAAATATGTCATTATCTATGCAGAGCGACGGCTGAGTGAGTGCACTGTGAGTCACATGATGGCTGTAGGCAGGACTTTTCGAACACTGTTTTATGCATGCTACTGTAAATATTAAAAGGTTGTTAACAATTCATACTTTTCTATTTTTTTGTTGTCGTTTGTGAGGTGATCTTGATCTAAATGAAGGTTGTCATTGGCGGGTCTCAGCAGCAGAAGGGCAGCGGATGCTAATGTTATTGATTGTTGATATAGTGAGCGTGGTCGTACATGCTCTTTATAGCCACATACAATGAGAACACTGAATGGGAAATTTGTCTTTGCCTGGACATACATAAATTACCTCTTATTGTTTCCCCTCCTCAACCTCACCTTGCTCTGCCCGAGGCGCTTTGGTCCGTCAAACGTCAACACGCGCGATCTTTCTTCGTTAAAACGTTGTATAACTGTGAGCAGCAACGATGAACAACAAGTGATTTTGACTCGACCGTAAAACATGGTGTGACCTTGGTTTTATCATGTTGAGGTCGTGGGGGTCATGGGCATCTCTCAGGAGGACAACGGGCTAGTGTAGATTTACATGAATATACAAAATAAATTAATATTTAATAGTGCCTGTATTTTCATTCATGTGCGCGTCATAAAGTAACTTATATCAAAAACAGGTTATTAAGCTTGTGTCACTGTTTTATACTGAAGGCCAAACCTCTTCTTTTTTTACTCTCTTGTCATAAAAGTTTTCACCATATGCCAATCTGTCCCCGAAGATGTTTTATCTTTCATTTAATCATATTTGCATGTGTGTTCTCATTATTTCTTAGTCGGCTCATTCCTGTGGTAAACATGTATTACAGTTTTACATCAGTCAAGTTACAGTTTGTGAAGAAACATTGAAGTATTTAAAATTTAAGTTGAAATTTACAGGAAGTAGAGGCGAGTGCTAAAGCTGAATCCTTCTGTTTATGTCATCGATAAGCGACAATTTACAGACAACTGACACATTCTTCTGACAGTTTTAAACAATCATTGAACAAAGTTCGGATCTTCAGTGTTTTGACTTAAATTGTCACTGGAAAATCAACTTGGAATTTCTACTCGACAGTCTAGTTCAGGGGTGGGCAATTATTTTCCTCCGAGGGCCATATTCGAATCCAGGCAAGTAGCGGAGGGCCGGCCCGCCATCATTGGTGTGAAGAAAAAAAAATCCCAAAAATTAAATATCAAATAAAATATCACTTTTCTGTCAAATATAGGCTATTGAATACATCAATTCAAGTCATATTTATTAAGGATACAAATGCAGACAGATGCCTGAGGGCAAAAAATATTTTGTTTGATATTACTTGGACAAGCTTGGCGGGCCGGATTGAAAGGCCCGGCGGGCCGGATCCGGCCCGCGGGCCGTAGTTTGCCCACCCCTGGACTAGTTGGAATATGGAACTAGGCTGTACCCCGTGTTTGGTGAAAAATAAACCCAGGCAGCTTCATTAGTGCCAGTACTTTTGTTATTTTACCTTTGTTTGCTCTCTACTGCCCTCTGCTGTCTGTGACCCTGCTCCTGTCCTGCGTCTGAACTTCCACAGTTATAAATGCACTGTTATGCTAATGTTGCTAACGTCTACATTGAGCTAATGTAAACAAAAGCAAAAATTCACTCTCAGACATTGTTTTATAAATGGGAATGTGATAACAATGTCCAGGTGAATAAAAGAAATGAAATGGACCTGCTTTTTGGCTGATTTTATTTCTTGATTGAGTCATTACTGTAATACACTGGTAATTGTTTTTCCGACTTGATGACTGGAATTGCCAAAAAATTCAGTTGTATCGTATGGACTTTTTACAACAACAAAACATTTCAACTCTCATCCTAGAGTCATTCTCAATCTGCGAATTGAGTCTGGGGACTCAGGTTTTATATCCTACTGTGTGTAAACCCGGCCCACTGGACGGGACCTCCTGAAAAAGTTTTTGTTTTCAATCTACGTTCCTACCCTCGAGCTTTGGGTAATGACTGAAAGGACAAGATCGCGGATACAAGCGGTCGAAATGAGTTTCCTCCGCTGGGTGGCTGGGTGCTCCCTTAGGGTGAGGAGCTCAGTCACACGGGAGAAGCTCGGAATAGAGCCGCTGCTCCTCCACTTCGAGAGGAGCTAGCTGAAGTGTCTCGGGCATCTGTTCCGGATGCCTCCTGGGCGCCTCCCTCGGGAGGTGTTTCGGGCATGTCCCACAGGGAAGAGGCCCCGGGGAAGACCCAGGACACGCTGGAGGGACTATGTCTCTCGGCTGGCCTGGGAACGCCTCGAGATCCCCCCAGAGGAGTTGAAAGAAGTGTCTGGGGAGGAGGAAGTCTGGGAGTCCCTGCTTAAACTGCTGCCCCCGCGACCCGGCCCCGAATAAGCGGAAGGTTTCACTCGAGACTACTCTTCTTTGTTTATTACAGCCCTGTAATGGGCGATCTACATCCTATTGTAACCTGACTTTGGCTCCCTCCTCACTGAGTACCTGATTAGCATTAGAATGCCTCGGGTTTCTTCCGCTCCAGAGTTTAAAAACACTAGTATATATAACCGGAAGGTTGAATCTTAAACCTTTCTCCCTGCTTAGAATTTTCACCTCACTGTCTTCAATTGAGGGTTTGTGAAGATGAAGATGCACGGCGCTTTGAGGTACTGAATTTGAGGACCCGCCCGGTGGGTAGGGCTTACACAGAGTAGGATGTAATGGAGTTCCCAGACTCAATTTGCAGATTGAGAATGACTCTTGGATGAGCGTCAAAACGTTTTGTTTTTCTAAGAACAGAGTTCAGATGATACAACTGTTTTCCCACAATGGAACACTCCTTGACAAATGAGGGATTACACCAGCTTGATGACTGGAACAAAGAAACTCTGAGAACATGTCACTCTAAGGTCCGAGTTTGACCTCCCAGGACGACCGTATCAGTGTTACCTCTACATGTGTCACACCTGCTGCTTGTGTCCAACCAGGAAGTAACATGATTATCTTCGCAAAAATTGTAAAACTTGGGAAAAGTAGGTAAAATATTTAATAAAACCGTAAATATCATCATATTCATAACATTTTAGTGAAACGTGTCAGATGCCCTTTAACACTTAATCTCCCCGTTAGCGCCTACACATCAAACTTACCATCGTATACTCACTAACAGATTTATTTTTACCGAAGGATTTGTTGCTATCCAAATCTACACATGAATTATTAAAGATTTAACGCCAAAAACGGAGGCCTCTAAACACAGATCGGACTGTGGAACATTCTAAGACATCTGCATGGATTCACATGAGCAGGTGACAGACCCACCTCAATAATGTACACACTGAACCTTTAACATATGCAAATCAGGCTCTTGACCTGTATGAATACATTTATTTCGATTTTATTTTTGTAACAGGGGAAACGCTTTGAGTTCACTCTTTTTACACGTAAATCAGTTAAACTAATTACAACTATCACGGAAATGATCATAAGCACTAATAGCTGAAATAATGACAAAAATGTGATGATTGTTGATTTTTTTTCTTTTTTTAAATCCAATACTAAAATTCACAGTTTATTTACTTTTTTTCATTTAATTTTCTCACTGTTTAATTATGACAACATCAAGCCACCAAACACCACCAAAACCCAGATCATCTTACAGAGCGATGGCGATAAATAACAACGCCAACGTTTAACTAACAAACAATTCAACAACAATCTAGTAAAACAAGAAATCAATCATTTTTAATCAGATTCAGCATGTCACCAGATTTACAACGCGGCACACGCTGTCTACCTCCACCTCTTTGATTGCTGTTGTCTTCATCTCCTCCATTCATCAGACGGGTCGTCCTCTCGGGGGTGCGGCCCACTCACTGGCCGTGGATAAATCAAGCGCGCTGTAGCTGCGGCTCATGTCACACCGTGCCGCGCCGCCATCACTAAACAAGCGCCCTCATTTACCTGCCATTATCACCGTTATTGGAAAGAAGAGCATCATTTATCTACGTCTCTGTCTTCTATTTGTCTTGCATCTCATTTTTTTTCCTAATTGATTTAAAGTGAGATATTTGCAACTCGGCAGTCAAAACCAGTTTGGTCAATTCACGTCTTTTCCAGTGGAGGCCATTGATTTTATGGTGAGGTTATATTCCCCTGTCCGCTCTGATCAATTAATTGAGATGGAGGGCATACTTTGTGGGATCGCAACTATTTTATTTATTTTTTGCCTCAGAGACATAGACAATGACCTACACTGACATTGAGGAAGAGCTGCAGAAACGACTTTTTCAATCAAGTCTGTTCTATTAAACTTTTGAAACGTTTTAGTCAATAGTATAATTTATTGTTTGTTGACGTGACACTGGGAAATTAATCCATTCAAGTCTTGTGTCTGTTGGTAGCACTTCATAATAACTACACCTTAATTACCCTTAATAAAGCATGAACAAAGACTTAGTGTAAAGAAAAATGAGCAAATGTTTATTAAGAGTGATTCAGGATGAATTAAAGTGAGTAAAAACTATAATTCTCCATAGAGATACACGTTTTATGCCCTACTGTGGATTATTTTAGCAAGCAGGAGAAGGCTCTAGGCAAAGTACAAGTCAGGTTTGTGGAGATGAAGCCCGCTCATAATAAAGACACAGATTATTATAAATTTTAGTGCAATAAAAAACAACAACTGGGCTGTAATTAATTAGCTAATTCATTCATTTTCATGCAGATTCAAATCAGTCTGGTCCCTTCCTTCAGATGGCTCGTGATTGATGGATGGATTAGCCAATCAGGGACATGCACGGCCTGTCCGTATCAAAACAAACATGGCTGCTTACGAGGAATACATCAAAATATCACGAGGACTGGAAAACATTGTAGATTTCTGCAGAATCAATGAGCGAAGCACAAAACTTTGACATTTGATTTAGTTGTAAATGACAGATCATTTGTTTCACAAGCTGTTTGAGTTTGACTCGAGCCGCGACGGTGACCAGTCTCTCTTAGTAAAGAAGTGGAGAAGTGTGTTTTGGATCCCAGGCAATTTACTAAAGTGGTTAGGAGTATTGATTGTTTAGTTACTAAACCTGCATCAGTATATTTGTTCAATAGGAATGAAGTATTTGTTTATGCTTGTTCATTTTATTCATTAATTCAATAACAGGTGTTTTTATCACACTGCTTGCTTTTTCCACGGAGATAGATTAGGGTTAATACTATATTGTGGAACACTGAAAGCAAAGCAATAACGTCTCCATGGATACGAGCAGGTCATGTAATAGGTGTAAAGTGTCCCTTTTATACATGTAGGACGTAAATAGTCAAGAAGGTCTGACTCTATTTTTAAGACTGCCACTTGAATTCAGATTGGTTGAATGTCCATCACACTTAGAGGGATCTTTGTCCATTTGTTCCTCAGCTGTGATTGTTGCACTGAATAAAAATGAGCCATAATTACCAAAAGGGGTCATAAAATGTAGAATGACACATTAAAATGAGCCTTAAGGGAGAAAGTGGTAAAAGTTTAAAACCCAAGTCTAAATTTATGTGTATTACGTGATTTTAAGCAAGGCCTTGTCTTACCGATTTGTCTTTTATAGACGCCCCTCAGAGAGTCAGTGTGGATTTGATGTGACTGGAGATGATGAGTGAATGATGGGCCGTGACAGCGACGGTGTAATTGGTCCCAGGCGCACCATTAAAGCCCCATACGACGAATTATATCGCTGACACGTTATTAAAAGAGACTGCTTTATTTGTCTTTCATATTGGAACCAGTCAAATGAAATCCCCCAACTATCCTGATTTGATAAATGACACTTGAGGGGCCAGAGAGCCTTGTAGACCCCGACCGATCTTGTCCGGCGCTTGATGACCGGACCCACCCCGTCTTTGATTAGTGTCTGAGTGGTTTAGACGAAGGGCAGCGGGTGAATTGATCCGGGCGGTGTCCTGTTCGTGCGGCAGGCAGGCGGCAGAGGCCCGGGACGTTCCGCGGGAGTCAGGAGGGGACATGGGGGCTGAATGACATTACAGAGAGACCAGGAGGAAAGGGGGGAGAGACAGCTTTGACCTTCAACCGACCTTCAACAGACAATAACAAGCCCAATGCCACTCTTCCTTCTGCCGCTGCTGCAACAATTATGTGATGCTTTCTTACAATTCCTACCAGTATTTGTCACTGTCATTCACAGCGAGAAGGTCTTGGAGATAGAAGGATGCTAAATATGTGTGTTTTAAACATATTCAGGTGTGAGGTTGTCGTTCAAGCTGGTTCAAAGTGATATAGTTTCCTGAAATAGTCATTTAATTTTATTTGACCTTTATTCAAACAGGTGGGAGTGTCCTTTCAGAGGCCAGAGCGGAGTTTACTGTCATGATAACAACACACTTCCTGCTTCATGGAAAATAAAGCACTGTATAATTAGATGTAGAAAGCACACAATGGTCTGAGACTGATCCTTAAAGCTGATTATACACTATAATACACTGCACTGGGACAAAACAGATACATGACAAAAAATGTGGTACTGTCCCTTTAAACCACTGGCGATTCTAAGACTCTGGGTACTAAACTTGGCGTTCATTCAAAAGTATTCATATACTCTAATGTTACAAATGTATTTACCAGTAGTGAAGGACCCAGCAGCTTGTGGGTTTTGTTTACTTTGTATTGTGCTTTGCCTGTATTTCTATGGACACTACATGTGCTGTTGAGTAAATCCTTTATAGCTATTTCTTTGTTCACATTTCTGTCGTACATGTTGCAGTGACTACATGGTTGGATGCCTCAAATGATGCATTATAGAAAATACTTTTTATTTCATATATTTGAAAGTTACACGTCAGATTTGTGGAGAGGCAACATGGCTCACAATAAGAATATGTTTTTAAAGATAGTTTTCTGAATTAAAACAATTGGAATTGAGAAAATGTAAGATACAAAAGTTTAATGCAATGGAACATTTCAGGAAAAGCAATCGCCTAATCAAGTTTGATGAAATTCTCATTTAAAATTCAAATGTTATACTTACGGTAATTTGCACTGTCCCCAAACTCTTATTAGATTGTACACATACCGCTAATGGTATTCTGTCAAGTATTCTCGGCACTCATGCTGTTCCACCTCCTGGACATCCAAATATAATCAACTCAGACCAGTCTAATTGTTTACATAAAACCGAAAAATCCAATAGGTGACCAGACTGCACTTCATAACAACACCTAAGATCATACATTTACATATTTTTGCAGGCTCTTGTAAATCAACCACACGCATGTTGTGTTTGCATGTTTTTTGAGGACATAACATTGACTTACATTAATGTCTGAGAGACTAGCCTTAACCATAATGACTTGCCTAAACCCTATAACTTAACATATATCTAACCTCAAATCATGTTGTTGATAGTCCCCACAATTTGAGCCCGTGCACAGATTTCTGTCCCCACGACGTGACTAATACCTGCCCCACACACATTTACCGCAGGCCTCTCATTCCTCAGATTCCTCGGGCATATTCAAATCAATGCTGCACTGGAGCGTGAAGCATTACTGACTAATTGAAGACTGTGTAATTATGAATGCTCATACATACTGAACAGGGGCAGACAATGGCGGCGGAGCGTGTCTTCTGCCACAAAAACCACGGCGACTTTAAGTGTCTCAATCCACCGCCATCCGGGAAAGACTCACCTTGTTCCAGCGCTGTCGTGTTTCAAGACAGGGATCATTTCACCTCTGCTATTGAAATGCAGATTCGGCAAACACAACAAGGGGCGGCGAGCATGAGCATATCTCTTATATTAAAACCTGGGAGGTGGTGACTATGTTTTGAGATATCCAACTGTGATCCGAATCAGCGGACAACAAACGCCGCCGTATATTCCGAGCGCCCTGACTGTTTACATATTTCCATAATTGCACTGGATGACAGGGAGGAGAGAGAAGAAAGGCAGAAGTGACGCTGGAAATCAAAAACGGTGTGACGGGGGGAACAAACGTTGATATGATGAGGTTGAGAAGCCACGAGTAGGAGGGGATTTAGTCTCAAAGCATACCTGTACTCTATTTAAATCCGGGGGAGGAAAAAAAAAAACCTTGAGGGATTTATTTGAGGATGCAAAAACCTGCTGCTCTTTGCCATTTCTGCAACCGTGTACCTCACAATTATCAACACCGCCGAATTAACAAGCATCACCCAGGGAAGCTTTGAATTTCTATTTTCTATGCCCCCTTTTCCCATCTCCATATGAATACAGCGGGCCGGCGATATGCATGATGAATTATTCAAGATATATATGATGTGTGTATTCAAATGAAAGCCGATAGTTATGATAATTGAATAAAGGTGGAAGACCTTCATTGTGTACAACCACAATGAAGGTCTTCCACCTGATGCGATGGGAGGGACAATTGCCTCTTCCTCAGTGCTATATATTTCTTCAGCTTATTATTGAAAGCCATCCCACTTTGCACCAGGCACGCACACATAATAATAATATGGCTGCTTAATTGCGTTTGCGCGTGCCATCATTCAATTACTTTAGAGGAAATGAGAGGGTAGTGTTGAGGAGAGGAGATAGCGGAGGCAGTTGGATTAAATCGGTGGAGAAGGTGTCTTGTTACTGACCTTCGCCTCCCCCACGGGGCAGGTGCAGTGGGGTCCATGTCTCACCGAGGAGCAAAGCACTGGATAATTCACTGCTGGGCTGATGGGTGGATATGGTGGACATCTTGGAGAGGATGACAACCAGCAGAAAAGCATCACAGTTATAACAGAGCTGCTGACACAAGCAACACGTATTGGTTCAACTGCTATAAATACAAGCACCAACACTGAGTGGCAGATCTATGGGAACAAAGGTGACTAAATGTGCCTTATTTTATTCTGTGGAGATGTTATCTTGCTCAAATTTGCTTTCAGTTTCCATTTTGTCGTATAAAGTTGTTTCTTCTGTTGTTTCGATCTTGTTGACTAAAGGCAGAGGGAGATAAAGGACACTTTCCCTCAGCCCGTGATATATAATTGTCTCAGAACTAGTCAGACTCAGAAGGGTTTTATTCAAGGAGAGAAAAGTAATCAAATCAATTCTCGAATAAGCCAAGTATTTGAGGGCTATGGGCCACAGCAGCGCACCAGATTTTAGTAGTGTTCTGCGCTCTTTTATAGCTCAAAAAACTAGCTCCACAAAGAAAGGCCCCATGCCTTTCTGTTTGTATGAGTTTGTATGTTCTACCCGTGTCTGTGTGGGTTTCCTCCAGGTGCTTCGGTTTCCCAAACCACTAAAAACATGTACAATAGGCTCCTCCCCTCTGAGGGATTCCCCTGAAAAAGAGATTCTTAATCTCAGTGGTACAGTGGGTCAATAAGATAAAATAACAATTACTCACAACTCAAGTTTTTCAACTCGCTAAATGACTGAATTAAAGTAGTGCAAGAGATTCAGCTGATGCACAATCTTCTTGTGCCGTGTTGTGCAAAACATTTAGTGCAGCACAATTGTGAGGAGGAGGAGGAGGAGGAGGAGGAGGAGGAGGAGAAAATATTTGGTAAAGAAAATACACATTTAACCATCATGATAGGGTTCATTTTAAATATGTTTGTTGTCTGTATTTGACACATCCTTCGACGCAGCATCAGTGAACTGTGAAGAGCTGTGCTGAAATGCAGGAAGTGCTCGGAGTCCAACATCCTAATCAGGAGCCAGCTGGAGCCAGTTATGCCAGTTTTGAGTCGACCAAGGCAGAGCATACAAAAGAAACCCACCCATGAAGAGAACATCTCATTCCACACAGAACGGCCCCACTTGATCCAGGTTCCAAACCAGGGACCTTCTTGCCATGAGGTCACAGTGCTAACAGGTTTGCCTTCCTGCTGCTTTATTGCTTTCTCAATTTTCTATGGATTTACACACATAATATGCAACGAAGAGTGCATTATGTTAATATGGCCTCCCCAGCTGCATAGGTTAAACTGTGATAACTGTATAATGCACATGTGGAGCAGAGGACTGGAATATAACGGCTCAATTAGACATTTACTCCTGGGTCTTTAGCATACACTGGGTCTGTTTATTTGATTTCCTACTGGCCAAATAGAACAGAAGAGACAAATACTTACTTTTCTGACCAGAAAGCAGAAGACACATCACCTTGTTTGAAGTACATGGCAAAATACTTAAAAATCGAATTCAGTGTCAGACTTATGAGCGCTACGTTTGTAAATCAATCAAACTGAATCTTGTGCTGCCTGTTCTCCAACACGAATGGAGACCAAAACTCTAACGCTGCAAACATATTGAGATGAGTGAAAATTACTCGGATTTTATCTTGTTAATCCTCTCAAATTGAGAAACATGTCTTAAAATGAAAATTCCTTCCTATTTTACATAGAGATTATTATTGGAGATTATTTCTGGCACTGTATGTCTTAATGTCTGTGTCCTATTAACTCACTTCAAGTCAAATCCAAATGAAGTGGATTATTGAGTCTTATCTTGAATTGAATCTGTTCACTTTCTGCACTACATATGCAAATTCAACTGTAAATGTGTGTAAATATTAAGCTATAGGACTAAACCAGGCAAAAGAACCATGCCAAATATACATGAGGATTAAAGTGGGCTCAAAGCAGGACCATAAACTGAATGTGAACACCGCCCAGAGACTGCAGAGAATCTCATCCCTGTGCGTTTTTGATCTTGCATCGGTTTCACCCCCATTAGACCGACAAACGAGCGTCATGATACTAAACATCACCCACATCACCACAACATTACCTAGACCTGCGCCAAAAAGCCCTGTAAGCCATTATTTCTTCCATGTTTGGGAGCGCATCGCTAACCTGCTCCTCGGATCAATAACCCGGGGGCGGCTGGTTGCACATCCGCACTTTACAGGTGGGGGTACGTTCTCCGAGTGGGGGAGGACGAGAGGGAGAAGACGGCCTCTTTCTATCTGGTCCGTGTTGACAAATCCCCTGGTATTGATTAGATGCAGGAGCGGGTGGACACATACGCCAGGCCTGATCCCTTCAAATCCGCGCAAAGATGCTGTGAAGTGCAATCAGAAGAAGCAGCGGCGGAGTATTAAACGTAGTGACAAAGACGTGTGCAGTCGGAAGAGAAAGCCCTGCTCGTCTGCTGGACGTGCAGGGCTCAGGGAGAGATCACACGGGGTTATGTTGGGGCCAATTGTGCACTCGCTCTCACTCTGTCCGTCTCTTGCCATTTCTCTCTTTTTCACTCTTTTTCTCCCACTCTCTTTCTCTCACTCTCTTTCTCCCACTCTCTTTCTCCCG
>NW_027316167.1:17847011-17889511 GCF_026437365.1 Eucyclogobius newberryi | reverse complement strand
ACCCTGTGGTACTTTATGGTCACCTATTGATCACATGATTAGCAGCCCAGCGAGGTCCTCCTACTCCATGTCTGGTAGAGAGTAATGGTTATTGAGTGAGCTGTCAATGGTAAAGGAGGACATTGACTACAGGAGCATGGTGCTATTGGTTTGAAGTGGACATGGGGGGACTGGGGCCATGTGACCTTCAAGCAGCTTAAAGTCAACCCAATTTGATTAGACAAAGCAGTAACCGTGTTGACCTGCGCGGCCAAAAGCCCAGCCATTCCTCACCTCTGCGTTCGGTGTGTGATGCTTAAAAGGCTCCGGTGCTGTGTCCATTAAAGGGGCTTCTGCGGATGCTGCGGGTGATGATGCAATTTGAGGGCAATGCAATTCGTCCTTATGATCCAAAACCAGGGTAAAGCCACAGGATTAAAATGGACCCTAAGGCAAACCTGTGTTTAATTTATTTTGCTGTGATTAAACATGCTCAATAGCTTCTTCTTATGTGTTTCTTGTATTTGGTTTCATATCTTTGAATTCACACTCTTGCCTTCCTAGCCTAACCTATTGCGCATGCTTTCAACCTAATTTATCCACTCATATTCACATTGTTGAAATGTGCAGCGCTGCCAGTTGGCGACTCTAGTTGTACGACGAGCTGGCCCCTGTTCGGGTGCCTGCCTAAGGCCCAAAGTCACTGGGATAGACTTCAGTCACCCCCCCAATGAATTTCAACCTTGTCGAGATTGCAAAACATTATTAGTTAGTTTCATCCTGTTGTAGAAGTGGTGATCTGGTGTAAATGGATGCGCTGTATTAAATCCAAATCTACTTTATTTCAATGGCAAGTTTTATGAAATCCAAAACTCTCTATCCAGCTTCAGCAGTCGTTTTTGAGAAAATAAAAACCAATAGAACCAATAAGAACCACAATAATTAATAATGTATCATTTAAGTATAAAAAGAAGATAAACAACAAAAAAGAGAAAGGCAATAAGAGAAAATGAAAAATAACTTATTTTCTATACAGCACATTGTTATGAAATCAAAGACTCTGGTCGGAAAATGTTATTAAGAAAAAAAAAACGGTAAAACAAAAATACCTAAAATAAATAATTATTTAAAACAAATCTAAAAGAAAATTAGACAAATGAAAAAAAAAACAGATACAAATACAGATAAAAAAAGGATGAAAGCAATCAGGGAAGACAAAAATGACAAAATAAATATAGACACAATGCCATTACATTTTCCTAAGGGAAAATGCATATTAAAACTCTAGATGTTAATGCAGTAACATCTGGAGTAGGACTTTTAATAATTGTTTAACTTGTTTACAAATTGCTGTAAGGAGTCCAAAATATATGTATAACTTCATAATTGTGTGTAGTATTTTGGAGAAATACATGCACTTATCCATAAATACGCTGCTCTAACTACAAATTATGCACTAATTAATGCTATGCTAAGATAACACATTTTGTATGAGGTGCAGACTAACAAAGTGTTGTGAAAGGAGGCAGGGGACGGAATCTGGGGACGCTTTGGTGAAAGGGGTGAGATGGAAATGAAGGTGGTGGTTTGATGGGATTATGTGGACACAGATGTTCAGAGGATGAGGACTAATCGAAATGAGCTTTAAGTAAAACGTGAGGGACACATACAGCTTACGCATTGTCTTTGTCAAAACACCGGAGGATTAATTCTTAAACGCGCTGTTTGTAGGTGGACAGGTTCAGGGACTGTGACAAATGTGTAGGCTGAAACATACTTTTTCATTTGCACCGCTATTTGCTTATCGGCAGCAGAAATACAGTCGGTGAATTTGTCTACGTCTAACAATCTGTCAGAGCTGGTTTGCTGTGGTGGAGGCAGTAATGAATGCTAATGTAATAGTTTGAACTGTGCAAGAATGAGTACTAGCTGTATGTGGTTATTTGGAAAAACACAACACAACACAACAACAACACAAATAGGAGATGTTTATTACCTTATTGTGTTATTACCTTATGTTTTGTCATATCCGTCCCTGGTGTTGGTGATGTGCCACTTATCAGCTGATGATGCTTCCTGAGGCGCGGTCAGCCTGCCAGGCCCCTCAGGCTGACCGCGCCTCCTACCGCCCGGTGGTCTCTGGAGTAGTGTGTTCCGGGTGTGAGGAAAGAGGAAGGTTCTGCCGCTGCGGTTGATGCTTTTATTGCCTCACTTTCAGATTTAAATCAACCTCCTTAATCCAGCGTTTGAAGCGTCTGATCCAATGAGCCGTGGCCCATCCCAGCCAACGATGTGGTTATTTCTTTTGCGGTGGGCTGATATGGCAAAATGAACGGTGTTGGAGTAACAATGGTCTTACTTATTAATGATGTAGTCTGGTAAATACCATTATTGTTTACTGTGATGTAGTCTATTATTCACCACTTTACATCAGAGTTATTCTTGATGATCTCTCAAGATTAAATCAAGTTTAAATGTGCAGTATGTAACCATTCTTGACCAGGATGATTCTACAGTATGACATTAAGCGTGCCATACTGTGGTTTTAGTATAATTTGAAAAACATGCATTCTTACTAGGACTGGGCTTGCCTGTCCACAGATCTAGCCTGTACTTGGCTTAGTGGTGTCACCTTCTTAAATAAGTTCCCTGCCATATTGCCCTACAATATAATAAAATCCCCAACCAGAAAGGTTAAAATTGTTGTTGTTGTATGCATGCAAACACCTCTTGTTAGTGTTTTGGTGTAGTGTCTTCTTCAACTTTGCCAATGAAAAAAGTCTATTTTAATGTGAAAATAATATGTAAAATTGTTCCAGGACACATTCGTATGGTATAAAACTGTCCTCACTACCTTCCATAAGCCTTTCCACATTTCCACTCCCTCCTCATTGTCCTTCTGGGAGCAGGCAGGATAAAAGGATGGCTTTGAACTGCACACATTCTTGAAATTACCTCCTAACGATCTTTCGGTCAAATTAAGGACACAATTGCTTGATAACATTAGCCCCACCTCTTCCACTGACCTATCAGTCTCATAGGATCATGATTTTCAGCTGCCCTGGATACGGCGATGCAAATACTGACGTCCCTGAACTAAAAGAGCAAAAGTGCATTTTGGTTATAGAGGTTGCATTAAATCAACAATATAAAATTAACCCAGATTTGTTGCTACTTAGTATGAGAAACGAGATGTGCAGGGAATCGTAAAATGGATGAGCGTTTAAGTTAAGTAAATATAAAAGGCTGTTTTACACAAATGATTGGTCAGAGTCTTTAAACAGAAGGGGGAAACGGTTCAATGCAAAGAACCAATGCGATGTGTCCAGACTTTATTTAATGAGCATTTTCTGGCCTTCAAGATTGAACAGTTTATTGAAGAGCAGTTCAATATTCAGACTAAGGATTCTTATTTGAATGGTGCATCTTTCAAGACTCTATATTTTACATTATTCAGACATTTTTTACAATGTTTTAGACCTTGTCATTTGGATTTCCCTCTTAGTTTAAATGTGTATGGAAAACAAGAAACGTGTAATTCGTCCTTGTGATTGAAACGACGTACAAATGCAATGGTTGTCAGCAGAAGGTGCGAGGGCTGACTCCCCCAGACTCTGTAGCGAGTAAAGCAGTTCAAAGGAGGCTAAAAACAACAGCTGCCACCAGCACATTTTAGTGAAGAATGTCACAGGTTCATTTGCATCCAAGTCTAAGAGCTGTTTATGGCGTGAGCAGGAAGTGCCCCATGAAACAAAGGGTGGAACGAAGACCGCAGACAGGTAAGACTTACAGATCATTTTTCTCTAGGACGGGCCCATGCCAGTGAAAGATGATTTGACAAGAGAGAACGCAGACGCAGGTGAAAACATAATAGCAGATATAAACAGAAGATAAGGATTGCAAAACCTTTACTTGATCTTGTCAAACTTTTGTCTGGCGCACATTAGCATCAGCTGTTTCCTGTTTATCGACACACAACACTCGCGCCAAGACCGAAAACATTATTTTTCCAGCGCAAAATGCATCTAACATTATCCATAGCAAATGCATTACATAAAGAGACAATACATGTCTTTATAATCGCTACTTAAGGAGGCCAGGGGAACTTTTCTTTTACACACTCGCACAACATTTTCTCTCATACTTGCACTCAGACTTGTTGCCCTGGCAGACTGGTGTCAGAAAGAGGAAGAAGTGCACTGCTTGTAGAATGACAGGGGAGTAAAGGGTGTTCAGACATAATGACATTTGATTGTTTAAATGATCATGAAAGACTGATGAAGGTGAAAACCGCATGTGCACTTGGGTACCACCGAGTGACATCAGAAGGTAAAACCAAGCATTTTGAGGAGGGGGATTTAATTAAATATATACAGGTGAAAATACCAACCTTGAAAAATTGTGTCATTCCCAAATCTCCGCAAACTAGAGGATATTGTTGCTCTGGTCTTCAAATTACCTCTGAATCGGACCAGTTTTTGGACCTTCTTTTGTCCGTGCAAACAAATGGGTCTTTGTTTATGATCCGAACAATTTGCCCACCCAAGTTCGCCTCCACTTAGTATGACCAACGAGTAGCAGAGGGACGAGCTGGATGAGCGTTTGGGTAAATATCAGAGGTCACTAAACAAAGACAAGAGGTCAGAGTCTCCCAACGGGACACATTACCAGACTCTTAAGACATTTTCACATGTAACAATGTATCGAGCAAGTTCAGATTTAAAGCAACCAAAGTTATATTTACATTTTTTTATCATTCAAACTGACCCACATCCCACTCCTGAATTATCCTCTGTGCACTCCCCGCCCTCCTGCCTCTGACAGCCCGAATTATATAATCTAGAGAGTACACTTTTATAACACAATAAACCAAACCCTCATTCTTTAGGAGCTGAAATGACTTGATTTAGAAGATTGCATGTCGTTTTCAATTAGATTGTATTGAAATCCTCTGAAATGCAACTTCATATAAAAAGAAAAAAGGCTTGTAATCAAGCCATGTGCACAGTTTGAGTAATCATTTTTGCTACTTGAGAGCAATCACAAGCTCTTTTTTTGCATTGTGTCCTGGCAGAGCGTGTTGGGAGGGAGATTTCTGCTCTGAACATAGCAACGGCAAGAGCCACTCCAGTCCCCCATGTCTGGCCCCGCCCTGGGGTCTAATTAATACAACGCACTGTGCATCCATATGCTTCAGTGTGATTGAGCAGATCGAGAGTGGAGAGAGACAAACCACAGGAGCAGATGAGTGAGCAGAACAGAGCTGTCAGGGGCAAGTTCAATGAAGAAAACACTCTCACAGCATGAAGATGTACTATAAGGAACATTCATATTTTAATAACTCATGCACGCTCATAACACGCTCACAATGACTTCAAACCAGACATAGTTCAGGGGTAAATGCTCTTTATTTGGCTCTGTAAAAAACTCTTCCTCTTAGTTAAATTAGTATATACTATTACTAGTTACTTACTATTATCATAATAAGTAACTAATCATTATAGTAAGTAACTGATAACTTTAGTTGCTAAAACAACACATTTGCTCAGAGTAATGTCCATCTGTCTTTTTTAAAAATTGTACAGATTTTTTCGAATGTATTATTTATATACATTTCTGAGAAGAAGCTGATTCCGAGTCCTGAAATATCCATATGAACAACGTGTTTTAAAAAGACAATGAGGAGTTATTTTTTTATTTCATTTCCAGAGTAAAGCTGAGCGGGAACAGAGAAGCCTTGTTTGAATATATTTTGTAGGCCACGATTCCCAAAGGCTCAGCTGGCTGTTGTATGGATTAGAAGTGACGAGGAAGGTGATAATGAGGGCAACATGTGAAGACGGGGAGCAGAAGTAAGTTACCCCTTTATAAAAAACAAAACAACAACAGACCAAAAAAATAAAAGACAACATCCAAAAGCCCAAAGAATGAACTAGAAAATAAAAGGCAAACATGCTCTTGTATCAGTGCCATCTGTCCATGTGTCTGTCCATTTTTTTATTTAAAATTAGTCAGTTTTCAAATTCAAAGTAAAAGTCAAATTTTCCAGACCTTGATCGTTGGTTCTGTCCATATCATCCAGTTTCTTATCATTGCTTTTTTGCTGCAGAACTCCTAATGTACATTCCACAGATATCCATCAATCATTTCCTTTTTTGAGTTTTATAGAGAGAGATACAACATTTTAACATCAAATGTAAAGTCGATGTTTAAAAGTACTACTAATAATAATAGCCAGCTATATTTTTAAAGATTCAACAAAATATGAATATATAATAATGTATATTAATATATATATATATATATATATATATATATATATTTCTGACCCGCATTTCTATTGTTACATTTCTGGATAAGAGGCAATCCCATTTACTTTAATATGACATTAAACTTTCTCTTGTTGCAGATAGTTACAAGTCAGCTCTGTGGAAAGGTGAGCATACTCACAGCCTTCAACTGTGAGATAGAAAACATACCTTCCATTTATTTAATTCTGTGTTTCAATTGCTATAAAAATACTTGAAAAACTTGCCTTCTTTGTGTGAGTGTGATCACCTCTCCACAGATCTGACCTTTAATTTGGACTGATGGTGTCAAATGCTTGTCTCCATGGTGATATATACCAGCAGGTTAAAAGCCATACTGTGGAACATTCTAGGCATTGTAATAATATTTTCTTGGACACAGAAGTTATATAGTGAACATTTAAGACCAAACCATAAATCTGATTGAATGTTTGATCAGTTTCATTTTGAAATAATAAATTCAGCTTCAGTGCTTTTTTGACACAATTCATTACATTTACACATGAAGAAACTGCAGAACATTTGTCTCCACTTAAAAATCTGTAAAAGCAAAAAGCACACACCTTCTCTTTGTTATAGACCTGCCACAGGACCTTTCTTTTTCTAGGAGCGATGCTACTATTTCTGCAAACTTATGAGAACTGCAGCGGGTGAAAACTGTTGACTGGGGCGCTGTCCCTCTGTGAAAAAACTGTGATTGCAACATGAGTCTCCTGTGGGCCTTTTCAGCTTTTCCTCTACTTTTTAAAGTCAAGTGCAATTTCAGACATTTTGAATTTAACTACCCTGCAAGCCTTTCCAAAATCAAGCTCAATGCTGCAGCCTCCAGGAACAGAAATGTGCACAGTTTGGCAATGATTCTAAACTATTGTAAGGTTTTTGAAAAACTTTGTTAAACAAAAAATAACATTGATTTGGGCATTTGGTAACGCTGTAAAAAATGATTCAGATAGATAGATATTTTTTGGGCTATAATTGTATCCAACATTGACATAATTCTACTGCAAACAAAATGCTCAGTGCATTTGACAGCACACAGCGTCTGCATATTAGTTACACACTGGGTTTGTTCAAGATATACTATGTTAAAACCTAGATGAGTTGTATGCCATACTGTAGAACAGGGGTGCCCACACATTTTGGGCTCACAAGCTGCTTTTATATTTGACAAAGCCCGAAGATCTACCTATAGATTATTATTTTTATTGTCATTATTAAACATGTTTTCATTTTTGTTTAACCATATAGAAACACAATGTAGGCTTTCATTAATAGCCTAATATTGTTTATCATATACAATGTGCAATATAAAAAGGAAAGAGAAAATCTGCTATTTAACTAGACCATTTAATACAGCTGAGTATTTTGAAAATTAGATATAATGACCACAACTACGCTAATGATAGAAGGTTGAGCTTAACCTTCCTCTCTCTTACTTTCTCTACGTTACACAGCGCGCACTTCTGCGCTTTCTGGAGCTTTCTGGAGCTTTCCGGCGTTTTCCGGCGTTTTCTGGCGTTTTGGCGCGATCGACCCTCACTGCCTCTGTGATCGACCGGTCGATTGCGATCGACGTATTGGGCACCCCTGCTGTAGAATATTACCGTAATTTTAGGACTTTAATCCGCTAATTTTATCCCACCGTTTGAACCCCAGGGTTTATACATTGGTCAGTCTAATTTATATATTTTTACTGGCTAACTGCCACACTGTAGAAGAAGACATCAGTGGACAGTGGTCTCATTGTCCAAGGGAAACATCCTGTTCTCTGTATTTTAAGTTTCAAAACGCTGTTTGTTTTGTTACAATCAGACTAATATTCACAGAGAGTGAAGTGCGTGCCGCCTCCACCACGAGCGGCACGCACCGCCACGTGGCACCGCTTCTCCTCCGCTGCACCGGCGTTTCCACGTCCGATCACCGGCTCCACCACGAGCGGCACGCACCGCCACGAGCCGCACGCGGCACCGCTTCTCCTCCGCTGCACCGGCGTTTCCACGTCCGATCACCGGCTCCACCACGAGCGGCACGCACCGCCACGAGCCGCACGCGGCACCGCTTCTCTTCCGCTGCACCGGCGTTTCCACGTCCGATCACCGGCTCCACCACGAGCGGCACGCACCGCCACGAGCTGCACGCGGCACCGCTTCTCCTCCGCTGCACCGGCGTTTCCACGTCCGATCACCGGCTCCACCACGAGCGGCACGCACCGCCACGAGCCGCACGCGGCTCCGCTTCTCCTCCGCTGCACCGGCGTTTCCACGCCTGAACACCGGCTCCGCGCTCCCGCACCCGCCGCCCCGGAGGTCTGTACCTGGGCGAAGGTGTAGCCCCAGCCCGCCACAGGAGCAGACACGGAGAGCGGGGCACCGGCTCCACCCGGAGAAAAGCGGCCCCATACAACCAAGGTACAGCCCCGTTTCTCTGCTTTCCCCGCTCCACAGACGGGGGCGATCTGGTCACAAAACTGGACTCAAATGCGTCTTGATTGGGCTAGAGCAACGCCGGCGTCTGGTATGTGGACTGCCGCTTCTGTCCCAACGTCTTTGTTTTGTTAGTCGTTTCCATTGTTTTGTTTTGTTCCCGCGTCTCTGTGTTGTCTTCAGTCTACATCCCTGTTCCTTAACTTCATCGGACATTACTGCACCGTCCATCGCTCATCTCCTCCCTCACTCCTGGACTATCTACTGCCCTAGCCGCCAGCTAACAGCTGGCTTAACACCTGCTGAGGTCCGTCATGGTATCGCGGGGCCTCCCTGCCGTGCAGACAAGGTCTGGGGCAACCAACGCCACTCACTCCACCAGCTTCAACACCCGGTCCACTGCTGCTTTTTCACAACTCTCTGCCCACCAGCTTCTAGTTAACCAGCTTCTAGCCACCGCCAACATACTAACTGGATTTCTCTCATCTGCTGCTACGTTCCATCTCCTCCTCGGACTATCACTCCCACGCCTCCAGGCCACCGCTCCACCAACTTCTCGCCTACTCACCTACACCGCTGCTGACCTTCACCTCCTCAACCATAACCACCGTCTCCCAGCTGCTGCTGCCTCTGCAGCTAGCTCAGCTGGGATCCTTCGCCGGCCCCGCTATATCCACCGGGGCTCTGGTCTCTCCCATAACCAACACTCGAACGACGGCTCACCTATCCCCTCACTCTGGACTAGTTTTCGCCCCCCCGTCACCCCCACCTGCCGCACTGCCAACCTCAGCAACCTCCGCCCCCCCACCCCTGCGCCCCCATCCATCTCCGCGCCCCCATCCATCTCCCTTGCACTGCTGAACTGCCGCTCCCTCTCCAACAAATCACCTGTTATATCTGAACTGCTACTGGACAATAACATTGATCTGCTTCTCCTCTGTGAAACATGCCCCTGGACTTCTATGCTCTCAACCAAGCCACTCCCTCCAACTACACTTACACTGCCGTGAGGGAGGTCTTGCTGTCATAAAAAATCTACATCCATCACTGAACTGAACCTCAACCTTCCATCCATCTCATCATTTGAATACCTCGCCTTCTCCCTCCCCAACTCTATCACCGCTATCCTGATCTATCGTCCCCCAAAGCCCCACCCCTCTTTCCTCACTGAATTGTCTGAACTCCTCACCATCGCATCCTCTCTCTCTGCCCGCCTCCTACTCACTGGTGACTTCAACATCCACATTGACTGCCCCAACGCCCCACTGACATCCGACTTCCTCTCTCTCCTGGACTGCTTCCATCTCACCCAACACATTGACTTCCCCACCCATACCAAAGGCCACACTCTGGACTTAGTCTGTTCCTCTCTCCTACCCATATCTAAGCCCCACCCCCTCCCCTTCCCTCTCTCTGATCATCTCTGCATCCTTTTCTCCGCCCCCTACCCTCGCCCCACAACCCCAAAAAACGCACCATCACCTACCGTAATATCAAGTCAGTCAACCCCCTCACGCTCTCCCAGCTCATATCCTCTGCTTTCCCCCCTGACTCCCCCCCTCTTCCCCCGACGACTATGCTGTCATGCTCAACACCACCCTCTCCGACTCCCCTGACTCCCTAGCCCCCTGGAAAACCTCCTCCGTCTCATACATCAACCCCGCCCCCTGGTACACCCCTGAACTCCGCACCATGAAGCAGACTGGCCGCCAACTCGAACGACTCCTCAAAAGAACCCGCCTCACCGTCCACGCCGAAGCTTTCAAATTACACATCTCCTCCTCGCTCTCCAAGCCGCCAAATCTGCCCACCTCTCCACCCTCATCAACAGCTCCCATCGGAGCCCTCGCACCCTGTTCTCCACCGTCAACAAGCTGCTCCACCCACCGGACATCACTCCACCCTCCTCCCCTGACCTCTGCAACTCTTTCCTCCTTGCCTTCAATGACAAAATTTCCAAAAACAGCTCCATGACTGCCGTCTCCATTAACTCCATCACCACCCCCACCCCTGCCCCCCCCCTCTCCCTGACCACCCACCCTTCCCTCCCCTCACCACCTTCTCCTCTGTTAACTCCTCTCATATCATAGACCTCATCACCGCTTCCAAAACCACCACCTGCTCTCTCAACCCCTCCCAACGACTCTAACCAAGGCTTGCCTCCCTGCTCTCATCCCCCATCTCACCACTCTCTTCAACCAGTCTTTATCCCTCGGCCATGTTCCTTCCATCTACAAACTGGCCTCCATCACCCTGTTACGCCCGGATAGCAACCTCAGCGGCATTGACGAGGACAGAGCAGAGCTGAGACGGTTTAGATGATGCAGATCCACGTGCATTTATTTTACAGTGATTTACAAACAAGAAACTGGTTTAAAATACAGCAACATGTTCACACAGCAGCAAGACACGAGCAACTGCCGCCAGGCGCCTTTTATAGGCCACTGGGTTAACTGGACCCTCCTACTCCGAGGACCAGGGAAGTTTCAATCTTCCTAAAACCGCACAGATAAAAGCTAACTGTAGAAAAACAGTGTCACTATACATACTTCAATTAAATACAAAAATATATTCTTTATTTAATTTACTGTGCACAATTTCAATCTCAACATATATTCTAAAACAGTCAATTCCCTAAAACACCCCTCCTATTTTCCCACAATGTTCTGCCCCGGAACCTACTTAAGGTGCTCCGTCTCCCTGGGGACTCTTTTGTCTGGCGCACCTAAAATGGCTGACACATCAGGTAAGGTATAATTTAATTTTGATTAACCAACAGTTACATTCTCTTTTCTGTTGCAGGTCAACTTACACCACAACCTTCTCAATAAATCCTTTTAAACATCTACTTGTTTCCTTGTACTCTTCCTAAGCCTATGTAATGGTACATACAGCTACATTACATTTCTTCCCCCCTCTTTTACGGAAAAAGTACATCTACTCTTCAAACACTCTGGACAGTGAGTCAGCAACTATGTTTGACTTGCCAGGCTTGTAGAAAACAGAGAAGTTGAATGGTTGCAAAGCCAGGTACCAACCAGCAATTCTCGTATTCGAGTCCTTCATTTTGTGGAGCCACTGGAGAGCACGATGATCCGTTTCCAAACTGAAATGTCGGCCCAACAGGTAGTATCTCAGCGACTCAATCGCCCACTTCATGGCCAAGCACTCCTTTTCCACGGTCGAATATCTGGTCTCTCTGTCCAACAGCTTCCTGCTCAGAAACACAACTGGTCTCCTCTCTCCATCCACCTCCTGCAACAGAACTCCACCTAGGCCCACTCCTGATGCATCAGTTTGTAAGATAAAGGATTTGTCAAAATCCGGAGTTTGCAGAACGGTGCATTTGTTCAGGGCTTCCTTGAGGTCCCTAAAAGCACACTCACATTGGTCAGTCCATTTTACCTTTCTTGGTGCTGCCGATTTGGTGAGGTCATTTAGAACAGCTGAGCGGTCTGCAAAGTGGGGAATGAATTTCCTGTACCAGCCGACCAGACCTAGGAAACTTTTCACCTTCTTCTTAGTGGCTGGAATGGGGAAGGAATAGATGGCCTCCATTTTCCCCACCTGGGGCCTAAGTTTGCCATGTCCAATGACAAAACCCAGGTACTCCACCTCTCTCTGAGCCAGACAGCATTTCTTAGGGTTGATAGTTAAGCCAGCGGATTTTATGCATAGCAGGACTTGTTCCAGATGAGCCATGTGTTCTTCCCAGGTTTGGCTGTAGATAACCACATCATCCAAGTATGCAGCTGAAAACTCTGAAACATCTCTCAGAACATAGTCCATTAGTCTTTGAAACGTAGCTGGTGCACCCTGCAGTCCAAAAGGCATCACTCGAAATTGGTACATACCAAACGGAGTTTTAAATCCTGTCAGTTCTTTGACTTCTGGAGCCAATGCCACCTGCCAATAGCCTTTGCTCAGGTCTAAGGTGGAAATGTACTTTGCCTGCCCCACTCGCTCCACCAGCTCGTCAATTCTAGGCATTGGGTAAAGATCACACAATGAAACAGAATTTAAGTAGCGAAAATCAATGCAAAATCTTAGAGAGCCGTCCTTTTTGGGCACCAGAACCACTGGACTGCACCATTCACTATTTGAAACTTCAATTATGCCTAGTTCCAGCATCAATTTTATTTCCTTTTTCAATGTTTGCACCAACCGCTCTGGAATTCTGTAGCTCTTTCGACATGGAGGAGCCTCTCTCTTTAGCCGGATGTTGTGCTGGACTAGGTCTGTGTAACCAGGAGAGTCTTTGAACAGTTCTGGGTCAATGAGAGGAGTCACTTGTTCCTGCTGGGAGACAGACAAATGTGACATCTCTATGCCTGCTGATTCAACCAGACTTCCAGGCATAAACTTCTCTGGTATTTCTTCATCCTGCACCCCACAAATCAGCAGCTGAGGGACAGATTCCTGGCGAGACTGAAACTCTTTTAACAAGTTCACATGAAACGTTTGGTGTTTTTTTGTTCTGTCAGGCATAAATAGTTCATATGTGACCTTACCCACTCTTCTGCTGATTTCATAGGGACCATGCCATTTGGAGAGGAGTTTACTGTCGGAGGTGGGGAGTAGAAGTAGCACCTTCTGGCCAGCTTCAAAGCTTCTTTCTCTAGCTTTGCGGTCATACCAGGTCTTCTGATTTTGTTGAGAAGTCTTCATAGTCTCTTGTGCCAATGCAGACATATCTTCCAGACGTTGCCTCATTTTTATCACGTAAGCCACCACGTTCTCTTCTGAGGGGGTTGGGTTCTCCCAGTAGTCTTTGAGGAGGTCCAGTGGCCCCCTTACTTGACGTCCATAGAGCAACTCGAATGGTGAGAACCCCGTTGAAGCCTGTGGCACTTCACGATATGCAAACAGCAGATACGGCAACCATTGGTCCCAGTCCGCTCCTGTGTGAGAGACAAACTTGCGCAGCATATTTTTTAATGTTTGGTTGTACCGCTCAACTAGCCCGTCCGTCTGGGGGTGGTATGGGGTGGTCCTAATACCCTTAATCCCAAGGAGCTTATAAACCTGCTGTAATAATTTAGACATAAAGTTTGTCCCACAGTCCGTCAAAACCTCTTGGTATTCCCACCCTGGAAAAGTGCTGTAACAAACAATTAGCAACATTTCTGGCTTTAATTGTTTTTAAAGGGAAAGCCTCCGGATACCGAGTTGCATAATCACAGATTACTAAAATGAACTTGTTCCCTGTACTGCTGCGTTCTAAGGGCCCAACAATGTCCATTCCTATTCTTTCAAATGGAGTTTCAATGATAGGTAGAGGCTGCAACATAGCTCTAGGGGCTTTGCGGGATGAAGCAAGTTGACATATTTCACATGAATTACAGAATTTTGACAGGTCACTGTATATGCCCGGCCAAACAAATCTGCTTGTAATTCTGCATAAAGTTTTTTGGAACGCCATGTGTCCCGCCCATGGTACTGAATGTCCGAGCTCCATAATTTGGAATCTGAATGGTTTTGGTACTGCTAAGGCTTGCACATTACCTTTGCATTGATATAAAATGCCCGCTTTAATGATGTATGTTGCCTCCTCTACCCACCCTGGGCTGCCCTGTTTCACCCCTTCAATTTCTGACACTTTTTGAAACCAAGGTTTTAGGGTTGCATCCTCTTTTTGCAGAGTGGATACATCAGGTGGAAGTTCCAGCTTTATGTGATGAGAGGGTTTGACTTGAATTTCTGTGAGTTTGCTAGCAGTTACTTTGAACTTTTCACGCCTTTTTTGTGCCTTGGATTTAACAGGTTTTCCCCCCACAGGCTCAAAGTCTTCCCCCCAGAATGGTAACTCTTGTAAGGACTCTTTTGCACTCTGAGCCCTTGTAGTAACCATATTAAAAGTTTTAGATGACTTTGCTTTTTCTGGTAAATTCTCAGGTATTTTTAGGTTCTCAGGGACAGATTCTGATTCTTGCACCAAGTCCAGCAAGATTGGAACATCATTACCAAGAATCACATCAAAGGGTAGGTTTGGAGCTAAAGCTACTGGCATCAGAAAAGTCTGACCTCCAACTGTCAAGTAGACTTCTGCTGTAGGATACTGGCGTTCATCTCCATGAATGCAGCTAATGCTAGTTTTATCCTCACTCCATTTCTCCCTTGACACCAGACTGGACAAAACCACGGACTGAAACCCACCCGTATCTAACAGAGCTGTAGTACGGTAACCATTTATCAGTACTGGGGAGGTATGTGCTTTCTGGGTTATTACAAAACGGCCGGGCAAAACAGGTCTAGGCACTGCACAGTAAAGAGATGGCTTTGATTCATTGGCTAGAGGGCAAGAGTACTGGGTATGACCTAGCCCATTACACACGTAACACCTGACTTCTCTATCGGACCTATGTACATAGTTACCAGGGTGTGACCTTTGAATATTGCTGGATGTAAAGTGTCTAGGTCTTGACAAAGCCCTGTTCTGACCAAAAGCCCTTTCACCCCCATTGGACTTACTTTGGGCTTGAGCTCTGTGTCCATATTCTCGGTCTTTGCTTCTCTGCGCCTGGTTAGAGTTGTGGCCATAGGTGGTGTTGAATCCCTTCCTTGCTGCTTGGAAAACCTCTGCTAGCTCTGCTGCTTGTTCTGCAGTCTTTGGGTCCCGTTCGCGGATCCAAACTTGGAGCTCTGGGTGAACCATTTGCAGGAACTGCTCCAAAATTAATGTCTCTGTAATCTCCTGTTTTGTATTTTTTTCTGGTTTGACCCATTTTAAGAACAGGTCCTTCAGTCGCACATACAGTTCCTTTGGGGTTTCATCCGGGAGGATCTCTGTAGATCGGAATCTTTTACGATAAGTCTCTGATGTGATTTCATATTTTGACAATATTGCAGCTTTCACTTTTGCATAATTTTCAGCATCAGTAATGTCCATTTGTACATATGCACTGCGAGCCTTGCCTGTGAGAAGAGCCACTAGGCGGAGAGCCCACTCATCTCTTGGCCATCTGCAGACTTGAGCCATTCTCTCAAACGTGGTGAGGAAATGTTCAATGTCATCGTCTGGAGACAGAGGCAACAGCTTTGGCTCTCTGTGGATCACCATCTCTCTGTAAAATCGGTTCTGCTCACAGTGACTGGGGCCTTCATCTTCATCAACGGTCTCATCTGTAGAGGGAGCCATTTCCCGCTCCTGGTCTCGTCTTTGGCTGACGCAAGTCACCAAAGACTGCATTTCTCTCATTTGGTGCTGTAGGTTTTTCCATTTTGTTTCTTGTTGTGCTGCTTCTCTTTCAAGACGCTGATCTCTGGCTGCCTGCGACTGTGCGAGTGTCCTTACCAGCGCAGTCAACTCTTCAAACTTGTCCACAGGGTTACAAGTTGCTTCAGTCCCCTGGTCAGCAGCTTCACTTGTCCCCACATCTGGATCATTGTGTTGATCAATCTGCACTCTTCTTCTTGTACTCATCTTCAGTTACTCTGCTGCCTGGGCCCCAGCTTCTGACACCAATTGTTACGCCCGGATAGCAACCTCAGCGGCATTGACGAGGACAGAGCAGAGCTGAGACGGTTTAGATGATGCAGATCCACGTGCATTTATTTTACAGTGATTTACAAACAAGAAACTGGTTTAAAATACAGCAACATGTTCACACAGCAGCAAGACACGAGCAACTGCCGCCAGGCGCCTTTTATAGGCCACTGGGTTAACTGGACCCTCCTACTCCGAGGACCAGGGAAGTTTCAATCTTCCTAAAACCGCACAGATAAAAGCTAACTGTAGAAAAACAGTGTCACTATACATACTTCAATTAAATACAAAAATATATTCTTTATTTAATTTACTGTGCACAATTTCAATCTCAACATATATTCTAAAACAGTCAATTCCCTAAAACACCCCTCCTATTTTCCCCCAATGTTCTGCCCCGGAACCTACTTAAGGTGCTCCGTCTCCCTGGGGACTCTTTTGTCTGGCGCACCTAAAATGGCTGACACATCAGGTAAGGTATAATTTAATTTTGATTAACCAACAGTTACATTCTCTTTTCTGTTGCAGGTCAACTTACACCACAACCTTCTCAATAAATCCTTTTAAACATCTACTTGTTTCCTTGTACTCTTCCTAAGCCTATGTAATGGTACATACAGCTACATTACACACCCCCATCCTCAAAAAACCCACCCTAGACTCCGCCAAACTCTCCAACTACCGCCCCATCTCCAACCTGCCGTTCCTCTCAAAAACGCTGGAACGCATCGTCGCCGCCCAACTTCACACCCACCTCCAGTCAAACAACCTCTATGAACCCCTCCAATCTGGCTTCCGCCCACTTCACAGCACTGAAACAGCCCTGGTCAAAGTACTCAACGATCTCCTCACCTCTGCAGACTCCGGGGCCCTCAACATCCTGTTACTACTAGACCTCAGCGCAGCCTTTGACACTATAAACCATTCCATCCTCCTACAAAGGCTGCGCCAACTGGGTGTTGAGGGCTCTGCACTTGACTGGCTCACATCCTACCTCACCAACAGGCAAGAGTTCATTTCCCTCTCCGGTCACTCATCCACCCTCTCCCCAGTAACGCAGGGGGTCCCCCAGGGCTCAGTCCTCGGCCCCCTCCTCTTCATCTGCTACATCTTCCCCCTTGGTCACATCCTCCGCCAACTCAACCTGGACTTTCATTGCTACGCTGACGACACCCAGATATACCTCACCACCAAATCCACCCAAAACCCTCCCCTCAGCCACATCGAAACCTGCATCTCTACAATAAAATCATGGCTCACTCTCAACTTCCTCAAACTGAACAGTGACAAAACAGAGCTCCTCCTCATTGGCACCAAATCCACTCTCAATAAAACTGGTCCCTTTTCACTCAGCATCGACACCTCGACCATCACCCCCTCTACCCTGGTACGCAATCTCGGTGTCATCATGGACCCCACCCTCTCCTTCACTCCCCATGTCAGCCACATTGTCAAGACCTCATACTTCCACCTCCGCCGCATCGCCAAAATCCGACACTGCCTCACCCTCCCCGCTGCTGAATCCCTCATCCATGCCTTCATCTCCTCCCGCCTCGACTACTGCAACTCCCTCCTCACTGGCATCTCCTCCCATTCCCTCCATAGACTCCAAATGGTCCAAAACTCCGCTGCCCGCCTCCTCACCCACACCCGGTCCCGTGATCACATCACCCCCGTTCTCCGCTCTCTCCATTGGCTCCTGTTACGGCGGTTTCCTGTAAACAATGATCAAGTAAAGAGTAACCAGGCAATAACTTGAAGCAGAAACAGAGTCTCTCGGTCTCTCTCAAAAGGTGGAAGTTTATTCACGTGCACAGTGGATAAACACCCTCACTCTCCCTAAGACAAGTTCGTTCTGTCCCTACCTAACTTTACAATTTACAAAGTACACCTTTTATAGGTGGTAACAAACATAACATAATCACAACCCAAATCAGCTCAAAAAGAGATAGACCAGACTATCACGTCTGTGACGGTTCCAGCCATCTCTTCAGAGGTTTAATCAAAGACCATTTCCACACCGAATCCGGTCCTGACGCATTAATTGATGATTAAGAGGCGCCGGACAGTAGATATTCAGTATAATCAGGACCTCATATTCTTATCCCATCTGCACACAGGAGAACAACAAAGATATTAATTCCGTGACATGTCATGGCCTAAAACAACATTAGAATGACATGACATGACCCATTTTCTGCCATTACACTCCCCATCAAGCAGCGCATAAACTTTAAAATACTCCTCCTCACCTTCAAAGCTCTTCACCACCTTGCCCCCCCTACCTGTCTGACCTCCTCATCCCCCACCGCCCCTCCCGAGCTCTCCGATCCTCCTCCTCTCTCACCCTGACTGCACCAACTCAAAACTTTTGGCGACAGAGCATTCTCCCGAACAGCACCCCGACTCTGGAACTCCCTCCCCCAACCTGTCCGCCACTCTCCCTCACTCACAACATTCAAATCCCGCCTAAAAACATACCTCTTCACCCAAGCCTATGACCTCCTCTACCCCTAGCCTCCTCTACCCCATTGCCTACTCTTCTACTCCCTGTTACATCCCCATCTTTTTCTCTCTACTTCTTCTGTCTTGTTCATTTTATCTGTATATTAATGTGTATTGTACGTGTTGTCCCCCCCTGTCTGTAAATACCCCCCCCCCTTTTTTTATTATGTTCAGCGTCTTTGGGTCACTGAAAAGCGCTATATAAATAAAAGTTATTATTATTATTATTATTAATGAGGAAGTGAATGTAGACGCAGCAAAACACAAATTGTGATATACGACGGTCTACTTTTAGAACCTCCCGCATTAAAATGAAACTCTCTTGGCCAGACCTGACTCGTGCATATCTCATGTTACAACTTACCACCCAAGTACAAGCTCAGGAGCAGATGAACCAGATGAACCAGATGTGAAGACACAGGTAAATCAGCTCACGCAGAGTAATCAAGGACAGAGGGGACAGTAGGGACAGAGGGGACAGTAGGGACAGAGGGGACAGTAGGAACAGAGGGGACAGTAGGGACATCTGTGATGTGCTTTCTGTTGGTTAAGCTTCAAAATGCTGTGTGTTGTATTACAATCTAACTCATATTCACTGAGAAATTAGTCTAATGAGGAACTGAATTTGGACGTGCAAATATGATACAGCGGTCTGCATTTTATAACCCGCCCCTTAATGAAATATTTTTTTGTGTGAATAGCTCATGTTACCACATGGGCACCTCCGGCTTATTGACAGGTGCGGCCCGTATATGTAGAATTTGGTTATTCTCTGTAAATTTTGTTGGCGTGGCTTTTATTCAGGAGCGCTCTATGGCCTGAAAATGACGGTATAGCCAAAGTAACAATATTTCCAAGGAAAAAGACAACACAAGATTTTTCAATTAAATAAAAACAACCAAATAGAAAAAACATGCTCTTATTTTTGACAATTGTTTGGCAAAAAAGTCTTATATATATACAAATATTATGTATTGTTTGTGTTGTTATAAGCCTTATCATTATTGCCAAAAAAATTTCATTCTGGAGGTTCCCACACCAGGAATTGGCTTTAGGCGCCATCTACAGGCTGCAAGCTTTTCCCCCTCAAATTTGTATGAACAAAGCTAAATACAACTGCAGGTCTTTTTTTGATAAGACAACAATTCGGTGTAATCCCGAGTGTTCCACCGTAGAAAAAAATCCACGAGACATTTGTATATAAAATGATTCAAATCTCAAAAGATGTTGCGTAATTTGTGTCCTTTAATGTTCCATAACAGCAAAAGACATAGCTATTTCTTTCCTTGTGGGACATGGCTGCAATGGGTTAAGTCCAAGTCCTAAAACCAGGACTAAACCAGGAAAAGCCCCAGCACTAACCCATCTCTAAACCAACAAAATATTAAGCATGATTTAGACATATTTCCACTGGGATTCCTCACTAGAAGGATACAGAGCCCACAACCTTGGCCTTGAAAAGCAGAGCAAAGCAAATCTATCTGCTGCTGGTTTGGGCGCTGTGACCCTTTAATGCAAAATGCTCCATCATGTGATTGCTTTTGATTTTTTTTTACAGCCTTTGTTAATTGCTTCCTCGCCTCTTCCTTCCTCTCCTGCCTCCCTAACGCCTTCTTGCCTCCTGCTTCCTTTGTGCCACCTTTCCTTTCCTTCTTTGTCCACACACGGGTTGCAGTATCTACCCCCTCCCCCACTTTCTCCTCTCTCCTCTTTCTTAAGGGGGCTTGGGTTTGTGCTGCTAAACATCGTCCGCTCAGACCAAGTGTAGCCTTATATTTATATTAAAGTGGAGTATACGTGAGTAATAACAAATACCGGTATACATTTTCTTTGTATGTATTCTCCTGTCGGTCCCTTTGTTAAAGAGATATTTTTGTAATAATAACTAATGGACATATGGTCAGACTTAATTTAGTCTTTTTCTATCAAATGTATTTCAGTGCAATAAAAATATTATTTTCAACTACGATGGGGAAGTGTGTGGAATCTGTTTTTGCAAATGAACTCTTCATTGACGGATCTTTGAACTATATTCTCTGGCTTTTACAGCGTCAATTGGTCCTTTGTGTGTTTTAGTTATTTTACTTCTTTGTTGCTATTTTAGGATTTTAAGGCTTTGCTTTGGGTTTTTTGTTTGTTTTATGGAACATAGAGAGATCAAATCTCACATAAATACAATACATAAATAAAGTGGATTTGGATCCGCAAATTTCCCTCCAAAACAGAGTATTTTAGGGGACATCGGAGTACTTTGGGGTGTATTTCTAATGGAAAACGTAAGGCATATTGGGCACGGCTATGTCACCAGTGATGCCTGGATATATTCATCTCTGAGCCTCTTATAGCCCCTCTACTACTGACAAAGGCCAACCAATTTGTCTGTGTGGGATACATCTAAATGCGTCATGAAGGCGAACCGTTCAGATACAGTGGTGCGGCCGGAGCTAAAATGATTCCCGCGGCACCAGTTGCAATCACAAGAAGCCCTCCTTTTCTCTCACACAGTCAGTCCATTAATGCTTTCAGAGACGCGTCTCCAGTGGCCCGCTCATGTTAATGCCCACAGCCTCCATCAGTCAGCCGCCACCATCTGACACTCCATCTTAGAGCGCAGCCACGGGCAAAACGCAGAGCGCAGAGCGAGGGGAACAAACGCTATTGTGATTTTCAAACGCACAAATGTCAAAACACCGTGTCGGAAAGCAGAGAGAGAAATAGAAAGGCCGATAAAGGAGAGCACGAGCAAGTTATAGCCACCGTGTCGTTTGCACATTCAACAGTTAAATGGGCTGTGGTTAACAATGTACAATGTAGAGTTATTTAATTGGATTTGCACAGAGATATGTCAAGCATCTATATTGTGTAAGTAGACAGGTCAACGTTAGGTTATGTTCTGCTAAGTTTAGCTCATGTAGGGAAATTTGTCCTCTGCATTTAACCCATTGTTAAAGTGCACATGACAGATTAGAATATAGATTTCACTAAAGCCTATTCTGAACATAATTGTATTTAAGATTTAATAACATAAGTGCATTCCTCATGTTGGCAATTTTAGTTAAGTTTATAAAGTTACTTCCTGGTTGAATATGAACAGCACATGCTAGAGGTAATTCCATAATTGTTACCGAGCAACCAAACTGCAAACAAGGGCAATGTTTATGTCCTGTAACTACTGCCTCTTGATTGGTGTAAAACTATGATAAATACTTACCACAGGTTCTGTCCTTCCAAACTAAGTCATAATTAGTCAAACTTGAGAATGCACTTTAGATTAAGACCAGTGGGCCCTGTTCTTTCCATAACCAGACAGTGGGACAAACGACATACTGGACTTTGTGTAACGCTTTAAAATAAGGTTCCTTTGTAAACAATATAAACAATATAAGGTGATTGTAAGAATTAGTTATTTGCTCATAAGCGCTTAGACTAGCATTTGTAGACGGCTTATAATACCTTTTAAATGTTAACAAACCATTAACACATGTTTGTAGGAGCATTGTATGTGTTTTTATGCAAATATGTAGTATTTTCATCAACATCATCATTATTATTATTATTATTAATAATAATAATATAGGATAGCCTTGTATACAATATATATATATATATATATATATATATATATATATATATATATATATATATATATATATATATTTATAGCGATTAACACAGTGCAGACTCGTAAATGACCCGTTCATCACTGCAGCTCAGAGTTCTGTGAGTTCTGTGAGTTCATTTGGCACAGAGGAAGGCAGAAGTCGAACAGCTTTTGGCAAGCAACAACATCTCCATGGTGACAGGCCTTCCACCAGAAAAGTTACACAGTGCAGCTTTAAATAAACAAAAGTGTAGTGAATCACAATATGACAATACAAACATCAAAGCAGCTTGTCACATTGATGATGATCACATTTGCATTTGAACGTTTGTCTGTCTGTCTCTGTGTTCACCCTGTGACGAGCTGTGCCCCTGTCCAGGGTGTGCCCCGCCTAAAGCCCAAAGGCTCCAGTCACCTGCGACCCCATCGGGAACAAGCGGGAGAAAATGAATGAATGAATGAATGAATCACCATTATCTCTTCATATTTGGTTGGGGTTGACTGACTGTTTGACTCGGGAAATTGAAACCTGGCTCGACACGTTACAAGTAAACATGCACCTCTCTGCAAAGTTGTTCTGTTATATAATGTTAGAAGAAAAGAATGGCGTGCAAAGCATCCACGAAACCAAACTGTTTCTTTAAAGCAAATCTAATCACGTGTCCATTCATTAACAACATCTCCAAAAAAACACATTCAAGACACAAATATGCAGTGATGTGATAATTATTCACTGCAAGTGTAATTTACAACAGGGTGTCATTAAAGGGGATGTGTTAAGGAAATGTAAGTTTTTCTTTTTTGTTGCTTTAAACCACATTATGAAAGTATTCTATGCATGTCTGAGTAATAGTGCCCTGCATTTGAGACTGTTTTCACCTGCCCCTATGTCGCTTGGCCATATTTCAACAAATAAAACATGTAAATGACAACAGTGTCACAGTGAAATGAAATTAGGTAAATTGACTTGTTTCTGTTATTAAGCCTTTTTAGATCAGTATTTAGGTTTGCACTGAATAAAATGCTAAATAATAATGTTACGCATTCCATAAGTTATGACAAAATACACAACAAAACACACAATATGTCTTCTTTAAGCAGAACACGTAACATGTGAAAAACCCTTTGAACCCGCCCTCCGAGCCGTGAGCAGTGAAAGACAGATGAGAGCAATTAAAGTGCGGAACAGGAGCTGACGGGACGGTTCTGATTATTTGCAACTCGAGAGCCGGGATGTCACCTGGGAAGAGTGTTACGGCTCCAAATCTGGAAACAGTAAAAAGCGAGGAGGGAATGGAGTCAGGGGGGGGAAATGCGCACACACACATTAGCGCCCACAGGGGGGACATGAGAGGTGCACCGGCAGTTTAAAGTCGGACCGCCGCGACCCCTGACCTCTCCTCTCTCTTTCCTCTGCTCCCTTTGAGTCTCTAAAAGGCGTGTGAGAAGCCAGGGGACAGCTGCACCCCCACATCACCGCCTCCTTTCGCCCCTCGTCCCAAAATCTCTCTCTCTCCCCCTTTTTCTCTGTGTCTGTCGTTCTCTCTCTCCCTCTCTGGGAAACGGCGGCCCTCTTTCCGAACAGGCTTTAACTGCGACGGGGTCAGGAGGAGCCAGGGGCCGGTGGAGGTGGTCCTGTCACGGGATAAGGTTTCACACGTTTACATGGTCCAGTCTGCTGTGTGTGTGTGTGTGTGTGTGTGTGTGTGATATACAGGGAGGAAGGCGGGGGGGGGGCGTGTGGAGTTGTCTGGGTTAAAAATACAAATCAAGAAAAAGGCAGCGACAGGAGTGAAAGGACTTTTGAAACACACTGAAACACTTTTGACATGGTACTTTATTCTAATGTTCAGTGTAGTTTAGTTATCTGCACTTTACTTAAAGGAGACACGTTGTGCAAAATCTACTCTCACGAGCGTTTAACTTTGTCACAACAGTGTTTCCTCTCCATTACTTTACTCAGGAGTTGTATTTTGGATGCTTTTCGGATCCTGCATGTTTGAATAGCCCTGTATTGTCCTGCAACTGCGACTCCAGTGCTTAGAGAATTCATGTGTTCACCTACCCCCTATCCCCGCCCACATCGTGTGCTTAGTTGCGATTATTTTAAAATTCAGGCTCCGAGTGATACATGTAGCGTTCTAAAATGTCACGTAACCAGATATAAAAACATGTAAATGAAAAACTGCTGCTCGTTATGGTGAAAATGTGACTACGAAGAGGCGGAGCTAATGAGTTCGGCAGTTTTCAACAAAAGGTCAATGAACCTGTTACTATTACTAAGCCATTTTAGATCAACTATGCAGTGATGAATAAAATGTGAAATGATGATCTTATGTTATAGTTCAATAAGTACCTGAAAAAAGCCCACAACTGTACGTCTCCTTTAAGTAAATTCCACAGTGGATACTTTTACTTCATGGCATTTGATCTACTACTATTTTGGTCTGGGTGTTAAACCTGAGCTTGTTTATGGAGACATCTTTCCTACAGTTTTGAGTTCCCTTTGAGCAAACAAAAGGATGAAAATGGCTTCTGATGACCACCAATCAGCACAGATCGTCATCAAAATCGCAATTGGTGCTTCAATAGTTCCTTAATAGTGTGATTTTTACCTTTTACTCTTGCACTATCTTTTTTACTTAAGTACTTCATTTTTAGAGCAATGCTTTGTACTTTGCTCTGGACCAGCTTGTTTTTACAGGGTTCATATGTTCAACAGCCTGCCCCGCCAAACAGCCAACTGCTATTGTTTACAGCCTTATTTAAACTGTTTCACGCCCAGTCTATGCGCCCTCTGCTGGCAACAGTGGTGTTTTAACTGTGACAATGGCTCAAGTAGATAGATTCTGGTGTGATAACTACAGTATAAATACTCATGCAGTAATAAATACAGTACTAGTATTTATTACTGCATGAGTTTAATGAGTTTATTGAGTTTATCGTGTTTTTTTTCCACTGCACTTTGGATTTGTCGTTGTTCTGGCAAATTGATCTCCATGGACGTTTTGCACTCACCGCTGCCATGCTGGATTTTATCGGTGATGCTCGATTTGTATCATTCGATCCTGAGCTCAACCTGTTTTCCATGCTATACACGTTCTGCCAAATACAACATCTGTAAAATACAACATCATTAAGTGTGCAAAATACTCCAAAATAACTCACATAACCCTCTAATGATCAAGTTAAGATATGATCCTCTGTTATGTTCATTCACAAACAGCAGATGTGAAGTGTTAACAGGGTAATTTATCTCAGATGCCTGTAATGATTCTTACTGTTGCTTTTCACACTTTATCGAGTTATTTTCGGACTCCTTGATTTAATGAAATAAAAGTGCAAATTTACACGGCATCTCAAGGTTTAATCCTGTGCTCGTTGTCATTTAATTGCGCACTGTATCATTTCAATGGGCAAAAGTCTGCAATAGTTGACGATTCGTGGGTCTGGACTTCCTGTTAAAGAGCTCGGATTGAGTACTTCGTTCATGGACAATGAATTTTCTGACACTGACATTCTGACTAAAGTGATACTATTTACTATGTATTTACCAGTAATGACTCAGCAGCTATTCACACTCTTTTATTTACTTGCTTGTAATGTTTTGGCTGATGTTCCGGACGTTTTGCCGCCGGTACAAGCTGCTGCAAACATGGCAGATTTGACTAATAATGTTGTTTTTGACCCAGAGTACTAGAATCTAAGACATTCTGAGGACTTTTCACCAATTACAAGCTATGATTCAAAAGATATAATAGTACATATGTTTTCAATTGCCAGTTGCTATGGCTATAAACGTAATTTCTAACAATTCTGAAACCCATACCAAGAATTTCCCCGATGTGATTCTCTAATTTGAGTCAGTGCCAGATTTGTGTCTCTTACTACGGCAACACCTGTGGACAAACTACATTGACTATGCCATCAATATTTCACTATTCAAACATGTATATTTGAGGTTAAATATGACATTTGACTGCCAATAAACTTGAACAAACACAGATCCGTCAACTGACTTTCATTTCATAATGTGTTTGTTGACTGTGGCAGGGTTCATTTCTTTATCAAAAATAATACTTTCTGGGCAAAGTCTTTTTAACTCAAATGACTGGCGAACTAAAGCTACAGCTCAAAGAGAACATTGTCACCGTTTTATTGTTATTTAAAGTGTAAAATTAGTCACGCTAATGACTAGCATAATTACGCCGGCAGTTTTATCATAAACAGTGTGTGTTAATGTAATTGCTTTGACGCTGAGCTAGAGGAGTTTTTGATCCTTAAATGTGTCACGTTTACTGGCTCATCACACAATCTTGTTTCCATGGAGACAAAAGTGGGATAGAACCATCGTCCTCCCAAAGGTCTGGGGATCGAGTCCCGTGTAAGACCAAGTTCTGCCGTTGTGTCATTTGGACAAGACACTCACCTTCCCTTTGTGTTTGGAGAGCGTTAGAAGTGCATCATTATCACTATTACTTTAACTTTAACAGGCTTGTCTCCATGGAGATGGACACATTTAATGCCATGCAGTAGTAAGAAAAGTTACATTGATACAGTAAAATTGACAATAGCCAAATTGCAATATTAATGATTTCTTCTGTTGCATTTTCTTGTTTTGCTTATGAAAGTTTGATGATCATTTAACGGCTGATTTGTGGCTTTTGTTTTCTTTGTTTTTTGACAAACGAATAGGCAAAACTATTACCAAAATTTGACACTCATCACCTTTGAAAAGAACCATAACTTTGACAATGAACGTTTATAGATGATGTCAACATTTCCGGAACATACTGGTCTAAACAGGTGAAAACTGTTTATGGAGTTCCTAAAACCAGACTCTTTTATTGACAAAAATGGGGGGAAATATTGGACAGTGGCATGAGACAGTCTTTTACCAGAGGAGTTGGAGACAGACGGTGAGCGCTGGCCTGATGTTATCGGCTCTGTCTTTGTCTTGAAGTTCAATGGCGCACAGGGACTCGCAGTGATTAGAAGTCCGGCTCCGGGTTTTATCGAGCGCCCGCAGCTCCGGACCCAGAGCTCGATACTCTTTTGTCCCTCCAGCGACGCCCGAGTTAATGTGCTGAGCGCGGGAACACACCAGGATCCAGGGGAGAACCTCCAGAGAAGAGTGGGACACATTGATCCACAGCAGGATGTATTCAAGTAAAAGTATGTGGCCAAAAAGTCCTTTGTGGTTTAAGTTTTGATTCACCTGATGAAGTAAATGAACACGTGATTCCAGACTCTTGACTGAGCCCTGGGATGAGGTTTTCTGGTGTATTTATGCAGTTATGATTAAGATCTGGCGCCGTTCTGTTTCGCAAAGCTGTTTAGACTGAGCTGTATATTTCAGATCTGATCTTATTATTTTGTTTGTTTCTTGGATATTCAGCCTGTTAAACCCTACATGGTGTAGGGATGTAGCATATCAAAGAAAGAGAAAAAAACTTCACGATTTAACGATTATTCACAATTATTGAGACTGTGACCAAACAGTGAAATCATTCATTTCCCCATGGTCTAACATCTTACTTTTCCTCAAGTTTGTGACCAGTTTAACAAAATGTAACTTTCTGAAAGACAAATACAGTTAAATGTGACAAAAAACAGCCAGATAAAAAAAGTTATTTACATTTGGCTCTATTTTTTCAAAAATTCCTATATAGCAAACAAAAAATACTTTATTTTGCTTCTAAACTTGTCACGTTCATAATTTTATGGTCATTACAATTATTTTGTCCATTTTAAATGGTAATATTGATCTAGAATGTCAGGATAAGGTCCATTGATTTCCTGTCCAAAACTGCAGAACTGATAATAACCGCCTCATTATTGTTAAAGCAGCAGTTTGTCATCTACTTTAATCAGTACTGTTTATGTTTTTACTATTGACAAAATGGCCGTGTGATATTTTTGAATCTTGCATGTATGACATGCCTGAATATTTTAAATAATTGCAAGTCGGTGGAAAAAAATAAAAGTACTCAATCCTCAAATGCAGGATTGATTAACCGAAATACAACACCATTACCATTGCCATATTATTATACCATTATCATAACTAAAATAAAACATTATAGAGTATATGTCCTTGCTAAGGTGCTTAACGCTCAATCAGGACGAGCGATGTAAAGATTATAAGGTTAATGTGTTACTATTTAGGTCGCAGTATAATCCTAAGTACTAAAAAATAGTAATCATGAAGTACTTTTAAATCTGTCTGTTTTTGTTCACATTTACTTTATTCGCCATTCAGAAAGTTCACTTTCATTTGTTTGATCACATTTTCAGTCATCGTGAATAATAGTTGAATGGTGTTATCATCGTAACACAATAATCGTCTGATATTTTAACATGATCAGGACTTTTCCAGACCAAACTCTTTCATGAACTTGAATAATATAAAATGTATAAAGTATGATGTGTTGTTAAGTTGGGATTTTGCTTTTGTTTTTGAGTTTCTCCATCCAAATATTGCAGAAAATACTCCCAGACAAAAAGAAAGACAAAGACAGGCAGAGTTTATACTAGAGCTAGTTTATTATCACTGGTATTGTTTTTTTCTCAGTGAACAATGAACCCTAAAACAATACAAACCACTAAAAAGGGTCTATTTAGCCTTTGTACACTATATGGATATACACATTTTCAATCCTGACACATTGGTCTCAAACAAAGTGTACAAACTCAACGTAATTCAACATACAGTGGTCCCTGACAATGCTCTATATAGAAAGCTTCATTAGCGTCTCGTAGTTGGGGTCTGAATTGGAATGGGAAAGGACGTTTGGAGGCAGTGGCCCATGCACTGGACAAACACGGAGAGAAAAAGAGACGACAAAGTGTGTGACGATGGACTGAACAGGTTTGTGCTGTGACCAATGCAAATCTACAGCAGATGAAGATGAAAGATGAAAAGAGTTAGACATGTGTGTTTTGGTATCAGGTTGGCACCGAGTTTATACCCTGCAGACATGTAAAGAACAGCATAGAAAAACAGATTATATACCGACAATAATGATAATATAAGAAGAAGAATTCCAACTGTTGCCTTATGTGGTCGGCCACTTATTTCACAAGTCACAAGTTTCACACGTTTCATTTTAAGATTATGTGTGCTTTAAACGTCATCTCGATGTATACTAGGGCTGGATTATGGAACTTTTTGGCATCATGTTATTATACATATTTATATTGGAAAGAGAGAGAACTGCAAAAATGAATTCGTAAGCATGAAACTGATCAAAAGTGTATAAAATATGAGTGATTTCGGTGTTTTACATGAAGCTAGTCCCCTCACAGCTGTAGAGCTCTCTTTGCTACGGTGATGGCCACAGTGCAGTGATATAGAATGTGATTTAACGATGCCAGATCTACTTTAAACAAAATTAAGGCGATACACTTTTGGATGACAGGAAAACCAATTTAATTTTCAGATGTCGATTTAAAACTTATTCCGTGGTTTCCTTTCATAAATCTCTTTCATCGCGTGATGTTTTTTGGATATATATTTACTATTTTATGTGTAAAATTTGCACATATTTTGGACATAGAATTATTTACTCGGTTTAAATGTCTTGCTTCATTTTCTTGACATACTACATTCAAAAAGATACACAGAGGGGATTTTGGCTCGCTTTTTCTGTATTTGAGTAAACTATCTCTTATTTTGTGTTAGACATGAATTTGAATTGACATCACGTTATTATAAATATATATATTGGAAAGACAGATCTATAAATATGGTTTGTAATAATAACTGTCTTGTGTATTTGAAATGGAGAGACTTGTAATTAGATCTAGCACAGTGAGGAGATGACGAGCATTTTGACTGACAGCGTTAAATGCCAAATGCCTTTCAGCTGCTACTGATGCGGCTCCATAATCAGTCTATTTTATTTTAGTACAACACCATTTTTCCCCCAATTTAGAATACGCTTGACCAGTAAAGGTCAACTGGAGAAACCCGCAGACGCTGCAGTTAAGCCTTACAGGTGTTCAGACCGCATATAGATTTCTGGTGCCAGTTTACAAGACTGATCACATTTTATTTGTAGGGGCTGTGGCTGATTTTTTTTTATAAAAAAGTGATTTTATTTTAAATAGTTTAAAGTAGACTTAAAAAAAATATTTTCAGGGGGTTTGTAAGTGCTTTTCACAGCTTTGAGAGGCCCGAGCGAGTTTTGCCACATTCGTCACGTAACAACTATCTTTTCATCAGAGCACTAACACTTATTTAGACGCAGCGTACTTTCAGCTGCACCATAATGATCCTAAACACTGCTTTTACAACCTACTGGCAAAAAATTGGGCACAGTCTCTTTAACCTTTGTTGTTGAACGAGAAGAAAGAAAAAGAACATACTGTATCTTAGAAACTTGCTAACGTGGCAGTTTGGCCTTGCAGGTGTTCAAATGAGATCTTTTTTTAAAAGATATTTATATTCGAAGAAAGAAATGACAAACAACACAAGGCAAGGGTTACTTTCAGGTAATGATAAGCTAGCTTCTTTTGTCCCTTTGACACCTGCAGGACTGGAGCCTACGCTGACAATAGCTTACATTATCTGTTATTTCGACGGCTACAGGTGCGAGAGACCAATGTTTTTCGATGGATGGGTGAACGATGGCTGTGACAACATCAATAATGGACAAATAATATCTCCTGAAGCAGTGAGGAAAATGAACACGAGCTGTCAGTTTTAAAGGTAACAGGATCTGGCCTCCACCCTGCAGCCGCTCCGACCGGACGCGGGGGTAACGAGCGATCATCGCACGTGGACAGAGGGAGGGGGCGCAAGACGGATCGAGATTTGTCAAACCCAGAGGTCGCCAAAGCCATTTTCATAAATACATCACGGTAGATCGACCGACAATTTTAGACAGCGCCATCTATAGCCCCATATTGAGATCACATCGATATTAGTTTTGCCCATAACAGGCTAAACATCACAGTGTTACCATCACAAGTCCAATAATGACATTTTTTTTCTAACACTTTTTCATTTGCGCTAAAAGATTACATGGGAGCTTTCTCATGCAGATCTAACGTGGGGGTGTTTGTTCACATCCTACTTCTTTAAATACACGGAGGTCAATCTGCGTTTCCAAACAGAATCTGATAATACTGATCTCCAACATAAAGTTTTACAATGACCATAAATCACGTTTTTGACAAGAGCATAATAAAATAGTTGGGGGGGGGAAAGTAGAACATCAGCACTATTTGACATTGACAGTGTAGTCGCGTGAGGGGAAAGATTAATGCATCGCAAATGTAATCAGCCTGCGTCAATGGTCGTTCGGCGCCGCACTGATCAATAACTCGTGACGAGTGGGAGAAATATCGCAGAGTTTAGCTGCTTCGTTTGGATTACATCAAAATGGCACTGTACCGACGTGAAGTCAACACAACCTGTTCTCGTCATTACCCAGAGATGAAGGCAAATGTGTGCGAGATGTGGTTTTTTGAGCCGTTACCGATGGCCGATATTTTGATTTTAAAATTCAAAATAATTGAGGTCCACAAATCTATTTCAAGTTGAATTAAAGGTCTCACATTCACTTTTCACGTATAAATAAATTATAACAAATAGAAATAGTAATAACAGAATGTATTTATCTGAGAGAGAAAGTACAATTATTTGTTGAAGGATTGTGTAAACCACGTTGTTAGCCTAATTGATCTTCTATACAAATTTTTACTCTTTAGTTTGGTAAAAAAGGAAAAATATTTGTGTTTTTTCTGATATCGGCCTGTCCCTGAGATATGAGACAAAGTAAGATCTACAGAACTACAGTATTTTGACATTGAACAAAATGTAAAACTTTTTCATATATATTTTTAGTAAATTATCAATGTGTTTTTAATTGCCAATAGAACTTAGGTAACTCTGGGCCATAAATAAATCACTAAAATGTATGTTGTGTCTCGACTACTGCATTGACAAGTCTTCATCCCTGAAGGGTTTTGAAGAGAACAGTTTGGTTAATAAGATGCATAACACAAATGCTCTGTAAATACCAACAGATGGAGTCATGCTTTGGAGTGATGCGAGATCCAAAAGGCTGTTAAGTTTGTTCTATTATAACCTGAGAGAAGTACAAAGTACAGAGGAAAATATAGAGGTATAGTTTCTCCAGACGGCCTTTAAAATCCAGCAGCACTAAAGGCCGTAAAAACTGTACAGTAAATTGCACCCGATAAATTTGAGCATTTATTTCCACTACTTTACAACTGTATCGATGAAGAAGAACCCTGAAGGAAACAGACTTGTAAAACGTAGGAGGCCGACAGACATAATAACATTGTAGTGTGTCCCTGAGCGCCTCCCGTCCACAGAGTCCACTCACTGACGGAAGAGGAGAAGATACCCAAGGCTGCCATGACACAGTATTGTGCAAAGGTCCTGGAGGTGGTTTAATGTAGAAACCATAACCTCTGCAAAGGCACTGGTCCTATCTCGCAAGATCTGGACTCTAAAGATCCCTTATATCGCACAATCTAAAGGAATATCAACATATTTTGGGTTTATATCTTTGGTCCTATTGTCTTCTACAAAGTTACTGCACAAACTACCAAAAAACTGTTGACATAAGACATTTTGTTTTTAATAACTAAACTCACAATGATTATTTTTTTACAAATTAAATGTTTTTCATGAGTAAAACTGTCTTTAACTATCTTAATTTGAACCAATTGTACCCATTAGCACCAGGAAATGATATAATCCTAAATACTATGTGAAAATGTTTGTGAGAATAGAAGGCAGCCACAATGAATCATTTCAGTTCAATGTAGACTATATTAAAAAAGTAAAATTACAAGTACTTTTGATCTGGCTGTTTATCTGACAGTATCATTACATTTCCATGATGCTAGTGAGGAATGAGAATCTATTAAACATTGTAAATCACAGTCAAAATGCCAACAATTGAGAATAATTGGGAAATTGTGATGTTTTTTCCTCACAATTCTCGCAACATTAACACAATGTTTTTTTGACTGTGGAATTGAGACTAAAATTTGATCCTATCATTGACCCACAGACTAAATAAAAATGTCAGAATCTAGTAATAAACTCTCTTAGTCGTTTGCACAATACTGTTATGGAAAAGGCCTCTTTTCGCCCAGCGCTGCGCGGGCTGCTGTGGTGATGAGATAAAGAGTTACAGCACCTGTCAGTCAGCGCGACCCTGCCTTTAAATCACACTCGTCTTTCTAATGTACAGCAATAGGAACAAGGCGGCCTGTCAAAGCACTGGTAAACAAGATCGTCGCAGCACCAAGTGAATCAGGTTCAACGGTATGGCACTAAAACCTGTCACGTCTAACTGAGAAGTTGTGGGCAATTTCCCGTCTGTCGGAGATTAACTTTAATTACACTGAGGAAGAAACTAATAACATAGATATATCACTTCTTCCCCTGTAAAATACCAGCAATGGTAGAGCAGCCCTGGAGAGCAAACCATAACACCTGTGATGATACATAAATATATACTGGAAATGTCGGTGTAATCCCTCATTCGCCCAGGCGTGTTCCATAGTAGAAAAAGCTTCAGTTGTAGTCATCTGGACTCAGTTTGAAAAATTAGACGTTTCGACTCTCATCCAAGAGTCATTGTCAATAACAGAATTTAGGTCGGGAACTCCAATATTTATACTCTTCTGTGGTACGTCCAGCCCATTGGGCGGAGCCTTCCTGAAGTAGAAAGAGTTGTTTGTTTCAACAGAAACTCCCCCTTGTATCCACCGAGCTAGCCTATTCAGAATTTTAATGGCCTATTAGAATCCTCTTTGTCTTTGTGAGACCCTGGCTCAACCACCCTGAGTACCTGATTAGCATCTAAATGTCCTGGTCCTGGTCCTCTACCTCTCCAGGGGTTCAGTAACCCATTATAAATAACAGGAAGATTGAATCTTAGCCCTCCATTTCTGTTTAAAGAAGGTCTTTCTTTTTTAACAAAAATAGCTTTCTTAACTCCTCTTTCAAACCATCTCTTCTCCCTGCTTAAAACCTTCACCTCACCGTCTTCAAACGAGTGATTAGAGGCTTCAAGATGGAGATGCACGGCGCTCTGAGGTCCTGAACTTGTATTTCTTCTGTGCTGATAAAGCCTCTTGTGTAGAGGCTGTTTAGTCTCACCTATGTACCGTTCTTTACAGCTTTCTTCACTGCATTGGATCGAATAACCTACATTGCTCTGTTTTTGATTCGGCAACTTGTCCTTAGGGTGAACCAGTTTTTTGTCTTAAAGTGTTTCCTGGTTTAAAATAAACAGGGACTTCGTGTTGTCTAAAAATTCTCTGCAGTTTTTCCGACAGGCCAGACACATAAGGGATAGAAACACCCTTCCTTCTCTGTTCAGTTTCCCTTTTGTCCTGCTTCTTGGTTCTCTTCACTCTGTTGAGAGCCCAAGCGGGGTAACCACAGGCTGAGAGGGCATGCCTGTGGGTCTCACAAAGACAAAGAGGATTTTAATAGCCCATTAAAATTCTGAATAGGCTAGCTCGGTAGATACAGGGGGGAGTTTCTGTTGAAACAAACAACTCTTTCCTCTTCAGGAAGGCTCCGCCCAATGGGCTGGACTTACCACAGAACAGTATAAATATCGGAGTTCTCGACCAAAATTCTTTTATTGACAATGACTCTTGGATGAGAGTCGAAACGTCTACTTTTTCAAACTGAGTCCAGATGACTACAACTGAAGCTTTTTCTACTATATACTGGAAATATTTGTTCTGATAATATTGACAAGAAACATTGCAGCGTGGTATTTACACCATGTACAGGAAATGGATGCGGAAACATTTCTGACAAATATAATCAAATGCAAAAGTTACAGGTAAAAGGGTGAAGGGTGTGCAGGAACATACAAGTGTGGGAGACTCACACAATGACAGGTAGTTACAGTATCAGCAGCAGGGGACGTGTACCACTCCACACACACACACGCGCACACACGCACGCACACACACACACGCGCACACACACACACACACACACACGCGCACACACACACACACACACACACACACACACACACGCGCACACACACACACACACACACACGCGCACACACACACACACACACACACACGCGCGCGCACACACACACACACACATATACGCGCACGCACACACACACACACACACACACACACACGCTTTGATCTTGTGTTGGACGCATTTTTAGCTTACATTTTTGGTGACAATTTTGCAATGTTAAGAACCTTTTAAATCCAGATTGACATTTGTGTAGGTTCAGACCAATTCTGCTCGATTTGCCAAATTGTGTTTTTGTGTGTTCTGGAGCTGTAAAAGTCCCCCACTTACATCTAGATATTTCCATTTAGTCACAAAGATACGCTCCACAGTCAATTCAAGGTTAAACAGCACTGAACAGGAGAAACTTAAGTTACATGAGCACAATGTGGAAATGCTTGAAGATGAACAGCTGTAGGAGTTAGTAAGAAAAGGTCCTGAAAGTTACCCCTCTGTGTTTCAGCTCTGTCCAGTTTGAGTGAAAAATAACATACTGTCATAGAGATATCTACTGAGTGTACTTTGTTGTTAATTCTCTGTTTCCTTCAATAGACCTGAGGTCACAGGAGGGATATGAGGTAGAGTTGAGGTAGTTACCCATAATGCATCTGCAAACTCCTGTATAAGTGTGTGTCCAAGCGAAAGGTTTGGCTTCATGATCAGAGAAGCACTTGTAGTGGTCATTGTGAGGGAGCGGCTCTGAGCAGCAGCGGGGCTTTTGGAAACGTAAGTGTGAAGGCCACACCTTTAAGAAAAGGAGCAAGAGACATGAGGCCAAAGCTAAAACACTGCAGCGCCAAATCACAGAGTGCAAATTACACCGCAGACAATTTTATTTAGGGACAAGCTCATATTTTTGGATATAGTTTTAGTCTAATTTTTAAAAAATAAAATCTTATCTTCAGCTCTCATTGGACCAATATTGATAGAATAATTATTTAGAATATTTTGGTAAAATGTGTGCTTGGTTTGTTGCATTTCTGACATACAGTGTATGTACGAGACCATTCACGCACACACACTCACTCCCACGCACGCACTTACGCACGCACTTACGCACGCACTTACGCACGCACTTACGCACGCACACACACGCACACACTCACACACACACGCAGGCACGCACGCACTTACGCACGCACTTACGCACGCACTTACGCACGCACGCACGCACGCACACACACGCACACACTCACACACACACGCAGGCACGCACGCACTTACGCACGCACGCACACACACACACACGCACACACACACACACACGCAGGCACACACACGCAGGCACGCACGCACGCACACACACGCGCACACACACACACACGCGCACACACACATACAGATACATACACTGTATGATGATGCTGGTACATTATCTCATCTTGGTGTTGAATTGAACACTATGGGGCACATCTCATGGCGCAGTAAATAGCCCTGACAATAGAAAGAGCAATGCAGTGTATCTCCTCTTGTCTCAAAGACTAAGAGTTTGTCATGTCGTTCAAATGAAGACAACTATTAAAAAGCATAAAATGGAACAGGATAATTAATATTCAACAAATCCTTGCATTCTATAATTCATACAACAGTGTTATCTGTCAACTTGCATGAGGTACTGACATTTATCTACAAACACCACGTCATCACCAACGCGTTCACAAAAGGTGAAAAGGTTTTTCATTATGCAATAAACAGACAAACAACAACAACAGCGACAATATTAACATTGTTATCTGAGGTAGAACATTAAATTCAGCATTTGGAAGTGCTTTATGTTGGACACTCATTTTGCTTCGACAAGCAGGAGAAGAGAGACAATTTTTGACATCTGAGGTAGTACGGGTCTTGTAACTTTTCATAGTCGAATAGAACCGTTCCTCTGTATTTTAAAATAACCGTGAGCACAAGGGAAGCTGCATTCCCCACAAGCTTCCCACAAACACATTCATTCCGGCTGAGGTAGGTTTTTGTTGAAGCGGAAGGTTCACGCAGTCAAGTCTATTCCCTGTATGAAGGCCGAGAACTCATAGAAAATGCTGAAATTTCACTGAAGAAATGAAGTCCTGAGAGAAGAAAGTTATTTGAATCCCTGGTAAAAGGTGAGGTCTCCTGTGAGCACGAAGGTGTCATCATTGGTAGGTGAGAGCAGGCAGCAGGAGTCTTTGACATCCAAGTAAAAAGACCAATAACTTATGACATAAAGTTGATAAAGATATATATAAGCTGTATATATATTTCATAAACTTAAAACAAATTAAATCATTGTATGAACAAGGACATTCTGGGCGTCTATTCTGTGTGCTGCCCACTACAAGGAAACCAAAAAAGGTCAAATAAAATAAACTGTCCAGCTGCAAACCCCAAGTCAAATGCCCCTTAATTACACAGTCCTTGATCCTCTTTACCAATAAAAAAATCTTTGCACTGAAAGAAAAAAAACATCTTCTTGGAGGGGAACCTGAGTGTGGCGCTGGGTTAGCACCGTGTGAGTTGGCCTTCATACGTGGTTAGCCTTGGTCCTGCCGCTCTGGCGCCGCAGGAGGCTGGTGGAACAGCGTCTCTGCCTCTCGCTCCAACGAAAACTCGTCCAGGAGGATCGTGGAGAGCTGCGTGTCGTTCTGGGCAGGGGACGTTGTGTGGTTCAACTGCACAGATGGGAAAAGTCTGTTGTGATATTTTTTTTTTTACTTCATGCTGCCATTAGTCTGTGTGTACAATTATTTCAATTCAAATGATTTTTGTAACGCCCAAAAGCACAACAGCAGTTGCCTCAGAGGGCGGCAGTGAAAAACAGATTAAACACTGTTCATAGGGACTTGGCAATGTCCTTAGACAAATGTGCCAAGGTCCTTAGACCCTCCTTCGGGCCAGGAAAAACTACCAAACCTCTTTGGGAAAAAGTATAAACCTGGAAGAAGATCTGACTCCCTCAGACGGACAGGCAGACGCGAGATAGAATTATGGGTTAGTGATATCAACAAAAATAAATAGATAGAAGATTTTCCCACAAAATGGGACAGTAAAATTAACTCCAAAAGGTCAGAAAAATTACTTTGAACATTTTGAGGTCAGATAGATGACTATAGATGATACACTCAATATTCTAATTAAGCATATCTCCAAAACAATATTGATATATTGTGATATACCTCGCGCCTCTAGATACATTTGGCCAGGTTTGTTCTCACAATCATTTACTACATGCAAATATCTTACTTCTAAACTGCAGATTAAACTTAGATCAAGTAAAGGGTTAGGGTTCTTGGGACTTTTTTCCAATAGTACTAATAGAGTTCGTAGACTAGACAGATTTAGATTTTATTTATATATGTCACTTGGTAAAATAAATTAAAGGCGCAGTGGACGATTTTTTGATGATTTGAGAACGCAGGCGGAAGTGCACACGCGCACTCCCCCGTGCGGACTGATACAACACACTCGTGCGTTTGTTTATTAGCGCAACGGAGTGCATCGCATCTCTCGTCTCCCGTAGATTTCTGTCCACTTCTGCGTCAGCTCGAACTGTCGTTCTCCGTCTTCATTTTGTCCCGTACACTGAGGGAACTATATTATGATAGATCCATGCGCTTAGGCACGCGGAAACGTGGGCCACAAACGAGCCACACGCGGCTGCAGGTGAGCGATAGGTGCGTTTTATGATTGATACGTGGCAGGACAAATGAATTATCCACGCCACGAGGAAATATGATTAAAAAAAAAATGCTGAAAAAAATCGTCCATTTCCACCTTTAAATAAAGCAAAAACCCTCAAGAGGCTTAACATAGTAAACTCCATATAAAATATATATGTTTGTGTGCAGTTATTCAGAAGCAGATATTCTAATGTGTTTTTGAACCGACATTGTGCAAGCTTTGGGTCCGGCTGTTCCATATTTGAGATAAAATCGAATTGTGCAGGAGTGAGGGCTCTAATGAGATGTCCACTATGAGTTATGCATGACATTCATTATTAAAGACAATCTCCAGTGCAAAAACGCCAATTATTTTTGTGTTTTAGCCAGAAAACCAACACCACTCCGTTTCCCTGCCTGGCCTGCAACAAAAAAAAGACTTACCTGGGGAGGACAGAAAAACCTCACACAAAGACTTAATAATTAACAGAAAAACGCTGCATACACGTGACACAGTATCAGCCTGAATGATTCTAACTACAGCACCTACCATATGTGTGTCTTGTCCATTTGTTTGGTTGAAAAGTCTCTCTAACTCGTTGCTGTCGAGCGGTTTCTTTCCCGCTGCGCTGCCATTGACCTCCACTTCCCTTCTGGTGGTGCCGTTCAGCCCCACAGCCCCCTGGGAAGAGGAGGAAGAGGACTCGATGACAGCGCTTTGTCCGGCCTGGGGGGTCGCCTGCACCGTCTTGCACATCATTAACCTGAAAGACCCCATACAAAGAGCAAGCAATCAGCAACAATTATAGGTTCTTTCCCTTTTCTTTCATTTCCAGAATGTTTGTTTTGCCGATTCTCACCTGCCGCGATAGCTGAACACCAGGAACAGCACGCAGAAGACGATGCAGGTGACTCCGATGTGGATGCCAATTATGATCCCTGTGGCGGAGGTTCTGCTGTATTCATCCTTCACACAGTCGCACGGGTCGTCCAGAACTAACAGGACAGAACAAATTGGTCACACGCACACGCACAGTTGGAGGGAGACAGGGAAGTCGGCGTGGGAACGACATAGACAATGCGCTGTGGGGACATTTGACTGGCGGCTCGCTATAGGCTAAGCTCTTTTTTACAGTGGGATAGCTCTATTATTCAGCAACTGCAGGTACTGTATGTGCCATGTCACCACACAGAGGAAAGTGTAATGTATTTATCATGTGCATCTATATCTATGAATCTAGAATGCTGCTTCTGCTAATTAGTTAGAGTTAGTTTTTATTGTTCAAGAATATAGTGATAGACAGACTGTAGAAAGTATTCACCACTTAAGGAGAGACACTGCGGGTGAATAGAAGACATCAGTGTAACAGCTTTTGTAGATTAGTTGTATGAATGTAATGTTTCAAATAAAACGAAGACATTTCATCTGTAGAAATTATATTTGAGACATGTAAATCTTTCAAATTGATAGAGCCATGTTTAATTTGTTTTGCCATTTTTATATACAAAATCATTGCAGAGCGGATTTTTTAATTCTAATTATTTAGAATTTGAGTAAAATAGACCTTACTGATGTAAAAAGTCAAATTCACCCTAACTTTTTGGGGTAAAACATTTTAATAAATTCAGGCTTGGAACAAGATATAACAAATACTTCAGTAAAGTCCGTTAAAAACATTTGAAGTAAGATGTAAAGTTTGGTGTGTGAAAATGCTTTAAAGGCTGATGTTTCTGTCTCTGTGTGAGAAAAATGCATTTTGAGAAAATGACATTTGAAGTTACAAAGTCCAATATAATTCTAATGAATGCAACTTGATTAAAAGAAATTATAAAACTTCTTCAGGTGCAGATTGGACAATTTGGTTGATTTTCAGGTGAAAACCTTTATATTGAGAGAACAACATGACCAAGAAGAGTTTTGTCTGTAGTGTCTCGCCTCAACAAGGGTTTTGTTTGATTGGACACAAATCTTTTATAGAAGTCTTAATATTAAGCAAATAGTTAGTTAGACATTTGTTGCATGTTGGTAAGCTGTTCACACAGATATAAAACAAAGTCACAGTAAATGCAGTTCTATAATACAAGGCCTTGTGTCTGTTTCCTGTAGCTGGATGGGGTCATGAGTCTGTGAGGCCTGTGCTTTATGACCCTCGGTTAAAGGATGATGTAACACCTACTACACACTACAATAGACAAATGTATTCTCAAACAGTGCCTCCTTTTGTAAATTTACATTGGATTTCTTTATTGCGCTCCTCCCCCTTTCTGCATTTATAGGAAACATGCACACACAGGCGATAACAGAGAGGCAAATTACCTCAAATCTCCCATAAAGGGGCTTAAAGGGGGTTAGTGTGTGCGGTTGTGTTTTGTGCAAAGGGAGTACCAGATTTCTCCAAGGCTTCCCGCAGTGAAACAAATCGAACAGTGGCGTTCCCATCCCCGTGTTGGTTGTAAGCGAGCAGTTTTATCTCGTAGACGAGGGACGAATCTAGATGAAAGCAGAGTGAGATTATCAGATGCAAGCTTTTTATACCAAAAAAGATCAGAGCGCATGATGTTGGGGAGCTTTGATGTGAAATTACCCTGAACATTACAAAACAATCCCAGTTGGAAGTAACAGAAGAGGATATTGTGCGAGGTGCAGTTTGTTGGATACTGACCAAGCTGAGTGATGCTGTATTGGGTGACGTTACGCGGGAAGCGCATGGGGCCAGTAAAGGTGGGGGAATGGGCGCGCCTATAGAAGAGTTTGTAGCCCTGGTGTTGGCCCATTTTGAAGGAGGGGTCCCAGGACACTCGTATCACGCTGCCGTTCAGGACTTTGGTGTAGAGGGACGGAGGCGCTGGCACTGAAACGAACAGTGCACAGGAATATAATGTGTGGATTCATACTCTAGAGCATCAAAACACATCGCCAAAGTGGAAAAAACAAGCACAACAGCAATGAGTTGGTCAAATTAACAAACAATTAAAGGAAACATTTTTGCCATTGGGTTTATGGGACTGCAATTGTGTAAATCCTTAGGAAAGACCGTTCACTATGGCAATAAATTGCTGACGTTTTATTCTCAAGGTCAGTTGTGATTATCAATATGTGAATTTGTGCAGAGAATTATTATACTTTCAATAACTTTTGGCACAAACTTCTACATTAGAACTGAAAAAAATTGATTCAATTCAAATAAATAATTGAATAAAGCTGAAAATCTCCACAAACTGTCGTCAAAAACTGTCAGCACAAGGAAACTGGAAAACTACAATTCAACTTTGAGGCTTTTTGTTGTTGTTGCTTAAAACAGGGAAAATTGTTTCCCCCAAAATCAATGAAACGTTTTTCAATTGTGACGGACGAAAATGCGACTTCCTATTGAGAAGAGGAGCACATAATGTTTGACAGAAATATTTTTGTAAATACATACAACAACAACAACAACAACAATGGCAAAAGATGAAATAATTGCATAACAGTTTAGGAAAATACATTTTCCAATAGAGTGGGCAAACAGCAAATC